>NC_134644.1:134678715-135019787 GCF_030463565.1 Pelecanus crispus
GTGTTAACAGGGTAGATGGTGATGCATTGATTATTGGTTTGACCTAATTAACTCCACGGTGTTAAACAACAATCAGTGGTAGAAATAGCTCACAGGTCTGTCTTTAATAAAGCAAGCCATTGGATTCAGATCCTTTTAAATGGCATTTTGCTCCTGCTGTGCATTTTCTACTATTATTCTGTAGGAATTCATGCAAATTCATCTCTGAACCTGAGACGCCACATTGCACTGCTGGTAGGAGATGGATAAGCATCTCTTGAGGCAAAAGTCCTAAAGTCTTCCCTTTGCCCTAGAAGGACTTTGTAACTGCAGAAACGGTCTTCTAGCAAACAAGAGGAAAGTCTGTGGAACACTTAGAGGCGCAGACCTGTACCTGGCCTTACCTTTTGCATGGCATGGTGTGCCACCTTGATGCAGGCCCTGCTGCCTTGCGGGAGAAAGAAGACCAAATTTGTTTCAGGAAATTTCACTCCTTTCATTGGTCAGACTATTTAACTTTTAAAGAAAGGGGAAGATTTCAATGTGGCTGTGGAGCTACCTTAGCTCAGGTAGTCTTGACAGGATGATTTTGTAGGGAAAGCAATAAACCTACTTTTGTTAAAGCACTTGGCATGGACATTGGTAATGAAGAATGTGGTCCTTCATCAATATTTAAGCTTCATGTGATACTATCCAGCTGCTTCATACATGGAACTCATAAAAAGTCAGCTTGCACACAACCTGTCTGAACTACTGTGCTGTTTATTTTCAGACATGTTTTCACTTATCTACAATTCCTGCTTTCTTTCCATCATCTAGGAAGGTACAATACTATCACTATATCAATTTAGCTCAGCTGAAATCCATACATGTACTATACACAGGACAAAAATGTATCAAAGCTGGTCATTTCGGGTATGCATTAGCCCCAGAATAGGCAATAAAGTCAGGGTTCATTAGGAAGCAGTAAGGTAATTGGGAAGAGAATTATCTGTGATTTGCAAAGGAAGTTTCCAAGCTTTCTCATTTTCTTTTTGCAGATTCAGAATTGATAAAGTAAATGCAGTCTTTGAAATAAAATAATTTTCTGACTGGGAATATTCTGCTTCTCTGAAAAATAATAAACATGTAGATTATATTGCTATACAACCCTTTATTAAGGGTAAAAATAATATTGTGTAGTTGTGTAGTTCATTTTTAATAGAAACCACAAAATTATTTGCAAAATTTGCAAAATGGAAAATTAAGGACAGGGAGGTTAAAGACCTGAATTCTAGAAGTGTGGAGCATTTAGAGTTCCACTTGAAGTCTTGGTGAGCTGTAAGTGCTCAGCACCTCTGAAAATTGAACTTGTCCAAGTAGTCAACTAACCCAAGATTAGAATTCAGATCCCTCACCCTCTTGTCTGTGCTCAATCCCTTAGACCATGTGTATGTTCCAATATATATTTAATTACTAAAATAATAATTACAAATCCATATGGTAATTGGTTTTAGTTCTCTTTGAAGTGCATTGCGCAGAATTATGGGTAGGTGCCAAGTGTCTTGGGAGGTCATTCATGGTCTCGTGGGGGTGTCACCATGGCAACACTGATGGATGCAGAATTTCCAAGCAATGGGTTTACAAAGGAGAGGGAAAAAGATGACTCTTCTGCATTATGCAGGATGTCAATATCTGTTCAAACACAGGGAATACAGATGGAATGCTTCCTAATAAAGTTATTATTGTATTGTCTCAGTGTAATAATAATGATGCACTAAAAACTATTGATTAGCAGCTGAAAGCTAGAAGTAAAGTCAAAGCAGTGGGTATGTAACTCTCTGCCATATCCTGATTTTCTTTGTAGTTGCTATTCTGTCTGTCCTGTGGCAGCTGCAGTGTGGCTGCGCAGCTAAATAAACTAATATTGGAAGAGTGTTGTGTTTTTTATTTCATATGTATTTTGATTACTGAGGAAGTGGCCAAGTCTTCAAGTGGCCACTTAGTTCCTGCTGTGAAGGCTAACCACGTTTAGAGATGGGCAGCAACTTTTTAACTAAGTCTTGGTCTTCAAAGGCACCAGTTTATTGAAGCCCAAATATTTACATGCTTTTATAAACTTTCAGCAAATCGTAAGCATGAGAACCTTCCGAGTTTTCTAATTTCCAGGAAGCTGTGCTAGATCCATTGCCTCTGAGTCAGTGATTTCAAGACTTCCAGCCTGCTTCCTATGAGCTGGGAGGTGGGGATCTGGGAGAGCCTGAGCTCCAGGGAGGGCTCTTGTAGATCCAGCTCTGGCTTTGGAGCAGGAAGCTCCAAATTCCCTCCCTGACAGGGGTCACAGGGCTCCCAGGTTACTGGCAGGGCAGTTCTGGAACTGGAGGACTTGAGAAGCATCAGTAATCCTGCCTGGGCTCATAGATCCCAGACCTGCTGGGTTCCTGCTCATTGGTCCAGGGTGCTGCAAAATCCGGTGGTCTTCCCTGTTATTTAGATACTGTGATTTTATTAGAATAAATGGTATTTTTTCTCCTCCCCTTAGGAGTTTCAAAAAGTCTAGTTTCTGGTTTGTGTCAGAATAGATTGTGTCACGGTTCCGCATGCAGGTGTTCCAGTTTTCTCTAAGCAAGCCTTCTGCACTGTCTGCTCTGAGGGAAAGGGAGAGGGGGGAGGAAACGAGGAGAGCAATAGCTTCATATTTTTCAGTGGAGAACTCCCATATCACACTGAAATGCAGCTCTAAAAAGAAGTAAAACAAGGAAATGGACAAATAGAGTAGAAGCTCCCGTTTGCTAGCTTCAAATTTGGAGTTTCCCCATGCTGAAGAACAAGTGCAAGCCCCAGCCATAAAGTGTAACTGGAAAACTGTCACTCCAGAACGTGTGCTGACCTTTTCCTTTCCTTATTATATTTATTCATTCAAGGCTACGCTTGTCAATCTGCAATGCGTAACTTTTGTTACTGTAAATCTAAATAGTGACCATGATGTTTTCTTTGTTGACCATAATGTTTTCTTTGTTGACCATAATGTTTTCTTTGTTGTTTTGCTTCTCCTGCTTTAGATGTCACTCTTTTATAGTGTGCTCTCTTTATATCTCTCGAGACCAGCCAAGAATTGTTTATCTGAAATCTCGTATTATAAAGATAATGTGCAGTTTTAAAATGCAGTGTATTTAGAGATATTTGGACCAGTGATTATCTACACATTAAAGTCATAAAAGAGGAAAATTAAGAGATAAACACTGCAGGAGGTATATAAATGGATACTTAAAGGCTTTAAAATGGTCCTTCTTGCTTTCATATTCATGTTTCTTAGCACTTTATAACTTATGGCTGGCAAAACGGTTGTCACAGAATGTTTTGCCAAGAATTAAATCCATCTAACCCTCTGACCAAGCCTCCTAAACTAGTAAGCATTAAGTCCTTAGAAAGCATATTTGGCAGGGTAAAGACTTTATTGTTTCTTTTTGCTTCTGTGCACAAAGCTGTCACCTCTCTATTTGCCTTTCTGTCTGTTGTACATTCTCTGAAATTTAACTGATATAGAGCTAATGGTACAGGACTTTTTTTTCCAGTAAAACCTTGGAGCATCACCTATAATCGAGTGCCCTAATCCTAGATATAATGTGTGTCTTCCTGTGAACCGGGATGTGTGTTTGTTGGAGATAGTGTCACTTTTGGTCTCATCTACTTTGTGGGAAAGCAAACAGTTGGGCTTTGAAATAGCTGCTATAGATACTTGGATTTTGAAAAGAACCCCACATGAGTTTATGGAATCATAAAAAATAGGACAAGAAGGGATTGCAAGACTTCATCCACTCTGTCTCTTGAGTAGGAAACCGGACCAAATAGGCTTACTCTGTTCTTGATAGATATTTGCCTAGAGTGCTCTGGAAACAGCCATGGGTGGTAATTCTGCAATGCTTTCATGCAGTCTGCATCATCACCTGACTGTTCTTGCCACTGGAAAGTTGTATTTTCCCCTCAAGTGTTTTCTGCTTGTCCCCTGCTACTTTTTAAGCCACTACTTACTTCTCTTTCCATTGTCAGAGTGGATATGGAGATTAAAACCTTGCATTTATTTTTACAACTGCCCTTTATATATTTGAAGACTGTTATCCTGCCTCCCCTCAGTCTTCTCTAAGCTAAGCGGACCTGATTTTTCTTGATCTTTTGATCAAGTTTTCTAGATCTGATCATTCTTGCTATTTGCTTCTTAAGTCCTTTTGGTAGGTCCACATCTTTTCTGAAGTACAATGCTCAAAACTGTGCAATGCTGCAGAGTGGGTTTTACCCATGCACAGGTGAGCAAGAGATTGATTAACTTTGCATATCTCACAGCTGCTATTCCTCTTTTATACATTCCAGGTACTGTGAAACTGTTGGCAGCAGGAGAAGGAAAAGAGGAGTTTTTAAAGGCCAAATGTCTTTAACCTTTCTTAAACGAATGGTCCCTCAGACAGCATTGGGCTAATCGGATGAGTAAGACATGGAGGATTCTGACTTCAATAAATGCTATCATTTTATGTCATCTCAACATTTTAAAATACATTGAGGGAGTTTTAATGCATTTTTCTATCTGATTTTAATTTAATATAGTTTCACATCTGGCTAAGTAGAGATAAGTATGCTGGTTATTTCAAAGTTTACAAAGTTGCTAGGTCAGTGTTTTGCAGATGGGGTTTCATAATAGTCATCATAACACCAAAGCTCTAACAAAGTGCAATATGCAACTGTAATCCATGGAGAATCGTATTAGCATTTCTGCATTGCTAATTCTGACAGTGGTAACATACTTCAGTTTGGTAAGAATTTCATTAATGCAGCACGGGCCTGTGTCCTAGTTTCACATTGCTTTAATATTAATGACAACATGCCTGAGACTAGATCACATTTAAATGTCAGTAGAATTGGTTGGTGGACCGAGATGAGAATAAATTATTCACATACAAACAAGTGCATTAATGATTTTCTGTAAGACTTTTAACTTTTGGGAATGGCACTTGTATACCTGACAAGAAGCACTAAATATGTCTGGCAGCAGAAAACTGCAATATGGCTGATATTTTGCCAATCTACAGGAGTAACAGATGTCTATTTAGCTTTCTTATGTAAAGGACTAATTTAAATCTAACCTCAGACTGTAAATATCAAAGATATTTTAAACAAAACAAGCTTTTTCTATCAATTCAGGGAAAGGTCACCTATAAATATTTCATTAGCCAAATTCATTAATTTCAATTACACATAGATTGAATCTAATCCAATCACTCTTCATCTCAACTACAATTAAAATATAACATGGGCTGAATCCACTCTGGGATGTTTGAAGACGACAATTAATAAAGTAATATTTCAAATTAATTTCACTGTGCAGTGTTGCTGTTTATATGAAATACATTGAAATTAATAAAGACAGGTCAATTTAATTGGTATTCAACCTTGCTAGTCTTGTAAAGATATGTTTGGTCTGAATATGAAATTTGGCCCAGTTTTTTCCTGGCTCCCTTTGATGTAACGATATACAATATGCAAAGAGAAAAGCAAAAGGGTGATACAAAGATCTTCAGCAGTAGAAAATCTAACAGAGAAGATGAAATACGGAAGACCTGTGAATAAAAGACGACAGGCTTCTTTCTTGTACTCTCCCCAGCCCCCTCTAACTGTGTTTTTTGTTTGAATGAATTATTAGCTTTTCCCCAAGTTCCCTTCATCTGAGTGACACACTGCATGTATAAGATATCAGGAATGTGAAGCAAAATGTAGAATTAGCCTTTTGAAATGATGCATCTATGTTCAGGTTTTTTTTTCCATGTTCAGATTTCATGTTTAGATTTTCTCAGCCTGACTGTCACGTGTAGCTGTCACTGAACTGCCACTTATAATTCCCTGGATAAGTGTTTTAATTAACTCTCTGTGCCCAAGAAAGTGGAAACTTCAAATATTAGAATTTTGAGGGGGTCAGCTCTGGACTGCAGATACATCCCCAAAGTGTTCAGCTGAGAGCTGGGGTGGAGACTGTGCTAGAAGCCATCTGAACTATTTTAAAAAAGGAAGAGGTTATTGTTTTCAGAGATACTAAATGTAATACATATTTTCTTCATGTATTGCTCAGAATTGTATTGCACAGTTAGTGGGATTATGAAAAGCATGATGGAAAATGCACTGAAGTCGATGGGAGTCTCTCCATTGGTTTCAGATCAGACCTTTAATAAGAACACTGTTCTGTCATGGAGGAAACCCTGGCCTCACTCTCTGAAATGCCAGTTGTGGTAGGACTGTCGCTCTGGGATCCAGTCCTCAAGTGAATGGAGCTGATTTGCTGCTGTATCAAAACCCCAGATTTTATAAAATCTCCTTGCTCCAGGAGTATGTCGTGGCACTGATTCCTGAGAGGAATAAGACATATATAATTACTTATGCGCTGTGTGTGAATAGCGTCAGGCTTCCACTTCCAAGGTGATACTAGCACTGAATTTCATTTAACATGCAGATGTACTCCTGAGAGAAGACACACCTCAGTTTTCTGTGCTGGCATTGTAATTGATGAAGCAGGCACCAGCAGTGGGGTAAAGGGTTCCTGGTCTCTCTGGGAACTGTCACGGTACTCCAGACAATGCTAGTAGTGGCTGGAAATGAAGTGGGTGAAAGATGGTTGGGATGGGCTCTGCACTCAGCCAGTTGGATTTGCCTGTTTCAGACAGGAACCAGCTGGACTTTAGACTTCTCATACAGTTGTTAGGGACATCCTCTGTTACTCTTCTTCCCTCCTTTATTCTGACATTTCTCCGTTGTTTTCTTTAAAATGAAGCCTTCATTGTCTTTTCAGTGATCAGCTTTGATAGAAGCATTTAGGTTTGCCAGCAACATGGTCTCTAATGACCTGTTGGGTAGGACTTCTTTTATTCCTGAGCTCTGAGTTGCAAATGTCATCTTATACTCAATGACTTGTCTTGCTACCTTCAGAAATATCTGTAGAGAACAAAACCAGTTCCAGGGGTCTCTTCTAGCTTAATGTATGATGAGTTATGCCCACATAACTGTAGCAAGATAGTTGCAAATGTGTGTGTTGACTGTGAAAATAATTTCTCATTAGAATGTTGATTTTTCAGTCTTTCCAAATTAGAAGAAGGGCCAGGAGTGATGCAAAGGAGAAAAAAAAAAATCATAACAGTCAGTTCAGCCACATAAATACCTTAAGAACTTTATACTAGTATTGCACAAATCTTGATGCAGACAGCAAAGTGTAAAAAGTAAACATGAAGTATGCTGCAAGAAGTAAATCAGATTAAAAAAATCAAGTTTAATATTTCTGAATGAGATTAGCGCAGCAAAGACGACTTTTAAATATGATTATAAGCTAGCTGCTGTGGGTTATTTACTTGATTTGGGATGTTGAAAAGAGGAGAATGTGATATTAATCTTTAATATAATTTAAATGTTGGGGAGGCTATGACACTATTGATTGTGCTGAAGAGTGTAGAAAACAGGGCTTTATCCATTGTGTAAGTCTAAAAACATGCTTGGCATAGGTTACAACCTCTGCAATTATTTTTATGAAATACTTGCATAAAAGGAAGCTGAGTTGAAAGACTCTCAGTCATTAGCCTAATGCTGCAGTAGCTGATAGCCTCATAACAGTTATTTTATCATGTCTAAAGATTTTCAATGTGTATTATCATTGGTTTATAAAAATCTCTTTTTATTTAAATGCTTACTGATATAGTGAAAAGTGTGATAAGGTCTCAATTACATGTCTTAAGTCTACAAGACTGATATCTACACATAAACCAACATCATGTTTGCCCTTTGTCTAGAGACATCAGCACTTGAGATAATAGGAACTGTTAACTGTTTCAGTTAGAAGCAGAGGTTTAGGACTGATTACTCTAGGTTGAAAGATTATTCCATTCATGACCAGGATCAGAAAATTATATTTCCTTCACTGTATTGATGATTTTGTTTCTTGTGTACTTGAAGACTCCATCTCCAGAAAACGAAAAGCTCAACCCTACCAAAACATAGATGAATATTTGTTGGTAACCTGACTATGATTCATGAACTGACTGAATCTTCCTTCAAAGGCCTGGAATTATGATCAGGTCTGGGCTGTCTCAAATTACAAAACTAAGATGTATGCAGTTCATCTGCAGTTCTACATACAGAATTTCATCTCTTCTGAGTGCAGCTTTTGTCTGCATAGTTTACTTACATATAATCGACAATTTTTCTTTTGGAATCATTTACAGATAAAAAAAAAATGCAGACTAACTGACAGAAGTATCCTTTGAGCTGAGTTTTTTATTGGGTGAGATGCCACATCCAGCTCAGAAGATTTCTGAATCTAAGTCATTATCAAAATCCAACATACGTAGTTTTTAATCTCAGGTACATCTTCAACTGAACTTAGAAAGTTCTTTGAAGTTTATTGATGCTTTGCTAAATGTCAGCATAATAAGTAGAAATGCCTCCTTCTTCCCCAGCTAAAGGGCCCGACGAAAAGCTTCAAGGTGAGAATGGTGAATCCAAGAAAAAACACTGATTATGAGATGTTGCTGACACTATCCACGTGAGAGATCCACACATTTTTAAGGTGCTAGTCTTTGTTTTAGAGTGCTTAAGCTTATGTAGTGGAAATACTGGTTAACAGAATAAGTTAGTCATTTCAAAACCATAGTTTAACTACAGTTGCCAGATCAATGTGTAAGAGACAGTATCTAAAAGCAACAAATTTACCTAGTCAGGGATGCTCATTTAATTATGTATTGACTTGAGCTGGGATGTTCAGCTTGTTCTTAATACTGAATATCACTTTTACATATAAGGAGCTACTACAGTTTCACTGTGGCACAGTTTCTGGCCTGCTTTTTAGAGTACCCTTGGGGAATCAGTCTGAAGCCCTGAAGCTGACTGTGCTGCTTGTAAAGTAAACAGCTTTTCCTGTTCTGGATACTGTTTAGGGTCAAATCATGTCTACCAGTATATTTCTGAGAGCAGGACCCAATGAAGGGTGTCTAGAAGGTGTGGTAAAGCACTGTGTACATTAAGGAACAGCATTATTTTGAGCAGGACTGCAGTGGGGTTATATGTAAGGAAGAACCCTTATAGAATCATAGAATCGTTTAGGTTGGAAAAGACCTTTAAGATCATCCAGTCCAACCATTAACCTACACTACCAAGTCCACACTAAACCAATCAAGGGTAGACTAGACTAAACCATGTCCCCAAGTGCCACATCTACCCGTTTTTTGAACACTTCCAGGGATGGTGACTCCACCACCTCTCTGGGCAGCCTGTTCCAATGCTTGATCACCCTTTCCGTAAAGAAATTTTTCCTAATTTCCAACCTAAACCTCCCCTGGCGCAGCTTGAGCCCATTTCCTCTCGTCCTATTGCTAACTACATGGGAGAAGAGCCCAACACCCACCTCACTCCAACCTCCTTTCAGGTAGTTGTAGAGAGCGATAAGGTCTCCCCTCAGCCTCCTCTTCTCCAGACTAAACAACCCCAGTTCCCTCAGCTGCTCCTCATAAGGCCTGTGCTCCAGACCCTTCACCAGCCTTGTTGCCCTTCTCTGAATACGCTTGAGCACCTCAATATGTTTCTTGTATTGAGGGGCCCAAAACTGGACACAGTATTCAAGGTACAGCCTCACCAGTGTCGAGTACAGCAGAACAATCACTTCCCTAGTCCTCCTTGCCACACTATTCCTGATACAAGCCAGGATGCTGTTGGCCTTCTTGGCCACCTGGGCACACTGCTGGCTCATGTTCAGCCTCCTGTGAACCAACACCCCTAGGTCCTTTTCAGCCAGGCAGCTTTCCAGCCACTCTTCCCCAAGCCTGTAGCGTTGCATGGGGTTGTTGTGACCCAAGTGCAGGACCCGGCACTTGGCCTTGTTAAACCTCATACAGTTCGCCTTGGCCCACCGGTCCAGCCTGTCCAGGTCCTTCTGCAGGGCCATCCTACCCTCCAGCAGATCGACATTCCCACCCAGTTTGGTGTCGTCTGCAAACTTACTGAGGGTGCAGGACCATAGCAGTCTCATTTGGTGCAATCTGAGCAAGGAAATTTTAGAACTTTTCCTGCTTTCAAATCCTTTACGCTCTCATTATCACTTCAGAGAAGTTCTGTACTTTTATTCCTTTTGCGAAGAAACCGATGCTAAAATGAAAAGCAATGCTCCCCAAGTTATTTTACGTTTCTGAATGTAGTATCTAAAATACTGCACATAATCTGAATAAAGCCACCATTGTCTATGTTGAGAAAAGCAGAAACTCTCATGGTGCTGGTGTTGGAAGCCTACTTCTGAAATTACGTTAACAATTTATAAATAACTATGTAAATAATGCTTATATTTTTATATATGATTGAATACCTGAAAATAAGTAGATCTTTCTGATTTTTAAATATATCTTTAAATATATTGGACGGTGTTCATTGGAGAACATCATATATTATCCTTAGTATCATTCTCCACTCTTATCAGGAAGAAACAGAATGCAGGTTCAATGAGATTTAGTGTCTGGTCAGTATTACTTTGGGGAAAGGATTCAGACATCATGTTCTCAGCTGACTGCACTAAGTCGTTGTAATTTTTTCTATCCTACTTAATAAGTGGAAGATAAGAATAAAAGCAGGTGGGACCACCAGCAGTGAGAGCAGCAGCCCCTTAATTATACTTGTATCAGCTCTAGATTTGTGCTTGAGTGAGAATAAGGAAAGTAAATTCATAGGAATTTGTATATGATACAAAATAAGCAGCAATATAAAAATCAACAAAACAAAATTTCTTTTACTAGACTGACATTAATTCAGATTAAATATAAATGTCTCTACTGGTGACTCAGGTTGATATTAGGTGATGGTACAAACATGTGCTGACCAGTTAGAGAAAATCAGCAACAGCAGTCATAGTCTCCATGGTTACAGAAAAGCTGACAACAGACCAGATATTTAAAAGGGAGAATAATGCTTTTTGTTGCTTTTAAAAGAAAGGAATGTCTCTATGACAGTTTGAACAGGTTTGAATCTTTATTTATTCACCTTTGGAGAACTAAGCATACGGGACAGCAGTACTCTTACTTCTTTTTTCCTTTTCTTTCCTACATCCCCTCTTCACATTTTTTGTTAAGACCCTGCCTGGCAGCCTGCTTGGTGCACTTGTGGAACACAGTTCACTATTAGGTTTCAGATCATCAACTAAAAGACTTGAAATGGTTTCTAATTTGGGGAAGAAGTTCTCTAGAAAAAAATATTTAGGCTGTAATGCTGTAATTGTATGTTCATGGAAGAAATGAGACATCTTAGCCACAGCTGTCAAACTTGGGAACCTAAAAATAACTACTTAAACCCATCCTGAAGCATGTTAAATATTTGAAAGTACTTATGTCATGACCTAATGCAGCATACTTTCTGCCTTTCCAAAGGTGTTTTGCTAGAAGCAAGGTATTGAAGTGAAAAACCTGTGTGCACAGCTGTTTATCATGATACCAGTAGTTTCACCTGCTGGTGTTCTTCCCACTTTCTCTTCTTACTCCAGTTCTGTTGAGTATTAGAGATGTTTTTAGTGGACTTTTCCTAGCCACACCTAGAAAAACCTCCTGGAAACCATTTCCAAACACCTCAAGGACAAGAAGGTGATTGGGAGTAGTCAGCATGGACTTACAGAGGGGAAATCAGGCTTAACCAACGAGCCTTCTGCAATGAGGTGACTGGCTTGGTGGACCAGGGGAGAGCAATTGATGTTGTTTACCACAACTTGAGTAAGGGTTTTGACACTTTCTCCCATAATATTTTCATAGACAAGCTGATGAAATACAGGTTGGGAAAATAAACAGTGATCTGCATTAAAAACTGGTCAAATGGCCAGGCCCAGAGAGCTGTGATCAGCGGCACAAAGTCCAGTTGGAGGCAAGTCACTAGTGGTGACTGGGCTACTGACAGAACTCAATACTGGGGCCAATCCTGTTTAACATCTTCATTACTTCATTAATGACCTGGACACTAGGAAATCGTGTACCCTCAGGAAGTTCACAGATGATGCAAAACTGGGAGGAGTGGCTGATGCAGGAGAGGGAATATCCTGCCATTCAGAGGGACCTGGACAGGCTGGAGAAATGGGCAGAGAGGAATCTGATGAAGTTGAACAAGGGGAAATACCAAGTCTTGCATATGGGGAGGGATAACCCTTGGCACTAATATATGCTGTGGGCTGACTGGCTGGAAAGCAGCCTTGTAAAAAGGACATTGGGACCTGGTAGACAGTAAGCTGACCACAACCCTGCAATGCACCCTTGCGGCAAAAAAAGGCCAACAGTATTCTGGGCTGCATGAGAAAGATAATTGCCAGAAAGTTGAGAGAGATGATCCTTCCCCTCTACACAGAACTGGTGAAGCCACATCTCGAGTGCTGAGTCCACCTCTGGGCTCCCCAGTAAAACAGAGGTTTGGATTTACTGGAGCAAGTCCAGCACAGGACCACTAGGATAATGAAGGGACTGGAGCGTCTGCTGTATGAGGAAAGGCTGACAGATCTGTGCCTATTCAGTGCAGAGAAGGGAAGGCTTAGGGAGGATCTCATCAATGTGAATAAATGCGTGATGGGAGGGAATGAAGATGAGAGAGCAAAGCTTTTCTCAGTAGAGCCAATTGACAGGACAATATGTAATGTGCACAAATTTAAAAAAATAGGAAATTCCATCTGAACTCAAGAAAACACTTTTTTATTGTGAGGGTGGTCGAGTGCTGGCACAGATTGTGCAGAGAAGTTGTGCAGTCTCCATCTGTGGAGACAGCGGTTTTCTATTACTTTTCTTTCAACCTTTCCTTGCTCTGCATGTCCCTGGATACATAGAATACATTTTGATGGAGCATTTAAATCTGTATGAAATACTTCAGACTCTTGTCAGTAGTGAACTGCCCCCAACTTACCTGGTAGCATTTCCAATGCACAAGGTAGTATTTTGCTTATTATTTCATTGCAAAGGGCATGACTGGATGGTGCCACATGGTGCTTAATGACACAGCTTCATCCTGTTTCCACATTTTTGCACAAATTACATTTGAGGAGAGCATCATTTCTGGCTGGTGGATTCATAGCTGCTGCCATATGACAATGGTGCAATCCTGGAAATCAGATGACAAAGGACAGGCCTGGCCCTAAATAGAGGCAAATTAGGTATTTAGCACCATATGCTTATGGTGGAAAAAAGCAGACAGACCACTTTATCTAATTGGGATCTCTGAAAAGTCAGATTGTCAGCTAGTGCTACCATTACTTGAAAGTAATGGATGAATGAGGTGTTATCTTCTGCTGAAGTAGGGAGAGAGATCCTCACAGAGGTTGCTTCAGTTACCCTTTATGTTCTTGTGACTGCCTGCTGCTTCTCCCTCTTCTCCTTTCCCTACAACCATTTACCTGCCCCAGTCCTTGCACAGCTTATGAGGCGTCTTCTTTCATGGCACAGCTCATGTTATGTATCTCAGAAGCCTTGAGATGGCTCTTGGTAGCACTCTTTTGTATCTCAATCTTACTGTGTGTGACAGTGTTACTATTTGTCATATTAATAGCAAAGACAAATCAATCTAGCTTCAAAATAATTTTATCTTTATTGCTATAACCTTGTTGGAAATATCAGTTGGATTATGAAGACCAGATTTAGAGATGCTGGCCTCAAATACTTCAAGCAAAAATCATGAATGCAGTTTTCACAACTCTAGTTACTATCAAGATGATCTTAGTTACTACTACTAAGATGATTAAGGCAGGAATTTATATGGATGCAGAGACATACTGTGGCATAACTAACTAGTACAACCAATTTCTAACACAAGTTCATACTCACATATTTTCATTCATGATTTTACAGAATCTTGACTAATCTCCTAATTTTTTCCCTGCGGATTTCTGTTCCACTATTGTGTCAGAAGTCTTTTATCAATGCACGACTTAACCTAGGACCATTATGGCCTCAAACTTTGGGTATTACTGTAGCTAAGATTGTCTCTCCACAGCTAGTGATGAATGACTTGGGTGTTTCTCCCCATTAACTTGTATGCTGGTATGGGATCATTCTCAGGATATAAGAGTTATGTGCTGAGATCTGAACACTGCCTTGCCAGTCAGTCAGGTAAATGCTTTGTTTATCAGTTGAGTTAAGCACTGGTGAAATCATTAGCATGTTCTGTTTAGGGTCTAGCTAGAAGATGGCTTTGCCTAGCCATGCCCAAGTGATATTTTTGTTTCTAGAGTGAGGTAGGGGTCAACTGATAGTCTTGGGAGAGGAATATGAAAACGTGATATTGTAATTAATTATCACATTCATGAATCACGGGTAGTCTTCAAGAGAGTGTGACTACAAAAAGAAATTCCTAGGGGAAAATGGGCATATGCTTATAAATCCATTTGCAGATGGTCCTCACTCAGTGAAAATGATTCATGGGATAAAGATCATGGCTGAGAATTGGATTCAACTGCCCAAGCATCCCAACAGCTTTTTAACTGGATGGAGCAGAAAGGAAAGCTCTGGGAGGTAAACTGAAAAATAGGTGGCTTTAAAGAGTAATTTTTTACATCTCTGTAAAAAGAAAACATCTTTAAATTTCTTTTTCAAATATGACTCTAGTAATTTGTTAATAAATTGTTTATAAGATAATTTTATTCTTTGTTTTTCATTTTTCTGGGTTTTAAAACGTGATTTAAGGTGGCAGGTTATGCAGTAGCATTGCATGGAGAATGCAATATCCAGCAATAGTATCCCGCAATAAACAGGAGACTATTCCACTCTCTAGTAACCTGTCCTGTTGTACAAGCTCAGAAATACTGAGAAGTAGCCGTGTTCTCTCTGAAGGTGTGCGGGCTGTTTCAGCATCTGGTAAAACAGTTTTCTTGTTCGGGAGACAGAAGGACAAGCTGGAGAAAAGCTGTGAAGAATGTAGGAAAGTGCCCGAGCCCCTGGGATCTCCTGCATATCACTGTTTAGGTAATATGTTACAAATATGTTGTGGATATCCTGCAGTTTATCATCAGCAAAATTCATGAGTCCATGAGACATCTAGGCGAGTGCTAGACTATCCTATCTACTTAGCTGCATAGACGTCAGCTATGGGAAAATCAAGGAAACTAGTCAAACAAAAGCACCACAAGTGTCTGCAGCTTAATCATAAGAATAATGTCATTAATATTTGTCAAAGGGCAAACAAGGACTTTGAGAAGTACTTAGTTGGAGTGCTCATGTAAAATGAAGTGCATGTGCAAACATTCATGGTATCAGGATTCTTTTTAGGAACAGAGCTGTCAAAGAGAGCAGCAACAGAAACCGGTGCAAGAAGAATGGACAATGTTTCTCTTGTCATTTGACTCTGAGTTTGAAGGTATTGGCAACACAACTTGCACCAACTTAATGCCTTTTTGTGGAATAGCTGTGTCCTTCAGATGCAGTGTCAACCACTCTCCCAAAGAATGGATAATGAAGGCAATTTAATTTTCTTATTTTCAGTATCCAGTTCTAATTTCTGATGTGCCTACAGTCTTTTTCACATTTTAAAGATATCCAAAGTTAAAATTCCATGAATGCATCTATAGACTAGTATATTTATTTGGTCAGTTTTCCATTTTAAGGACACTGACATAAAAGGAACAAGCAAAGAATGCAGAGAAGTAAAACAGAATGGGAAAACTGCCATGACTTTGGTATGAACTGGCTCATGTTCTCAGAACAGCATCATAGTTAAATAAACATTTTAATAATATTGCTTTTTTCTTCCGTCATCACTTTATTCTTTTTGACCTGTCAGGCACATTCAGAGAAAATTTCTGTACAAACTCTGGTTAACCCAAGAGTTCTTACCATGACACGCACACTGTACTGGAGTCCATGAGTTTGCATTTGCTACCACGTAAGGGGAAAGAATCCAACAGCTGAATGTGCAAGTATACGTTCTTCTTTCAGATACATTAAAGATTTTGGAAGGTGTCTGATGTCTGTCTGTGTTCATCCTCTCCATAGTTTTGTATTTTAAATCATTATTTGCTTGTGTTATATTGAGTAGTTTTTCTCTGTTTTTTATCAGCCATAACATTTTATGTATTCAGGTAACTTGACACTAGAATCTCATTTATTTTCTACTAACTGTTGTTGGTGATTACTGTGAAGACTGACAGTAACAGTGGCTTAGAGCTCTAATTATCTTGTTTTTAGAGATTAAAAAAAAAATTTGAAACAACTTTAATAAAAAAGAGTGAATTAACTTTTTCTGCAAAATATAACCTTTCCAATTATAGTTGACAAGTAATTTGCTTAGATAATACAAGAAACTCCAGTACTTTTGTGTAGCTGTAGTAACAAATAGAAGCAGATGAATCCAATACTCGAGAAAGTACGAATGGTTTTCATAATGGCAAACACCATGTGATGATAGATTTATTTCGATTCTTTGACTATCTTGGCTTGACAGGCTATTCATCAAAATTGACACCTGGAATAGCGTGGTGTTTGGAGGGAAAATTTAATAATTCCTGAAAGACCACAGACATTGTTCTCATGATAAATCAGAGGTACAGTAGGTTCAGAAACCTATCAAAAAATGAGCATTTATTGTGTGTACATGATATGTCAGGAACTTATGCATTCATGAAGAGTGTACTTCGCCTCTCTGAGAACAAAGTCCAGCTGAGAACTTTCATCTAGTTTAATTTTCAAATTTGACTTTTCTTCCCAGAAGACCCTGTCTCTGTATGAGTCTCTAGTCAAGTCAGCAGAACTTGAAGAATTTTCAAAGCATATGTCTGACCAAGATTACTTTCCTGTATCTCTACAAATATTTTTAATGAACTGCTTCTGTGTCAAAAGAAGATGATGCCATGCCTTTTAATTTGGTGACCCAGAAAACTGTGATGTTGATGTGACCCAAGGGCTTGTGCATTGAAATTAATCTGTGACAGACACTGCATATTACCATGATACTTGATGCCTTGTCATACTAGTTTTAGGCTTTATATTTTTCATGCTGTCTCTTATCCTTTCTGGAGGGCAGAGTTTGTGGCTGGGAATAGCACCCTTAAAGAAAATGCAAGTGTCCAGCATGCATGTTGCAAACCTTAGACAAAATTGCTTTTATTTCTGTAAAAGTGCATACTTCCTGTTGCTGGAATTACAGAATGGCTAATTCTAAAGGTGGATGAGTGTCAGCTCCAGATGATTGACCTGTTCCTGAAGTTTAAAGTGTTTAATGAGACACAGATAAGCAGGATGCTTGTTGCTTGCAAGTTTTCCTTTTAAAAGCATTTATCACATTGTTCCAAAGGGAGACTTTCATGTATCGTTCACTTAAACTGGCCTCCAACTCAATTTGCAATTGCTGTCTTTAGTTTCCTACCCCTGCCCACTTCAACATCCACATTTAGGAATAGGTGCCTTTCTTTCCACTTAGGTCTACTGTGCTGTAGACCTACAAGGTGGATGAAGTTAACAAAGGTGAGCAGAATCTACCCATTTTTAGTAGGAGCAACACAGAATTCTACTTCTCATCTGGCAGCCTGTGCTAACTTAATGTGTGTGAGCCGGTCCCTTTTACTCCCCGACCTCCCCCCCCCGCTTATGCTGGAAGTTCTCTCATCCAGCAGTAAACCAGTTCAGCTCACTGATAAGGCATAAAATTAACTCCACATAATGAAAAAAAACCCTAGTTTGATGGCAGCTCACTGGACTGAATGGGCTCACAGTATGTCGGCGCAGCATAAGCTAGTACACAAGAAAAGAACTTAGTGTGGCTTAGATACCTGCGAACCCACAACCTAAAGCTAGTCCTGTGCGATAAGCCCATATTCATAGTCATGACAATTGTGGCATTGTCACATAGTTGTGACTCAGCAGATCTCATCAGTTGTCTAAGTATTGGCTTGGTTATTCAAGTGGCAGGAAGATTCATGGTGGTATCTTTACATGAAGAAGGTTGAAATGGTAGCAGAGAACATCTTGATACTGACCTTTTGGGATTCCAAATGTTGTAAAACTATGTGCTGGCCTTCTTTTTGTATTGGTTTTGTCTGCACAGACAAGCAGGAGACTGGCGTGCTATGTGCACATAGACCAAAGACGATTAGTTGTTGCAACAAGTCCCACACACAGTGGTCGAGCTCCTTTACCCTGTGAAGACAACATTCTCTAATCTTTACTGATGTCTTAGGCTTTGGGAACTCATGCTCTAGTAGCATTTGTGGTGGCCATTTAAAAAGACATAGGTGGCATACTGTCAGGCTATTGTGTGCTATGTTATTCCATATGAAATTAGAGTTTAGCCATTATGTGAAATGGCATTGTGAAAGTCAGTCGCAACATTACTTGTTATTTCTGCTGTTTATTGAAAGACGTATAACAAAACCATTATATTAACAGATAACAGCAGATTAGCGATTTTATTTTGGGAGTGTTAGCTATATTTATTTTATCAGCAATTCCCTTTTATACTTAAAAAAAAAAATGTTCTTATGAAAGCATTTAAGGACTTTTGTTTAGTTTTACCATTGCAGAGGATGTCTGGAGGAGTGGGTTCAAGAGTAAAATTTACAGTGGCCCCAGTTTTGAAATTTAAAAGTCAAAATACAGCTGAGTCACCATATTTTTACTTAGCTGTCGCATATAAAGTCATCCTGAGAAATGTTGATTTGGGATATATAGAATACTTAAAAAAGACCAGTGTTGTCTTAACTGTATGTTATATGTGTGTGGAAAGGGCTGGTCACTAAAAATGGTAGAAACAGCATTCTAATTACTTAGATTATGTAGGTCTTCTGATTTGAAGCATAAGGTATATTATAGCATTGTCAACCTGCAGAACAAGAGCTTCTTGGTGAACAAAGTTCTAGTTTGGATTAGTATTGAGAAACCAGAGTGTGAAGTATGAGCTGGCAATATGATTTAGTAATAGGAAAAAAAAATGGTCAGGGAACATCTGGGGCACGTTAACAGTAACACAGTTTTATGGAGACCTGATAGACCCAACTTCTAGGAAGGTATACAAAGTGCATAACGCACTGGAAGCTTTTCTCATTGTGTGTCTTGGCTAAAGGTAGAGGGATGGTCTGGAGCTAAGTGCTTGTTAAAAGAAAAGGTTTTGGGCTGCTTTCCTCTATCCCAGACTATCCTGAAGAAAAAGATAAGGCATTTCAATAGACACATTTTTTTTTACATTGACCTGTGGTGTCAGCTGGACACAAGGAGATTACCAGCCTAGGCACCGGGGTGAAAGGTGGAGTGATTGCAGCTCCTATTGTGCCCATGGCCCAGTATCCATATGCACAGCTAAAGTGGGTGAGATACAGTCTTTGTCACTCCCACCTTGGAGGTAAATTCAGTGTGCAGCTGGATGGATGCACATTGTGAGAGTGGTGTGTGGCCAGCACAATCTATCTCATAATCCACATTTTCAGATTTTGTTTCTTAGCATTGTGCAAACTTGTGAGGGTTGTGGCTCAGGTGCCTTAGAGGTGCCTTTTGATTATGATCTTTGTCCAGTAATGATCCATATTCACTTATATGGTACTATCACTTGTTCCCTTTCTATGCAAGTGAAGTACATTTTCAAAATTTAACCTTTCATGTCATTGTTTCCATGATCCATTAACATTGTGAACTGTAAATCCATAATATGTAAAGATTACATTGGTTTTTAAATGAGAAAAACAGCTTATTTTTGGAATGGAGAGCCTAATAACTTAGAGAATTAGGTGAACAAATCAGGTGCTGGAAAGCTGAGATGGTAACATCAAACAATATAATGAACAGAGCAATCATTCCAGGAACAACAGAAGAACAGGTAAAAGTGAAGTTTATCTTTGCCCTTAGGGAAGCACTGTGAAACAGAATACAGGATTGCCTGTTTTCATTAGTGAGTTTAAAAAAAAGAAAATACCTTATCAGTTATGGGAAAGAAAATTTGTTTTGCTTTTGAGATTAAATTTCCCGAGGACAGAAAAATATATAATGTATATTAAAGTTAGTGCTTAGTGGATTTTTTTCTGTGCACAGTGTTTATTTACTTTTGTTAAAATGATGAGATCGTAACACTGAACTTTGATTTGTAGATTCTGCATCTGTTTGCTGTATCTCCAGAGTTGTATGTCAGGAGAAACTTTGGGGATGAAAGGCTCTAGTACTTGATGAGTTAGTTAGATGGACTGATGGATTGTAGATACAAATCATTGAGAAACTGCAGAATCATGTACAGTCACATTTTAATGCAGAAAAAAATGGATAAAGATGAGTTTTGACAAAAGTTCTCTAAAATCTAAATTTCAGACTTAAATCACAGGTTTGAATTTTCTTGGGTCCAAAATAAAGGAACAGTTTACAGAAACCTCTAAAAAATAATCGATATTCATTCACATATTGGTACATTGCACTTTTGTGTTTCTGACTATTAACACATAAGCTCATCTACCTGAGGTCTAGTGTAGTTAGCAAGCTAGATACAGTAGGTACCTCAGTAGTAGACCATGTGTAAACATCATAATTAAATCAACATTAAACAGCCGAGCAGGCCCCTGAAAGTGCTCCTCTGGCTATGTTTCAACAATCATAATTCAGGAGAGTGGTTTCCTCTAAGTTATATTTGATCTAATTTACTTTTATTAATTATTATACAATTAGTACATGAAGACATGCTAAGTTCTTGCCTCAAGCATCTCCCAGTCAAAAGGCCTGACCGGTTCTTACTCAAATTAATGGAAAGGCGACCACTGGTTTTGATTAAATTTATTTAGAATTTTAAGACACTATTTCTGGGATTATTGGAATGAAGAGATGGTAAAATGGAGAGCTGGCAGGCTTCTCAGGCTTCTTAAGAGGCAAGAGGATGGGAGTGCCAAGAGCAAACAAATGGCGTGGGTGAGACACAGTTCTTCAGTGCCAAGTTCAGTAAGGCCTGCCATTTTTACCAGGAAGTTTCCTGATACTGATCCCACTGCTAATATTGTTTTCTTCCTTGAGTTTTGAAACATGCCCAGAGTGATATTAGATAACTTCATCTTGTGTCTTCATCTTCTCTCTTCGTACAAGATAAAAACAATCTTCGTTATAAGCCTGCACATAATTAGTTACAAGAAAAGCAAATTTAACTCCCTAGAATCATTCTTGTGATTCTCCTGTTTTTATGTTTCCCCTTCCTTTTGTCTGGAGCTATTACCTAGGGCTGTAAGCCCTTTGGTGCTGAGATTCTCTTTTGCTTTATGCCTGTAAGTGCTACTATTCCGGTAGACTGAAATGGAGCCCAACTTTCATCTGCGCCTGCAAATGTTGCAATAAGAGCATGCTTTTTCAAATCCTGCCTTTACCCAGTGAGAGCTGAAGAAGGTAACTGTATCCAGGACATTATCTATGAATATTTTTATAAATAGAAACAGCGAAATCCATTCGATGAGTTTCCAAATCCTGCACTCAGTCAATGTTCATAAATTTTTGAATGGATGAAGAGTCATTTGAATTTATTAAAATATTAATGAACATTGACTAAGTTAACATGAAAGTATGGGGAACCTTTCATAAATGAAGAGGCACTCATTTATATGTGAATACTAATTTTCCTGCCCAGTAATGTGTCCCTGCTGGAACGTGTAAGAAGTACAATTAGTCATCACGTCAGGAGACACAATACTGTTATTTTAATGAGTAATACAAGAGCACAAATAGCAAATGTGAAGAACATTGTGAGGAGTAACATGTAAATGTAATAATATGATATAAATATCTGTAATATTTTCATGTAAAGGGTACACTGAACTATTGTGTTTTAGGAAAGAATTTGTAAAATTATATATATCCTTTAGAAACAGGAAAAAAAGCAGCTGAATTTAGTGAATAAATTTTATTTTTTAATAATCTTCTTTACTATTCCAAAATTTGAAAAAGATTGTTAAAAAAAAAAGAAAGGAGCATTACCAGGACTATGGGGTTAAATGGATCCAGTGAGGAAAAAGTTTAGGGAGATGTTATTGATTAAAACCCCCACACTTTCAGAAGTCACTGTCTTCATATTAAAAATTTGGACTGGTAACAAACTGCTACACAGAGAAAGTGTTGCTCAATACCATCTGACACGTTTACAGTAGTCCTGATTCTCCAGTTGTCATTCTTCGGTTGCAGTGAAAGATTCAAATTATATTGTTCCCTCCAGATTTTATACTTGTTTATGAATACTGTAAGCAAAAATTTTAATTTTCACTGACACTTATGTTCCTCTGTTCATATAAATTCAACTTTGCCAACTTTATATTCTTTAGTGGTTTTTTTTTGTGTGTGTCTTGTCCCTGTTGTACCTTCCTGATTGAATGTTGGGTTAGATCTCTACAGTGTAGAAAAACAGGGAGCAGGGTGGGAGGGAAACTCCTTTTCTGAAAGGTATGTAAGATCTTAAGCATTTACAAGACTGAGCTTTTCTTCATTTGGGAAAACTTAATTATCCTTTTATTGATTCACTGGAGCATTGTTATGTACCTCCTCTAGTGGTCACCAACAGTGCCCAGAAGATCAAAAAAAAAAAAAATTTACATTTCTATGACTTTTTTTAGCTGATTAAAAGTACTTAATATTCCTCAGGTCATTAGTAAAAAAACAGCAAAACCAAACATAAACTCCTGCCTCCCCCCCAAACCAAGCAGCCAGGCAAAGCAAAGCTAAGCATTATGCTTTTCTCCATTTGGAAGAAAACCTACAGCCTAGTGACCTCATCTTCATTTCAAGTTCACTTCTTACTGATATGAATGGGAGATGACACTGCTGAATACTTCTGAAAATTAGACCATGTGTTAGTACCAAAATTGGAGTTGGATGAAAAGACATTTTTTTCTCTATAAAACCTTCAAGCTTTTTCTTTTTTTTTTTTTTTTTTCTCTGAGTGTTTCTTCTACCTTGCATGCTTCATCACAGCTCTTAGGGAAAGGAGCATGTCCTTCCCACTTACAATTAGCAAGCAGTGTAGCTGCAAAAGCACATAGTGGAGATATGGACTCAAAAGATACTTACCCACTGAACTAGGAGCAAGTTTGAAGCATCTCCTTCAGTTTCTACCACACAGAGTTCTCTATTTTTTATATCAATAATTAAAGATTGACTACAGCAAGAAACCAGGACAGCAATTTCCAACATCCCATAGACAGTAGGACCTCACTTTCTCATTGTGCTTAGCTGCAACATTTTCATTTTACTGTTAAAGCATGTGAGACAGGCACCATCGTCCAGGAAGTATCACACTTAACAGGCGTGTGGGTACATCAGGCTCACATTCCTACCCCAGTGAACAGTTCATTAGTGATACAAGGTGGAACAGGTCATCCCACCCACAATGACCAATAACCTGATCGTAAACACAAGCCCTTGAGCCTTGAAAACTAGTTAAACAGTGTGTAGCCTGTGTTAGGCAAATTTTCATAGAATCATAGAATCATAGAATCATAGAATCATCTAGGTTGGAAAAGACCTTTAAGATCATCCAGTCCAACCATTAACCTACACTACCAAGCCCACTCTAGACTAATCAAGGGTAGACCAGACTAAACCATATCCCGAAGTGCCACATCTACCCATTTTTTAAACGCCTCCAGGGATGGTGACTCCACCACCTCTCTGAGCAGCCTGTTCCAATGCCTGACCACCCTTTCCGTAAAGAAATTTTTCCTAATTTCCAGTCTAAACCTCCCCTGGCGCAGCTTAAGCCCATTTCCTCTTGTCCTATCGCTAGCTACTTGGGAGAAGAGACCAACACCCACCTCACTGCAACCTCCTTTCAGGTAGTTGTAGAGAGCGATAAGGTCTCCCCTCAGCCTCCTCTTTTCATGTTCAGGAGGAGTAATTTTAATGTTGATCATAATGGCTGTATGGGGTGATTTGTCTCTAACCCTGCTGTGGACACAGCTCGGAAAAAACCTTTAATAAAACCAAACTCATGTTTTTGCAGAGAGTTTCATTTTCATCGGATTGGCTTCTTTCTGGAAAAATGTCTTCCTGAAAATCTTTCTGAAAGCAAGCACTGGATACTTATTGGCGCAAATCCATCAGGAATTGAAATGGTCCTGTGAAGTAGGCTGGGTTTTATACCAGTCTCCCCAGGCAAAGGAGAGAGAGTTACATCTCTTGTGGAGTTTGTGGATAACTTAGTAGTAATAGATGGATTTTTGACTGAGGAGCATTCTGCGAAGGTTTAGCAGTGGTGAGGTGTGACCACAGCCAGTGACACTAACTATAATTGCTTCACATTCACCTTGTGCTGCCCCGCAGATTTTTGGAGGCGTCCATCTGTTACTCCCCAGATTGCAGGTGGATTGCCATCTCTTTGGGGCAGTGATTACCTTTTCACGATGTGTATGCCTTGTTTTATACTGAAGGGCTAAGCAGGCCCCGATGGTGGTTTTTACATGCATCTGCAAAATAAATAATTCAGCCCCAGTAGTAAAAAGTATTTGCTGCTGGGACTATTTGCAGGTGATACGAGAAAGCTCGTTACAGAAATGCCATGGGAGCTATTCTGTTTTGCCTCTGCCTGTGCATCTTTTCTCTCTTCAGTTTGTTAGGAGCATGGCTCTTCTCTCAGATGTGCAGAGCGATTCAGTGACTTGCTGACATTTGTACAATGGGCCAGGGAGAAAACATTTTTGCTAAAAGTAGGTTTCTCTCTTCCCAAGGCATTGCCTTTGCGATACATATCTCTCCTCATCACTTCTCTCCTTTTTCCTCCATTAGGTACTCTCCCTCATGCAGCTTAGCTCAGCTGACCTTTTTTCTCTCTTGTTTCATGGGGATATGGCATCTATTACAGCTGAAACGGAGGCACAGAAATATCTGAACTCCTTCTGTTTTGACATCGTGTTTCTGGTCATGGGATTTTTAGAAGTGAATAGACTGTTCTTTTTCTGTACAAAAGGTATAGTAATTTCCGACTTTCAAGTATGACTCACCTTGTAGAGTCAGGATGGCGTACTATTCAGAGTGGTTTCTGATTCTCTGTTTACAATTTTATTATTTCTCTACTTCCTTCTACATGTTTCGCTTTAGATTTTTTTTGAAGCCCTAACTTTATTTTGTTGTTTCTTCAGGTTTCACTGTCATGTAAAAATAATATTCAGCCTTTGTACCTTAGTTGCTGTTGGGGCTTTCAGGTGGGTTTGGTGAAGACATCAACACAGTCTGTAGTTGTCTCACATACCCATAACTGAACAAAATGGTCAAAGACAACAAGCCTGCACTTTACAGATATGCTCTTCAGTAGACATGCTCATGACTAAAACCCAGCTCTGCTCAAAAATTGACTTTAATCAGGGCGGAGGCCGAATTCTCTTCAGATTTGTTATGGCCTCTTTCCCCCCTAAACTCCATCTCAAAACAGGTGCAGGATTTCACACTGCTCAGATGCTGAGAGGGAGAGCTTGTAAGGCTGTGTGCAACAGTATCATGTGGGAAATTTCACCTAAATTTTGACCTCAGAATTTTCCAGACTACCTAAACATGACTTTGCTGTCCTGCTATCAGCTGGCTTCAGGATGCTTTGTTCATAGCAAATTGTTATGATAAGTCAAATACGTTATTGAATATTTGACCTGAAATCTTGTATGTTGTCAGTCTTTGCCATGCATTGCTTGCCATTTTTGTATCATAGGAGGGGTTTTCAGTATTCAGTCAGCATGATAGACAAGAATAAAAAGTGATATAGTACAGAACTGTGTCAAATGAAAATCTATTTCTGCAAGGATTTGGTATTTTATTTAACTAACCATGTGCAAAGTCAGATACTGTGGTGACAGTACAGTCAAGATATCTAACCCTGTACTGTTCTGGGACAAGGTTCTTCTTGGCAACAATGTACAACTTACCTTTAAATAGCAGGAATTTCCAAATAGTGACAAGTAGGCTTAGAGAAGAACTTAGAGAAGTGGGAGAGTGCATTATAGAGTGTTTTATGCAAGAGATGATACTGTATCTATAATCAAAACTGTGAAGCAATGTTCATTTGTTATGTGAAGACAGGTTTATTTTTGTTCTATCATTATGAATGATAGATGTAAATTGGATGCAGTCTGATATCTTGCTTCTTTTTACATGAAAAGGAAAATTAAATTTTTAATATAATTTGCACAATGAGTAATAAAGTGACACGGGAAGCAGAGACCAAAGAACTGTCAAATGAAAGGAGATTTTATTTAGTCAGGTTATGATCTAATTTTGCATCTAATCGATAATGACAAAATCCCTGAGGACAGGCAAAAAGCTAGAGTAAAAAAGAAATTTCTTATACACAAAAATCTCCTTTAACTAGGAGACAGTGGGAATAATGCCCAATTGTATATCCATATGATCAAAAACTATCAGTTCTGCATTTGTTTAAGGTACAACGTGTGTGTTCAAAACAGATTTATTTTAACATGGTAAACATTTGGGCATAAATGGATAAACGTGAACAAGGCCATTAGTGCTAGAGACCGTACCACGCAGGGAGTGACTGGAGCTCACGGCTACCTTGCCTGGGCATATTCTGCTTGCAGGTGACATAGAGCAGAAGGGGTATCCATGAAAGTAACGAGGAGATGCACATACAGAGCATCTTAACAGCTACTTAAACTGGAAAATACTTTTCCTGACTTCACGATTCATTCGGTATGTTGAGTCGGGAAGGTGGAAGGGAAAACGATGAATGCCATGTTTATGTCCCCTTGGACATCCAAGCCTCCTGTAGCAAGAGGTGCTCTCTCCCCCTGGCCCCGGTCCCTCCTACCCTTTTCCCTTCACCTTCATGAGAATGATTTTTGCAAGTGTCTGGCCAAAAACGGAGGAGAGGAAGATTACCTGTGTGGTAACCTCGGCTGTATTCAAGGCATAGGGCCAGCCTTCTGCCTGCCCTGGCTGTGCCCAAGGTGCCCTGTGCCTACTTTGCCACAGTGGGGACAGTTTCTGCTCCCTGCAGCCGAGCACCTGCCTTTGCTTTTTACTCTGAAAACTCTTTGAGTCTGGCCTTGTCTTTTAATGAGTTTATATGTGAATTCTCTGTATGAGCTCATGGATATTGCGCAATACACTGTGACCCCAGCAATAGCCTCTGGATGCTAACTTAAGGAGGTAATTATCATGATGATTGAGTCTTTCTTAAATGTCACTGTATGTGTTTGCTCTGCATAAGCAGACAAATGAAATCCTTAACCTGAGCTGTTCAAAATCTAAATGAAGACACAGAGAGGCAGGATGTACTGCAAAGACTGAGGAAAAATTTGTCTTCGAATTTAATATGTGCTATTTGTTTGCTTCTTCGGGGCATCGTGGAAAAAATACTCTTCAAGAGAGAAAGGGTATGAAAAGACCAGTAAATCAGGATGACGTGTAAGGTACAATGAAGAAGAGGAACTGACAAAGCAGGAGAAAAACTTGTTGAGGCTTATTTCATTGGCAGGGTTTATTAGTGAAGGGGAGGTAGAGGATGAAATATGATGGGCTCTGATATTCATCCTGTAATTTAGTGTGTGCATGTGCACTACTGTGTTTTCTTCTTCCCCACATTATGCATAATTCAGATATTCCATTTCATGGTGATAAGGATTCAGATTTATAACAGTTTTAATTTCTGTTCTACTCCTGGTGCCTATTATGTCTATATATTATGTCCATATATTATCCCTGTTATGAAAAGCCCTTTCTCTCAAAGCCTGCGTATATGCTGTTCATGGTGTGTATGTCGAACATCTGTTGATATGATTGGGAAATAGAGTTTCCAGCTCCTGACTAAAAACATCTGGAACATTCTGACACTTAATGCATGAAAGTTCAGTATTCAGACTGATTGTAGTGTATGACCCTGAAAGCTTTAAATGACCTATTAAGTATTTACTGCAAAACCATCAGGTAATGTGTGGAAATTAACTGACTGGCCTTTTTCACCATTTGCTAGTATAACTAGCTCTATTTAACATTGGGAGCAAGAGTAAAACAATATTCTGCTATTGATACTCAGATTATCAAACATTGCTGTACAATTTTGATTCCTCCTCTCTCCGCAGTTCTATCCTTTGGAGCCATAGGGTCCCTTTTTTCCTATTTCTTTGGGCGGTAGGGAGTGTCTCCTATGGCTTTACTGAAGGGACCATCTGAATGGCATCTATGTTCATAAAGTGAAGAGGGAATCCTGGGTGTGTAATGGGAACTAGGGAGGTTATTGGAAGACCTTTGGATGGGTGCACATTTTTGTGAGTACATATGTTGCAGCCCTCTCTGAAAGACTAGCTTCAAATATTGGTAGAAAAATAGTAATTTTTCATGATCTCATGGGATAATGATTAGAATTTGTTCTGTACCTGGTTTAAAAGGATAAGAAAATAGACTTTTTAATATAACCATTGTAAATGAAATGAAGTATGTATGAAGTTCAAAAACTCAAATATATCATTACTCTGACAGGCTCAGAAATCCCAATGGAATTCAATACAACTATATGCAATTTCACTCATTTAAAATATTGAATGTAAAACTAGAAAGACATAAAGGAATAATTTGTATAAGCTGTCAGTCAGAGTAGAAATACATGTTGTACAAATTTTTCCATTTCTCATAACTGAAGGAAAAGAGAAGAGACATCAAGGCACACTTTTGGAAATGCAGCTTATTTTAAGGGCAGGATAAATGAGTTGTGACTCACACAGTTGGTAATGAAAAAGAGAATCTTTCACCTCAAAGTCCTTCATTTAAATCCCAGTCCATGTTGCTGTAGTCGCTGTCAGCTGAAGACTGCTGGGGATCTTTTTATCCTTATGATAAAAAACGGTGTGAGGTACTTAGAATGGGAAGGTAAGCAAGTGGATAGATGTAGAGACTTTTTGCTTTCTCATGTCCTACAGTAAGCTAAAACTCTTTGAGTATCACAGTGCTACCTCTTCTGTTTGTCCAGCCTTTTTTATGTCTAGATTTCTACATCATAATCTTTGTCACAGTCACTGTGAGACCAGAGGTTATCCATAAATGTGAATTATTAGTACCATGAGAGAGAGTACTTATTGCAGGTCATTTAGAGCCAAACACTTTGTTATACAAACTTGCTTCTTTTCCTTTCTCAGGCATGGTTTAAAGAAGATGGTCACAAGCAAAAATCATGTTTCTTTTCTGCCATCTGAGGCTTGAATTCATGGGTTTGAAGCTTCCCAAAAGTCCAGCTGAATGAAGGAAGGCCAAAGCTCTGTTCATTTAATCCACAACTAAAACTTGTAGTTTGCTAAGAATGTTTCTGTCCTCATAATCTGCTGCTTTAGTCAACTTGCTGTGTTCTGATTTCTTTCTGTGTTAGACTGGAAACATTAACAAATGGGGAAGGCATAAAATATTTAAAGCCTATAAGGCACTTCAAACATCAAAATGATCTATTCCACATGTGTGGCATTACACTGATTCTTTTAGGGCAGCATTTGCAGCTTGTTAGCTATAGCCAGAATTGCTGTTTTCACTGAAGTCCATCACAGAAGTAAAAATAAAGTTTGGAATATACTTTACAATCCCAGTCTTCCTTTCTCACTTGCTTTTTGGTAACACATATGGGATTCCAAAAGAGAGAGTAAGTGATTTACTGCATTGCCTAATGAGTGACTGAAAATGATTGAACTGGAAGTAAACCTTGGAAAAGCTCTAAATCCCTCCACTCATTTGGCTCTTGCTGTTTCTGTATCTTGCTGAGCTGTTTGTATGAGCTGAAATATTTTTATTTAACTAAGAGGTGAGTAAGTCAACCTAAGGTTATAAAACTTCTGTTTGGGCCTGAAGGAAACTCATTAATGTCCACAGCATGTGGTCCTCTCACGCTAGGACTGCCACCTGTCATCGGCTTAGCCTAAAAGCTTTGACTAAAAGAAACGTGTGGGAGGTTACGTATATAAATTGCAGAATAAAAAGAGTATCACTGTCCCTGGGGAGGAAGTGAAGAATATTTGAATCAAAATGTCTTAAGCTTCCCTCACCCACTGTCCAGTTAAAGCATATTTAGAATCTTGTAGCTTTTTATTTTCCTTATGTGCAGTCTCTTCCTGTGCTATATCTTTGGGCTAAGTTGCCTGGAGTTCAGAAAGCAGAAAGAAGTAGTGGCTTAAAGTGTGTAAGAACCTAATAATGAAAAATGAAGAAGAATTAAACAGGATTGTAATAAGCCCCACCAACCTGGGGAAGTCCCCTATTAATATATCAGAAGAGCAAGGGATTCAATAGATGAATCAAAATATGTGTCCTGTGTCATTACTAATAACACTCTGTTTGAAGGATGGGGTTTTGTAATAGAAAGTATTGTTAATAAAGAAGGCTCTTTGCGGCCACTGGGATTTTTTTCTTAATAACAGTGGTGCCAGTTGGCACTGGTTTTCCTAAGTAATTTTCTACATTTCTAATGAAGTAATATATTGAAGCTACTGTAGGGATGTGCGCGCTCAGGTTTTTGTTGCTGTTGTTTTTTCAATTACCCTCTTTGATGCAAAAGGTCAAAGGATAAATATTTGACTTGACCAAATCTCCTGTGCATCCACAGTGGAAGTTCCAGCTTGTTTCTTACCAGAAACGGGTACAGGGTTACCTGTAGCACAGGTGTAGCTGCCAGATTGCACTGATGGAGGTGCAGCGCACAAAGAGGATGTTGTGGCTCTCTCGACATAGGAGTTTGTGTGGGTGACGTTTTTGCCACCCGTTTCACAGAGGGTTCAGTTGCTCGGTCAGGCTCTCAACTGGTGTAAATCCATATTGCTCCAATCATATTGTGGAGGTAGAATGACAGGTGCCAGCTGAGGTTTTTGCATTCTTAACATCCATACATATGTCAGCAGAGGGCTGATAGACCTACAGGCTCCAGCTGGCATGTCCAGTCTGTTATTGCTGGGAGCTTGATGGTATGACAGCAGTTCTCATAGACACCTCAGAGCTTCAGACTTAGTATTTCTCCACTGTACTGCAAGGTTTGTTGCCTCCTTTCAGTCCCATGAAGAAACTTGCTTTGTCACTGTTACAGGTGTTACCTGATGTGTTCTCATGTTCCTTTAACATAGGTCCTAACTAGGGGTATCGGAAATGCACCACCACACCTGCACAGAAGCTTTGATGTAGTGGTGGGTTGCTGACCTGCCAAAACTGAGGTTGGACTGTACGTCCTGGCTGCACCGAGTTATAGCACTATCAGCACTATCTACCAACAGTAGTAGAATTTGATGTGAAATTAAGATTGAAAATCTTTTATTCCTTGTTAAAATTCATATTTAGTCCTATATGGTGGTGGACAGGGATGGCTATTCCTAGCATCTTGACCCTTTCTACTCTTAAAGAGTATACTGTCTTCTGATTTCATCGCTACCTGAGGAGATACAAACTGATCAAACATGAGAAGTACAAGGAAAGCTGCCACAGACAGTCCTTTTGTTTCTTAAAAAGCCTGTTCTCAGAATTTCTATTTCACTGGAAAATTTTTTTTGGGGAAAAAAAAGGTTCAATTTGGATTGAAAACAAATTCTGAACAAACATAAATGTTTTGTGAAAAAACAATCCTGCATTTTAGCCAGCTTTTTTCTGAGATGATACCCCTTTTTCATGATATAATCACTTGATTCTCATATTTTTTGTACATTGCAGGTAAAAACCGAACCCTCAGTTGAGTTAGTTGACTTCAGTGATATTCCAGAAGGTACAAATCAAAGCATATTGTGTCTACTTGAGGATTTCTTTTTAAACCATTCATTCACTCTACTGAATACTGCAGTTTAAGCAGAAAAGGAGGAGAAAGCTGCCGTTTTCTTCTGCATTCCTTTTTTTTTTGAGAGTATGAACTAGATGTTAATCTCTGGCACAGAAACATCTGAATATTTAAACAGAAGAAAAGGTTGCTTAGATACTTTTCTGATTAAGCTTTTTTGTTTTTATTTTTCTGTCCTGTTTAATTGCATTTCTTCTTGCAAGGAAATTTTCCTTTCAGCTTCTTTCACGTGGCATAGAAGAAGAATGAGCATGACAGTTTATTAACTTAACAAAATTTCTTGGCCTAGTTTTCAAATATGAAGAGGAGACTTTTTTGATCATGTAATTTAACTGCCATTATCTTTAAACTTACCTGAGTATGAGGTACAATATGCCGAGTTACGTGCCTTGATGTTTCAACATCATATAATCAACAGCCCCCTATGTGATAATTATTTAAGAATAGATTCTTCCACGTGAGTCAGATTGAGTTGTATGTTACTGAAAAGTAGCCCCATTGAGGGAATATTTTACCCTATTGAAATGAATAAGATATTATTTAGTATGAGAAAAGGAACTTCATGTGACCCAAAATAATTGTGGACTGAGTCATTGGGACAGGATTGCAGTGTTATTATGCCAATAGCTTATTAGGAAGATTTATTTGCCAGCACATCATGACTTACAGTTATTCCTCCTGAAAAGTAACTACAGAAAATTTGCTATTCATTGAAATAGTTTGGATCCTGCAACAGTTGGGACAATCCAGTCATGTAGCTAAACTTAAGACATTTACTGAATAATCTTATTCAGATTCATACATTATAGATCCATTTTTGGCTAAAGATGAAACCTATATATATCCAAAGGTGGAGTGCAAGACTTATTTCATCTGGCTAAGTACTTACATAGGTGTGTTCGTTTTCATAAAAATCACATTCTCTTTCTCATTAACAAGTCTTTGCTCCTCATTGTAGCTCTAATTAATACCACCGTTGCAGGAAGAATTTATCACTGATTCTGCTTTTCATCAAGGAGTCACAATTTATTTACTTAAGGCAAAGAAATACTTAAAACCTAGCAGATTACCTTATATTTCAAATTGCTTTGTCTCAGTATTAGCATCAAAATTTTCCCTTTGCTCATCTACATAGCATGTACTAGTATCTTGTTATTTCTGTATGTTAGACAAATGTCCAGAAACCACCTGAGTAACTGCAGGATTTTCACTATTGATCATATAGGGAATTTTGTGTCCCCTTTGTTTGGGTTATATCTCTGTGAGAGCTTCAGAAATAAACAGCATCTATTTAAATCCATTAATGGCCAGTGCAGTTGTAAAAAGGTTTAGATAATTGTATGTCTGTGTGTCTGTGTGCTTGAATTTGTCTGTTACAATTAATCTTTACTTTTCAGTCCATTAAATGGAGCCAGTATAAATTCACATTTTCATCTTTTCTGTTCCTTGGTGCCATTTTTATATGTCATTCACTGAATTTAGATTTCAGGCAGGAAAGAGGAAAAACAGAAAAATGAGGGTACTAATGTCAAGGAGTTGGTGGATATAGTGCTTGTAAGGTGTGCCAGTGTGCAGAGGTGTAGATATCCTGCTGTATACATAGATGTCTCTGTCCTCAAGTTTCTGATAATGTCTTCTCATATGATTTTTCATCAGCCATGATCGCCTTGTAGAAGTGGACAAAAGCGCATTTCACACAGCACCTTGATCTGAGAGAACTGCTGACATAGATATACCACTGATTTGGTTTTCCTTTTCTGTATTTTTGTCTTGTCTAAATGTTCTTTAAAAGTTTGATGCAGATTCAAACTTACTCTGTGAATCACTTTTCCTCTGTCCAATCCTCAGCAAACAATGGGTTGCTTGGAGAATTACATCAGTCACCAATATTAGGTCAACAATGTGAGGGTCAGCATCTCTATTCATAGAAGGAAGGGAAGTGTTGACGCAAGAGCTTTATCACATTTTATATCTTGTCATTACGACTTTTCAACTTGTTTAAAGGGAATGTGAACATATTAATAGTGACATGTTACATTTTTAGTACTTAAAAGAAGTTTCTTGAAAATACTCCAAAATATATATTAGGGAATATCTTTGTGCGTGCAGGTGTGAACAAGTATCTTTGCAATTTCCCACTTTCATAATTGCCTGCTGAAAAGGAATGCTCTGATAGACACGTCAAAACATCCCTTCTTCACATTACTTAACTGCAAAATAAGAAAAGGTCCTCTAAATATCCTATTTTCAAGTTTGGGTTTTTTTTTCTTCTTTCCTTGTTAATAATTTTTTTTTTTATTTCACCAAATGCTCACCAAGTCTGTTAGCTCAATCACGTTGAAGAGTTCTTTACTCTGTAAGTAGTAATTTTTACTGCTCCCGTAGTAAGAAAGTGTACTTACTGTGAAGAATGATGAGAGAAGAGGGTGCTACAAAAACACAAAAGAAGTTTCAACAGGATTTAAAGTGGGATGAGGGTGTCTCTGAAGGTTGTAGGCTGAATCTGCATCTTAGAAATGTCAGAAAAACACTTCCTAGTAGTTGTGTGATGAGCAGTCAGAACAAGAAATGAGTTAATAGTCTGCCTGTAATAAGAAGTCTGTCTGTGTTGCTCTTTACTGAAAAAACAAGAACTACGTGACTGCTTGAAAGCACACTAGAATGACTGAAGAAGAAGAGGCAATATAGCCAAAATCCTGTATATCTATTGCTGCTTCTTGTCATTGGTGGTATAAAGCGCTCGAACTACTTTGTTGACTATTTCTACTTTTTAAAAGAAATTCATATTTTTTAAAATTCCAAAATAGAAAACTCTGTGATGCTTTCTGGATATTATAATTTATTGTTGTGCAGTGGTCTGCTGCTGAAGGATGCCTACTCCATTTTTGTGGCATTGTTTGTGAAAGAACTTGTTACTCACTGTGAGCAAGGGTGGTAGATAAGGATATAATAGCAGAGAGAGAAATGCAGATGAAAACTTTGCCCCCAAGTATTTTTCCCAATAATTTAATATAAATAAGACAAATATTAAAGAACCAAGATGTTCTGTGTGGCTGGAATGTAGTTATCAGTATGCAGGGAGAAGGCATGAAAATGGGGGTGGAATATTATGGGGAGCTGATGAAGAGAAGGGTAAGCAGCAGAGAAAAGTCATAAGGAAAGCTGATGTAATGAAGAGAGATGTTTCTTAAAGCCAGGGATGAGAACTTTAATCATGGTGGGTGTAGATGAGAGAAGAAGCTAAAGGATATTCAGAAAGTGGAATGGCTTGTTGGTATGAAATTAGCAGGCCCATATTTCCCCTAGTGCCCTTTGCTGCTGATGGACCTGTAAAAGCCCTCCTTCTTACCCTTCATGTCCGTTATCACATTCAACTGCAGATGGGCTTTGGCTTCCCTAACCCCATAACTGCATGCTCTAACAGTGTCTCATATTCTTCTTGGGTCACTTGACCCCTCATCCACTTCTTGTATGCTTCCTTTCTATGTTTGAGTTTAGTCAGGACCTATTTGTTCATCTGTGCAGGTCCCCTACTGCCTTTGCTTGACTTCTTGCACATGGGACGAACCAGTCTTGGTCTGGCAATCCTTGAAAATCAACCAGCTGCCCTAGACCCCTCTTTCCTCCAGGACCATCACCCATGGGATTCTTCCAAGCCCATCCCTGAACAGGCCAAAGTCTGTTCTCCTGAAGCTGAGCATTGTGATCCTACTGTCTGCTTTGTTCTCACTCCTCACAATCCTGAACTTCACCATCCCGTGGTCACTGCAGCAAAGACTGCCCCCACCTTTCACATCTCTGACCGTTACTCCTTGCAAGTGTAAGGTCCAGCAGAGTATCTCTCCTCTTCTGCTTCTTGATCATTTGTGTCAGGAAGTTGTCATCAATGCACTCCAGTAACGTCCTAGATTGCTTGTGCCCTGCTGTGTTATCCCTCCAGCAGATATATAGCTAGCTCAAGCATCATTACTTTTTATTGTCAAATATTGTGTCAGCTCCTCCCATGTGGCTGCTGTGTTGGATATTGGATAAGCATGTAGCATGGAGGCGATTTGTGTCTCAAAGGATAAGGGGAAAGTTTGTGGATGAGGAGAGAAAACTTAGAAGGATAGCTCTTAAGCTGAACTCTTAATTTAACAATGCTAAAGCCATCAGCAAAGTATGGCTTGCTGAATTCAGAGAAACAGGTCTTTGTATAGTCTTTGTGGGTAAGCAGGATCACATTAAACACACCAGACCCCCCCATTAATGTCTCCACAAAGTACAAATATTTTACAGAGCTCTGGAATTTGGCTAGCATCCAAAGGTAAAAAAGTTATGAATACCCTTTGCTATATTCTTTGTTATTTCTTTTCAAAACAGCTAATTGATATTTGGATTCTCTTTTGCTAAACAACACACTGGATAGATAATACACTGGACAAAATTAATCTCTGATGTAATTCCATTAGAATAGCTTGACTACAGTGAAGTAATACACGGGGTGCATTTGGCTGATAAAATTTACATACTCTCACAAGGACTTCATGTTTTTCAAGCTGTGTAATTGGAAACCAAACAATTACTACAATAGGTCAACAACTGTCTATTCCATGAAGCGCACATCGTATTGTTAGAGAAATTATAGGTGGTTTTCCATGCCGCTGCACAGTGCTTTGTGAGATTAAGCAAGGTCACAGAATATGAAAATCTGGAAAAGCTTGTGATGCCTCCCTTATCTCTACAGATGTATTTTCATCATTAATTTTAGCACTGTAAATTTAAATGTTGGGGTTTTTATTCTTGCTAGTTCTGTTTGCAAAGTGTTTGAGAGAATTTCTTCCTGCAAGGTTGGTTGCCACTGAAGCAAAATATATGGCTGTCTTAGTGAAAGAAGAATTTTACAAGATAATGCTTTTCAATCTCCCAACTGTACATTTTCAGTCCCTCATAGATTAGTAACCTTATTCTACTCCAGACGGCATGAAAAGACTAAATAGGAGAGCCTTCTCCTGAGCCTAAAAGTTTTTTCTTATTTCATTCTGTTCCCTCAAAAATTGCATAAGTTCACTCATGACAAAACTCAGTATGTATCAGTAGACTGCCACCAGGGACGAATATATCCATACATTTTCATTCTGAGGACATTTCCTCAGGATATGCAAGTCTTCCTCTTACACTTTTGTAGACATATTCTTGAAAATCCAAGAAGGAGGTAATGATAAACTCAAACAGGAAGAAATAAATGGCAAGAAAAAAGGGATGTATTAGAATGGCTCATAATATTTATATTTCTACAGAAAAAAATGAACAGGCATCTAAGAAACAACTTCTGTGTTTCATTATTCAATTGTCATTTCAGGCCTCTTGTTTCTGGCTGGGGAATGCAAAGCAGCAAATTGAACTCAAGGTTTGAAACTAAAGCAAGAAGACCTGTCTAGAGTGCAGTCCAGATTATGAGAAAGGCAGCTGTACAAAAAAAATTACCAAATCAGCTCTTACTTTCTTTAAAAAATATAAAAAAATCTCCTTTACTTTTAATGTCTTGACTTCCCAGCAAAGTCTGAATTTTGTTCTGGAGAAACAAGCATAGCATGATTTTTAATGAGCAGGATGAACTACACTTGGCAAGTTCTTAAGTTGAAATGGGCCTGCCTATAATGCACAAAGATCTCAAGTTGTGTGTTTTGGTCATGCAGGAAGTAAACAGCATTTTTCCACTTGTAACATAAAAAGCTGTAGCCTAGAGATCAAAGGATGGCTAATGAGTAAACAGCTATAAGGAACATGCTATCAGTGTGAAAGGAAAAGAGAAGTGTTTAGTAACAAAACCAGTTATTATGTAACAGCATGTGATGATTTTATTAAAAAGTTGTATGTACTGTTTTGTAATGGTCCAAACAAACCAGAAAAACATTTTTCAAAAATCCCACATAGATACGTATATATATATTCCTATCAGTCACATGATTCCTAGTCCAACCTGCAGAATATTTCCAAGTTTATTCTTGCTGAATCACTTCTTCACTTGAGAAACTAAGTCTAAGTGGTACAAAGCTGATGCTCTTATTTCCTAGAGACACATACCAGCCAGACTGGTGAGCAGGAGATCTATGGTAAATGAGTATCTCCCAAAAAGATAAGGAACTACTTTGTTTATTGATCATGTTGGAAGGAGTCCTGATCAAGGACAGCTGAGCTAAAATTCATCTGACTCTAATAATTTATATGGAATTTGTGTCACAGTGAAAAGTAAAGATTGTTGGTTTAGTACTGCCGTAACATGTTGTGCTTGAACACTCAACATAGAATTTAAATAATGTTTGATACATTACATAGGAACTGGAGTGCAAAGTATTTGCCCAACTAGAGCATACTGTTATCAAGCCCATCTGTTTCTGGCAAGAGCTAGTATGTAAGAATGCTTCTCATCTAATTTAATATACAGATTAATTTGCACTTGCATTTCCTAACGTGTAACCATTTTTATATGAGCAGCTAAGAAAAAAAAAATTGCTAGACTTTCATTTAGAAGAAATTGCAATGGACCCAGATACTTATCTGATACGGATCTTTACATGTATAAATATATGTTAAGTCCTGCTTCCCTGAACCATAGAAGACATCAGTTTCTACTTTAGGCTAGAGTTAGGCTGATCCCCTAGATCTAACATCCCCAATACCTGTTGCCTGAGGCTCTTCAGATGAAAACTGATCTTTGCTTTCTGGTCTGTGAGCTCCTCAGTGGGCCTCTACCAAATGCTGAGTGAAGAAGTAACATGGGCAAAGACTTTCTTAGGACTTTTTGCACTGTAAACAGTGTCACTTGCACTGTTTTGACCACAGATGCGAGGAGAGGACTAACAGTCACCAGGTTATGCAGAGCCTACTACGACTATCTTCCCAAGACTGCTTGATGTCTAGAGAGGGTCTGGGGTTGCACAGCAAGTGTTGGTGGAGATGGTGGTCCCCAGATCTGTCTGGTCCTCTTTTTTTTCTTCTATTGGTTTCTCCTACATCTGCCTGGCTACTAGTTGCCACTCAAGGGCACGGGGTGCTCCTGCCATATCTCCAGAGCCTCCTGCTCCCCTGCTCTGCAATCTGAAGCTTCTTCATCAAGAACTGTTGTCAGGCCTGTTAAGGGCCCTGGATGATCCTTTCCATGAACATCTCCTGATTCGACCTTCTCTCCCTCCTCTCAACACTGCCTCAGACTAATACTACAGCATGTTTTCTAGAATGGCATCCTAGACATATACTGCCTCCTGCCTGAGGCAATGTAGGGCCAAGGTACCAGAGGCTGGGGGTGGAAACTGGAAGAGAGGAAGGCTTTTGTGGCTCACCTCTGTGGAGGAAAGAAAAGCAAGTCTGTGAGTCCAGGTCTGTTTGCAAGATTACAATGCAAGTCTACTGCCTACAGCCATCCACCCTACAGCCCCCCGGTTCTCTAAGGCACAGTTTTCTGTGTAGTACTGAGATTTACCCATGCCTTCTCTAATTTTTGAGAGGGACTGATGAGGATGAGCTCTGAGCAGAATGACCTACCTCAAAACTGGTAAGTTACTTTTATGTCATGGCCAGCAATTTGCCATGGGAATCTTGCTTCTGTTATCTGCTAGCCTTGGCAGCTGGAAAAGACAGGATAGCTAGAGGTGCTCTCAGGTGCTCAAATGGGAGGAAGGCCTGAGGTAGTGAGAGTGAAGAAAAGTAGGAAAGAGTTTCCATGATTATGTCATGCTTTGTTTTATGAGAACATGTTACTGCTTCAAATATCCCCAAAGATGGTGGATGAAGCTTTTAAGCTTGGTGAGGGCCTTCTACCACTGTTTAATATGAACTTGTTCCACACCAAGACATTCCCCATCCAACCCAGAGAACGGTCTGATGTGTTGCCAAGACTGTTAAAAAACACTATGGTTTCTTTGCGTAGTGAGCTGCTTGAAACTCTGCCTGATTTACAGTCTTGCCTACATCTTCATCTTGCCTTGGGTTATGGTGTAGCATGCCAGGGACTTCACAGTGACATGTTAGCAAACAGGACAGAGCTTCCTTTTCTGTTTCTCTCCCTTCCTGGGGGCCTGAAAGTTTCTGGAGTAGAAGTACCTCTCTTCTGCACATCAGACTGAGGCCAGGTGGCTTTCATGTTTGCCAAAATATAAAGGAGGAGTATGAGAAAAGTGTTACTGGTCCCAGGCTCTACCTCAGCTGCCAACCACCTTCTATGCCAAATAGATAGATCTGCCTCCCAACCTGTACGTGTCCTAAAGTTTTGGTTGGGGGGATTGTTCAGATGTATTCTGCAGCCCCCGGTCCTGGAGAAACTGCAGTCCTTTTGATCTTTGTGGGCTTCTCATGCCACACATAGGAAAGCCCAAGAACCACATCAGGGAGTTGCAGGTTGGCACTTTTAGAGCCTTTTACCAGTACATTGGTGTCACTATTCACTGGAAGACATTGTCACAGTGGAGCCTGCTTCTTGGTTTGGATTCTTGTGATTCTCTACAGTGCATCTGACAGTCGGTTTCATCCTAAAAGAATCCAGTCGACACACACCAGAACCCTTCCAAGAGCTGAACAAATACATAATAGGTGGGAATGATCAGGGGATTCACTTAACTTCGCTACTGCTCTGAAACAAAGAACATTAATATAGATGTACCCATAGATGATGCACCTTTTCTCCATGGGAATGTGATTGTACTTATGATTTTCATTAAGATTTAACCATGTAAATCTTCTTTAATCAGGTCTACCCATGCTTATATGTCCCTTCTCTGGATCAGTGGTGGAGAACAATTCTTTCTTTCGAGTCCATCAGCTATTTGATCCAACTGTTTTTGCTGCTACAAGATATTCGACTCAAGAGAAGGGCAATACTAGCAGCACACAAACTAGGGGCAAGAATGGTGGACTCCCCTCAATAAGGAGTAATTTGAGTTCATAATATAAGAGTGCTGGCTGAGGTAGAATGTCAAGCAAAATCCAATTCCCATAGGGCCAGTATTTCTGGGCAATGTGGTTTTTAGCTCATAACTGTATTCTGCTTTGCAAACTTCTTGGGAAACTTATTCATTCTTATATTTTTTATTGTTCTAAGAAGAGAGAGTGAATATATTTTCCCATTAGCTAATTGGATCTCTTTTTTACGGTATTTTAAAAGACACAGTGAAGGCTTACTTAAAGTAAACAAGAGAAAAATGTGGATGTAGGATAACACTGATGGTTACCAAATAGAAGTCTACATAATTCAGTTATTACTTTTATCAAATTTACTTCCAACAGCAAGAGCAGGATTTGCTTCTGAGCTGTGCCAACAGTTGCTCAAATTCTGATAAGTTCATTGCCATGAGCACTATATCTCAAACACTGGGATTCACAGCACTGAAAAGGTCTTTCCAACCTGTATTCCACCGTGCCAGATGAATCTTGCATTAAGCATTCCACATTTTGCATACAAAGACCCTTATATTTTGCTTAATCAGAGAGTCAATTTGAAACTTGTTCTTTACACATGGCTGATTACCTCAATAGATTGTAAGGTATTAAATGTGTGAAATAGTCTATAAAACAGCTCCAGCCAATTAATCCTAATTTCACAACTCCAAAGCGAATTTTTGAAAGTACCTGCAAATTCTTTGTTAGCGACCTTTCTGGTATGTGTACCCTACCTGTCAATACCATTTATTACTACTGCTATTTAAGTCCTCTCTTATTCAAATTAAATACCTTCCAGCCATTCAAAAACTGAATTATGTTGCTGCTTCTTGCAATTGTCACACTAGCTAATTAGCTCTTGGCATGCCTGAGTGTCTGAAGAAATTGGGAAAATGATTTGTAATTGTTCACTGAAGTACAAAGAGGCACTTAAAATAAATAAAGCCACATAAATGCAGAAAATAGATGCGTATTTCAACCTAATTTAGGTGAAAGTTTTTATTTTATCAGCAAAAATTAGAAAACCTCATTTATTTTATATGCAAGCTCTGTGTTCACCACCTCTGCCTATACCTGAGCTTAGCAAGGTTATAAAACACAACAAAAATGGTGAAAAAGAAAAAATGGGATTTTATAGAAGCAAACTGCCAAATAAAATTTTAAAGTGTTCCTCCTGTCCAACCTCTGACATGAAATTGATTCTTATTGCTAGTTTATATTGTAAGTGTGATAAACTGGAGATATTTGAATATTGTAGCAGCTGGTACCTCGAGATCTGTGAAACCCTAAGCTCCCAGCTCCGGGTCATAGGAACTCTTAAGGTAACTTTAGGAATCTTCATTGGCACAAAGCAGCATTACAGCCAACCCAAGTAACCAGAAGGGTATTTCCCTGTAGCCTTCCTTCTGGTAGCCATGGAACTTCAGAAACACAAAGGTAGCAGACAACACTTTTTCTTTCCTTAGTCTTGTTCCTCACACTTGTGAGTGTGAAGGGGAGACCCAACAAGCTTTCAGTGAATCCCCCTGAGTGATTTTGTCCTACCTGTTGCACAGGGGCTGACAAGGCTTTCATTACTACTTTAAACATGTCATGTTTGCAATGGCTGTGTCTTACTGTAAACCAACACACAACCAAAGTTTATTTAGTCAAAGAAGAGGATTACACTGATCCAGACATGGGTCATGGAAATCCCAAAGCACCTCGGTTTGGAAAGGTGGTTTACTCCAGCTGCTTGTTAGACAGCTCATTTTTCCTTCCACGTGCAGGATAGATGGTGCGCATGGGGGAAGCGTAGTGTGTATACGCTGAGAGAGAAATCGAGCCTGGGAAATAGGAACTTCAGAAGTCCTTTTGCCTGGTAGCTTGTTGTTTAGCGAATGTGCAGTCTCCCAAGGAGTCACATATCTACAAATGAGGATGCCAAGTGCCTTGTTAATGCAGAATTTAATGTACTGCAACAATGGTGTCAGGTAATTAGCTTGACAGACCAATAGATTTTCCAATAAAACTGATCGTATAAACCTTTTATTATTATTATTATCAGACGTTGTAGCTTTTTGATGGAATTCAAATCAATCCAGAAATAAAGACTCAGAGTCTGTAGGCATGCTTGTAATTTTGGTCACCTTGTCTAAGAATTATCTCTGGCTCACTTCCCCTTACTGCTTCCCTACTCACTGTAATTCAGACTTCCTTGAGAAAAATAAGCCGCTAGTGGTACATTAATGCTCACAATTTGATCAAGAAAGGCAATGCAGTGTGGAAAATGCATTTTCACAAACAGCAGCCATTTCAAATAACTTTGCAGTATTTACAGTTTAAATTTTTCAAGTAACAAACTGTCGACTTTTCTGACTAATTGTAGTCACTCCTACTCAATTTGTGACATTTTTCTGGACAAAATTACTGTATAAAATATAGCAAACATACTTTTTATTCGCACTCTGTCTACGCTTCAAAGCGTAATGCAATCTCATTAAAATGTTTGTTGTATTTGTTGAGGATCCATGGTGCTGCAGTTGGACTCGAGTGCCGCAGTTGAGATGAGAGCCGGGAAGCTGTGGCCTCCGGAGAGGTGGGCTGGTGTCTGCTGCCTCCCTCTCTGGGGTACATCTCAAGACCAAGCTCATCCTGGTCAAATCACAGATGAAAGCCAGTTATAATAAGAAAAGAAACATAAACTGAGTATTCAGCCTGTAATGGAGTAGAAAGACGATAAATGACAAGTGATGTTTATTCCCTGTTATCTCGTTAGCAATTTGACTTCATCTATGTGGCATAGGAAGAATGTTTTGCAATAGGAGAAGAGTGAGTTGCTTTCCTAGAGGTATGTTTGTAATGCTTGTGTCGAGACGCTGTTGCTCAGCTGGAGGTGCAGGGTAGGTGTGGGTGCAGGTCAGCTGTAGGTACAGTGCCTTAGCAAGCAATTGTGTAACAGTGGGCTGGGGAGCTTAAACCAGTTCAGGTTGTTAATTCTGCATAAAATAATTGTCAGTTACCTAGAGTCTAGAGTTTTAATTGGGTATTTAGATAAACAAAATATATTCTGTGGAACTTTTCAGCCAGGTAGGTTTAAGATACAAATGGAGTGTGGCAAGGAGCTGTGGAAAGCAATGTGGGCAAATCACTGTGTGGCCAGTGAAAATGCAGAGGTTTCTTCAGAGCCCCCCTTGGAGCTGCTGGGAGGAGTGGGAGCAGCATGGTAAAATGTCCCCTTAGTAGATCTGGCTTAAAGAAAAATAACCAGAAAACGCTTTTGTTTGAATTACATCTCCCAGGACAGCTTTACCTCTGTTTTTTTTTTTTCCAGTATTACTTCTGGCTTAAAGCAGGTTTTGAAATCATGGCTGTACCACCTGCAGAGCGGCGCGGGAAGGTGGGCGACTGCCCCGGGAGGAGCGCAAGGCTCCTTCCACGGCCAGGCTTTCTCTGCAGGTGGTGGGGACTTTGCCTCACTAGATAAAGCAGAGTTTCAAACTTAGTCATCTCCTTGCTTTGTCTCCTCATCTTTCTTTTTCCTATCTTCCTTTGAGATTGCATGTTATGTACTTTCTTTTTTTCTCCTGTTGCAGTCTAGCAGGGTCACAGACACTTTAAAATGGATTGCAGCACCGGTACAGAGGAATATAAGAGACAAAGGAGAACACTGATGGAAGGATGAAATGACGTGTGGTTTCACTACCAGTGCAGAGACAGCTTTGATTGAAGTGAAGCACAGGGAAGGCGTAAGAGCAATCACAGGGAACTATTACAGATCTCCGAGGGCAGAATGAAAAGGCGGACTAGGAATGTTTATGCAGATGGAGGCAGCAGCTTTGTGGAAAAGCTAGGACACTAAGCACAGGGGATATGTTCAGCACTCATTTGAGTCAAAATTGTAGTGTTCCCTGTAGGACTTTAGTGGGAACAATTTCAGAGAGGATTTTCGTGGACTGCATGAAAGCTTTAAGGTGTTACTGATACAAATGAGTTAGATGATGTGTTATTGCTCCATGAATAGACAAAGAAATTTGTTAGCAAGGGTGATAAGCAAGGCAAAACCCAACAGCTTTTCCGCTGGGTACAGGTGGCGCAGTGTCAGGGTATAACCGTGGCAGCTGCTTTTGCTAGATACGGCTGCTTCATTAGTCTGCCCCATATGCAAATCCTTAGATATTTGCAGTGCCTTTGGCAGGCTGGGGGAACCTGGAGTCCAAAGCCTCCTCCTTTAGGTGAGCCCACAACTCCTCTACAGCAGCTGGACGCTCATGTAACTCCATCTGTATGATTTACTTCTGCTCAGAGTCTGCTCCATTTACTACAAAATATCTGGTGAGCAATTTCTGAAGAGGTTAATATTGCAATGGACAGTAGTTAGTGACCGCAAGTCCATGAAGAAAAGAAAAGAAATAAATGTTAAAAGGTCTGAGGCATCAGCGTGTTCAGAAAGAACGTTTGTGAAAGAAATAAAGATAGATGGGAAATCAGGCTTGCTGAAGCTTCTGCATATGTTTTCAATAATCCAGAATGAACTGTTATATTTGGCAGAGAGCCATGGAAATCAGAGGGTATAATCTTATAACTAGGAAATTAGGAACTATAAAATGTTTTAAGTACACAAGAGGGAATAAACATATGTAATAAATTACTGTTCAAATGAGGAGAACTAGCAAGACAGCCTCTAGGCAAAGGGTAAGAATGAGAAGAAAAATGGAAACTAACTGAATTTTTGTATTTCCTGCATAATTTTCTGAACCATGCTCTCTTGGGTATTTAGAAAATTTTTGAAAACAAGAAAACATTTGTCAATCACTTGGATAGCTTAAAAAAATAGCTCTCGTGATCTCTTTCACTGCAGTTCCTATTGGGCCAATGCAAAGGATTTTGAGTTTACAGAGGTGTTGTCGTGGTTTAGCCCCAGCCAGCAACTAAGCACCACGCAGCCGCTCACTCGCTCCCCCTACCCCGATGGGATGGGGGAGAGAATCGGAGGAGTAAGAGTGAAAAGAAACACTCCTGGGTTGAGATAAGAACAGTTTAATAATTGAAATAAAGTAAAATAGTAATGATAATAATAACAATATAATAATAAATAATAATATACAAAGCAAGTGATGCACAATGCAATTGCCCACCACCCACCAACCGTTACCCAGCCAGTTCCCGAGCAGCGATCGCTGCTCCCCGGCCAACCCCCCCCAGTTTATACACTGAGCATGACGTCATATGGTATGGAATAGCCCTTTGGTCACTTTGGATCAACTATCCTGGCTGTGCCCCCTCCCAGTTTCTTGTGCACCTGGCAGAGCATGGGAAGCTGAAAAGTCCTTGACTAGCATAAGCAGTACTCAGCAACAACTAAAACATCAGCGTGTTATCAGCATTCTTCTCCTACTAAATCCAAAACACAGCACTATGCCTGCTACTAGGAAGAAAATTAACTCTATCCCAGCCGAAACCAGGACAGGTGTATAGATAGAGTGTATATTTATCATCTCACTGTATTTAACTGAGGTGAGACACAACATCATTTCAGTGCAGATGGTAGGGTTACATGACTGTCTTTTATGGCAGAGGATGCCATGACCAAGGAAAGTCTTATTTCTTGTACAAGGGTAGATAGTAAGCAGATACTTCCAGAAAATAAGTTTGAAATGCATACTTTAGTCTGATGGATAATAAAAGTTGAGGGAATTTTGTGTGATGCCAATATTTTGGGGGTTTGTGTTTCAGGTCCTTCCTTGATCAACTCCTTTTGTAAGGGGCTGTGGTGGAACGCAGAAAAAAAGCTGAGTTCTGACAAGTCAGACTCGTGTGTGTCATGGGGTTAATTCCACTGAAATCTCTGCTTATTTGCAGAGAACAAGATAAAAGCAACGTGTAAAATGGGAAATTGAGATATTTTGAGGATGTCTGTTAATGCAAGCCCTGGATGAAGTAGGCTGGAATACAGACTTGATGTCTCTGCCTTCCATCTTTCACCCAGACTCTTCAGTTAGTTGTTTCCCTCTGTGTGACAGAAGTCAAACAGATGAAAATATGCCATTTTTTGAGAAACCCATCAGAATAATATTATCAACCACAATTTGACTAAGGCAGTATGAAATCCTCAAAACAAAACAGAACATTATTTTAGAATGAAAATTGGCAGAATGACATAAGAGAATTACAATATTGTGATTGTCTTTATCTCTTTCTAGTGGGAGGGATTCCTAAAAATGGTGTTAGCTTTTATATTAAGCCTCAAGTTAGATTTGGAATGAGATGGTAAAGATACTGGATGCAAATTTCTTTGAAAGAAGACTATTTCCATCTCATCTTGATAATTAAAGGCAGGAAAAAAATCCTGATAATTTCTCTCTCTCTCTCTTTTTTTTTTTTTGAGAGAGAGATGTTTGCACTATTTCCACCTTTTTCATTTTACAGTTTCTGGTCTAGTGGCTTCTCTCAGTTCCCCAGTTTGAGCAGCACTTACCCTTTCTGTGGTGCCTGTGAGAGTTAAAGCAATGTTTTAGAATAAAAATACTTGTAAGTGCATTGCACTGATTTCACTGTATATCTTGGTGAACAATATGTCTTGTGAGATGCAGCCTGTGTGATCAAGTTTTATACCAAATAAAGGCAAAGAAGAAAATTTGAGTTAATTTGTACTCTTTATGTGCTGCTAAGCATCTGAGTAAATGCTTGCTTAAATCAGGGCTAGAGGATCCAGATATGTTGGACAACCTATTAATATATGTTTATAGCTTAAATAAATACCTTTACTAGATACAATTATTTTTTAAGTAGAGGCTAAGTTCTGTAAAAGCATATGATAACCATTATCACAAATATAAATACCCATTTCAGTGATGAACAAGATGCACTTCTTAAATATCTTCCAATACTGGGAATTCTGAAAGTGTCTTATAATTAAGAAATTAATAACAATGCTGCTGTTAAGCTGTCTTAATGTTGCACCTTAGAAACCTGTCCTCTGGTTTTGATGCCAGGCTCCGTGTTACACCCAGCAGCTTCAGCTAAGCATTTTGTAGTGTTTAATTACCTACTTCAAATTATATATGGAGTAGGAGGGAGGAATGAAGACAATAAATCAGTCAGAGATGTTTGGTGTCCTACAGAAGAGAATTTTACTGTGGGGGCTTTAACAGGGTGGAGTAAGCACTTAGAGAGTGACTTACTGGCTAGAAAAGCAGACTCCACTTTTTTTGACTAATGGCCCTTCATAATTGGTCCGCCTTCATAATTTCTCACCAGCTTGGTTGTAGTCATGTGAAATTGAGAAGTTTGTGAATGGTGGTGTTAATACAGACTGCAAACTCACAAAGAACTATTTGCTCTGCTGTCATAAGCTGGGACCACAGTGATCTTTTCTACATCGTGTTAGTAATTCAGGCTACAAGCTCAAAAACTCATTTTATTTAAATTGAGAATGAAATTGAAAGTGCACTAAAGACCTGACTTTGGAGCAGAAGATGATTGTAGAACTTTACTGAGGTGTTTATGTTTATTATAATAATAATAATTTATCATGGAAACATATCTGTTCCTGTTTTTATCTAGGTGTATGCATCATTAGAGTGTCAAAAACTGCCTAAACACAAATAGTCCATACTGTTTTAACAATATAACATTTCTTTAAAGCTGTGAAAATACACCTTAACAGAATTTATTCCAATGCTTGATTTTTTTCTGCATAGTTTTTCATAACATTTCATATAACAATTTATGTTTTTATAACATTTTTATATTTTTTACTAGACTAAAAAAAAAAAACCTATCAAATTAACCAGTTTAACAAAACATGTTTTGCATACGCACATGTATCTTTTTGCTTTAAACACTTATTCTATGCAACTTCTATCCAAACTTCAAAATGTGTGCTATGTGACCTCTCTGATCAGTTACAATATAACTAACTTAGTCAGTGAATAATAACTAGGAAGTATTAGCACATACCTGTTTCCATCCATTTAGACATTAAAAAAATGGCATAAACACTGAATAGTGTACACATTTAAAAGAATGGAAATCTCCTGGCATATGTGCCTTAGACAAAAGGCAGGTTAAGCTTCTCTAATAATGTAATCACTATGAATTATTTGCTCCAACCTGCTCATTGTACAATGTTTCTGATGGAATTTTCTGTTGCATAAAACATGCTCCCTCTTTCTTTATATATTATGGCAGTTAGCTTAGATCTCTTGGGAGAAATAAGAATTGATATTTATTTATATTCTGACTTCTAAACAGGCATCAAGAATCTGCCTAAACCAGATATGGTCTCTTTGATGAATTGACATGTAAGTAGAAGTACAGCAAGTGCTGGTTTAGCTTAGCTCAGTTCAGTGGCTCGTACTTCTGTACCCCAGCAGCAACAACAGGGGAATGGGTTGTCAGAATCCTGCCTGAAAGGTTTATGTATAAAAAATTATGATTTAAAAAACTTGAGACCTCCCAAAGAGACAAGGAATATTCTACAGACACAACAACTGAAAGTGGGGCAAGACAGGAACTTGATCAAAAAACTGCAGAAAATGAAGGATGAAATAGTGAACTTTTGCTACAAAAGAGAGGAGGCAGAACATACTTGCTGGGGTTATAATATTCCAACCAAAGCTCAGACCTCCCCATATGGCCAGAAATATAATCGCTACTGTATGTCAGAAGAGTTTCAGCAGAAGATGGTCAAAGAAGTGCGAGTGCATAGTAGAGGCATCACATAGCACCAAGAGAGGAAATCAAAATAGATGTTCATAGTCCCAAGGCATGAACACTGTCTTGAAACTTTTGATCGATTGCATTCTGTGGTGTTCATCACAGCTCGGCTTCAGAGGCAGCCAGACAAACGTGCCTGTTCTGAGTGAATTCATGAATTACATTTGAGCTGAGAAAGAGAGAGAAAAAGAAGACTTTATAGGGTGGTCAGCAGAACAAAATCTAATATCCTTCACTGCAGTTTTAAACCAGTGTCTAGTCCAAGAAATAATTCTTACCTACTGCACAGTGATAAAATTAAGCAGAGGTTCAAGCAGAAAATACCAGCTCACCTTGATTGCAGGAAGCAGTCACAGAGGGATGGATCAGCCTAATCAGCACCTACAGCCCCTGAAATATTTTTTTCCCTGGACATTTATTTAACCCCTTACTCCTAGGCAGAAACGGCTCAGAGATCACAGGGCTGCAGCAGTGGTACCTGCTATTCTGTTCACAGCATCTGCCTCCTGTAGTAACCTGGCAGCTGCTCTCCTAGCTCTCCACACCACCCTCCCCATGGCTTCCCTCTTTATTCCTCCCCATCTCTGGCAGCCACCACAGAGCGCTCACGCTGTGCACATCTGGTGTGGAGCAGCATCCCCTCCCCTCACCAGGCTGGCACAGCTGCTGCTCCTAAATGGGAGCTGGCCAGGCAACTGCTCCTAATGATTCCCCTGACAGCTCTTTTCCACTTACTGATCCAGCTTTCCTATTTACCACCTGCTTGATTTCCCTTCCCCAAACACCCTGGCTGCTCAAACCCACACTCTGAATCCTCTGCTCCCAGCAGCCTGCACACTAAAGCCCTGGTAATGCTGTTCTCCCCAGCCCAGTTCTCTACACCTCCAGCTCAACAGCTACTGCTATTGCCATCCTTGGATTTAAAATAGCAAACCAATGAATGGAAGATTAGTTCTCTTGCTCCCTGTTTTGCTGTGTTCTGATTCAGATCGTATGTCTCCAGGTTAATACTAGAAATAGGACAAAGCAAGGCTAAGGTTCTCAGTTAGTTACAAAATAAAGCTTGGAAATTGGGGTCTTGAGCTGACTATTGGGCAACCACTATCTCTAATCCTGGAAACAGATCATTCTAGTTGTTGCGCCCATGTGTTGTGGTGGGGACTTTCCCATAGGCTGTCAGCCTTATAGTTCACTTGTGTAGTAATGACCTTGGGCAGCAAAACTATGAAACACTGAATCAACCACCTTACCACTTTCTGGGACTTAAATCTGATACAGACTTTGTTTTGGAAATTCATCTCCATTTACTATTTTGCCACAGAGTGTGGGTAGTCAGGAATTTGTCGTGGTTTAGCCCCAGCCAGCAACTAAGCACCACGCAGCCGCTCGCTCACTCCCCCTACCCCGGTGGGATGGGGGAGAGAATCGGAGGAGTAAGAGTGAGAAACACTCCTGGGTTGAGATAAGAACAGTTTAATAATTGAAATAAAGTAAAATAGTAACGATAATAATAACAATATAATAATGGTAATAACAATAATAATATACAAAGCAAGTGATGCACAATGCAATTGCTCACCACCCGCTGACCGATACCCAGACAGTTCCCGAGCAGCGATCGCTGCTCCCCGGCCAACCCCCCCCAGTTTATATACTGAGCATGACGTCATATGGTATGGAATAGCCCTTTGGTCAGTTTGGATCGACTATTCTGGCTGTGCCCCCTCCCAGTTTCTTGTGTACCTGGCAGAGCATGGGAAGCTGAAAAAGTCCTTGACTAGCATAAGCAGTACTCAGCAACAACTAAAACATCAGCGTGTTATCAACATTCTTCTCCTACTAAATCCAAAACACAGCACTATGCCTGCTACTAGGAAGAAAATTAACTCTATCCCAGCCGAAACCAGGACAGAATTTCATTATACTTGCTTTCCCTTTTGGTAGGAACTGCATTCCTTTCTGTTTTCCATTTTGAGAGGAAGCATATTGTATTCCATAATTGAGCTTTTTTTTTCTCAAAACCAGAGAAACCCAAGACCTCAGAAGTGCCTGGAACCTGGAAAATTCAGCCAGGATATGGGCATGCCCATGTTCAGTGCTGAGTCAGACTAGGGAAGCAAACATCAATATCTCATATTCTGTAAGTCCATCACTCCAGACTAAAAAACTTAGGCCTACCCTTTGTATCTTATCTTTTGCACTTTGAAGTATTAAAGAAAATAATTACTGTGCCAGACCACAAATGTGATTGATTTCATCCATGTTAGGACAATTCCATTGGATGCAGGACAGCAAGATCTAATTCTTGAATCTGAATCAGGTCAAATCCAAATACGTCTTCAGCTCCCATATCCCAGGCTAACTCCCTGGTTGCTAGATGACCACTAGCACAGCATTTGCCATCCCTGGGTTTTTACAAAATGCTGGGATGAGCACAGGTCCTTCCAGTAGAGATAAGGAACATTTTTGAAATCTCAAAAAAAGAAAAAAAATAATTTTGGAAAAGTATTTCCCTCCTAACACTACTGCATATGTTCCTCCTGCCTGTGCTTTTTGGGTATGAATTCAAAGCCTTGAATGTTCAATAACCTTTCATATACATTGGTGGACTGAGTATTACCATTCATTTATATATCCAGAATATAACAGCCTGTAACTTCATAGCCTTTTAAAGCCGTCTGAGGCAGTGAACTAGGAACTCCAGCACTGCTGAAGGGGTCAGTCTCTGGTTCAGAAGCCATTACAGAGGACACAGGCATTCTGGCAGAAGAGAGTAGAAAGAATAGGGACTACTCTGTGGAAAAATACAGAGAGCAGGAGGACCAGGATGATTTTCTTCAAAGCAGCCTTTGTTGATGTTGATGCCATCAAACATGACTCAAATGAGTAGACCTAATTCTAACATCTCCTGCTTTTCAGTTCCACTGACTTCCAGTCATTTTTGTGAAATTAGTTTCTTAGCAGGGAATGTTTCAATTTTCTTTCCCTCATTCCCACCAGTCTAATGATTCTTTACCATCTTAATAAGTACAATGAATGTGCTCCATTAATGGACAGGGGCATTAGAGAATAATGTCATTTCTGAAAACTCTTAATACATTTCACAATTAAGAAGGCATTGATTCAAGGTCTTTTTCAAATAGGAAAAACCCAAATCATTTCCATAGTGACATTTACTGCCCTAAGAGAAGTGGGTATTCTAGTAAGAAAATTTCTTTTGATTTTTTCACATGTGGTTCATTTAGATGAATCAGCTCTGCCTGATCCCAGAACCTGGGTGAAATACTCTTCTATAAATAGCAAAGGGCTGTTTGTATCAGGGTTTTATTCCAACTTTTGAATTCCAACCCAACTGAAACAGAGAAAAAGCATAAATGCAAGTGACTGTGGTTTTACATAAGTGAAATTTAAATCTAGTACTATCAGGTTTCTGAAGCAGTAATTATTGTGTGTCAAAAATTTATGATGTATTCTTTGTTCCATAGTTCTTCCTCCATTTTATTCCAATAGACAGATGCTTTGCTTGCAGTGCTCAGCTCTGCTTAAGGTATGAAACTAAAAACATCCATTCAATCAAGCATTGCCCCTTTGACAGTGAAGGGCATGGTTATCCAGTCAAGTGCAGACAATCATGGCATAGTGGACTGCTGAAACATGAACTATATGTAGTGTTAAATTCATGTAGACACACCAGCATGTGATTTTGCATTGCTTTGTAAGACCTGCCTTTCAGGTCTTTCAGGGCTTCAATGGTCAGGTAACTCAACTCAAAGCACTAATGGAGGGGTCTGCACATACCTGTGAAGAAAACATTTGAATTGCTTTGCTGAAATGGCATCAAGTAATGGTCCCACTGAAGCCAGTCTGTGTGGACTTGTGTGCATGAAAATAAGGATTTTCATATGTGTGGTATTGGATGTTAAAGTTTCAGATTCCTTTTTTAGGGTCTAATTAATTCTTACTAGAATGCAGAACTTCTGATTAAGTATGTATTATGCTTCTTTCTTTCTCATTGAAAGCAAACTCCGTGGGTACCTCTACATTGGCATTAACATTAGTGCTTCTGAAGGGAATATTGCGATTGTCTCCTCTTGAGTGCACTTTGTTTTCTGCCATGGAGCACTCTCTCAGTGCATGAACTAGGTTTCCTTCAGATGAAAATAAGCCAGTAACATTAATTCCAAGAGACCAGACTAGTTCAAAGTAAGCCCCTCCATATGCTATAGACCGGGTGTTTTGCTCAGTAGACCTACTTCTACTACATGGCATTGTTTGCTGTATTGCTTCTATTGCACACACAAGCTTATGTGTGCTAGTAATGAGATGGAATGGAGAAGATTATATTTTTTTTTTTAAGTATTCCTCTTTATAAGGACCAGAAATAATTTATTTCCAATATCAGCAAATGTTGCTGCATGTGATTTTTAGACCATTTGCTAGATCCAAGTAGCTTTGCTTTGTTGTTTTACTTGTGTCTCTGCCAGCTGCAGCATATGTTTATTCTTGGAAAATATTGCATGGGCTGGAAACTTATCAGATGCCTACAGGGCTGCCTTTAACTTATCTAAAATTGTTATCATTTGTACCCTTTAATACGGTGGTTCATTGTATGCATGAGCTATAATCACAGCAGGCTAAATCCTCTTTTATAAAATTATATAAAATATAATTCTTGCAAATTCTCTACATTCTATAGAGTCATGGGCTAATTCAGAGCACTTGTTCTCCAAGTCGTGGTGTAGTGACAGCATTCTCCATGAAGGACCATCTTTCCCTCTCTCTTACTATGGCTAGTACTACAGAACAGGTTAACAGTTTAATTAATCTCTCATTATTTCTTGTCATGGTTGAGGCATCTTGAGAGGACTGATAGCATCAGGAAGATAGATAACTGATGATTTATGTAATGAGAAAGACCAACATTTGCTAATGTGGGGCATCACTCACAGCAACAGACCCTTTCACTCTGTGAACAGTTAAGATAAAACCCAGCCATCTGGAATACTCTTGGCCAATCTCTTTTAAACCCATTAGCAAGACACAGCCAGTACTGGTGGTTTTCCTCACTCCCTTTCCATATGTTTTAGGCTGATGATATTCAAAGGGTTGAATACATTGTGTATGTCTGCACTTCATTTGTTTTGTGATTATGTAAAATGAGAAGGTAGCGAGACATTATTCCATACAGTCCTGTTTTTCTTTTTCATGGCTAGGAGCAATTAAATTTGTTATTTAATAAAACTTCTAGAGATTTAAATTCATGACTCATTACACAAGAAAAACTGGAGCTTTCTTGCCAAAAGCTAACAAGAATAACTGCTTCATCTGAGTATGGGCGACTCAGAAGATTTTTAAGTTCTGAAGAATGGTCTTATGAAAGAAGTAAAAACTATGTTCTCCAAAAAGGAAAGCCTTGTTTTTAGGTGGCTAAGTAATATAGTTTAGGAAAAAAATGACAGTTCTCAAATGAATATATGTGCAAAGAAATGGACTGATTTAATAAAGCAAATTTTGTTTTCATATGTCAGAAATTGTTGTGGCTTCTGCTTAGATCTGTACTAGGTTTTTTTTGCTAGTTCCACTCTTGGATTTTAGTAATCTGCCCATGGCTGTGTCTTTGGGAGTAGAGTCCTTCTGAGTGTCTAGACATATCTAGACTTTGTTGCCATTACCCTGGCAGTATTACTGTTGGGTAGTTAGGAAAGAGTTGTGGTGCCCATGTAATGTGTCTAGAGTTGAGATACAGTGTGATCAAATTATATGCTCAAGGTTATGGAAGGACACAGTACCAAGAGCTCAGAAAAAAAAAAAAAAAATCCCAGAGGGTTTTTTGAGTTCAGGTCTAACCTGTCATCGGTAGGACCAGTACTTTTTTCCTCTTGGGTTATATGTCTGCTTTCCATCTCTATCTCCTTTTATGTAATTTCTGGTCTATAATCCCCTCCTTTTAAACTACAATATTTTTTTCCCCTCCCTAATACTAATTACTTTGTCCAGCTGATTTCATCTACTGGAAAGGAGAGAAAAGAGAAGAGAAGAGAAAAGAGAAGAGAAGAGAAGAGAAGAGAAGAGAAGAGAAGAGAAGAGAAGAGAAGAGAAGAGAAGAGAAGAGAAGAGAAGAGAAGAGAAGAGAAGAGAAGAGAAGAGAAGAGAAGAGAAGAGAAGAGAAGAGAAGAGAAGAGAAGAGAAGAGAAGAGAAGAGAAGAGAAGAGAAGAGAAGAGAAGAGAAGAGAAGAGAAGAGAAGAGAAGAGAAGAGAAGTATATCTTGACTCTTTTGACTTGCTATACCCTATCCCAGACATTCTTAAGATTTTGGATTTTTTGCATAGGTACAATTTCAGAAAAAAAAAAAATAAATAGGCATATGAAATCTGAATTCATGTGAACATGTGTAAAGGTCCTTTAACAGATGTGGAAACCTCTTCCAGCTGAATGATTTATTCTGCAGTACACCATGAGGCACTGCATACTGTTAAAACAGATGTGCTATCAACATAGTTTAGTGCTCCAGTGATTTATTATCTGGGGCTCTCCCACAGAAAGTCGCTTTCAATCAAAATGTTATACAAGAGCAGAAGTGTTCAAAATCCTCCTCTCAAATACCTATTACGTTCAATGACAAAACTATTTAACGGAGGAAGCAGATACCTTGTCAAGATATCATTGATAAGCTTAATTGTTATAGATTGTAAGTATGTAAATTAACATACTCCCAGAAAGTCCCAAGAAATGCTCAACCCCTGTTAGAGAACTGTCAAAGCACAGCATTTTTATGATGTGAGCACTTATTGTGTGTTAGTGAGATCTCTTATGTCCCACTAAAATGTGACTTGAATAAATTTGCCTCTTAGGTTATTCAAGGGTCCTGTAAAATAGCTCAGACCTACTAGCTAAGTGGTTTTATCCCCTTTACACCTCATGTTCAAACATTCCTCTGCCTGTATATGAAAAGATGTTGATTCTCTGGATGCTGTAAATAAATATTCTGTTCCATAAAATTTAACATTACTGTATTCCCTTCTCTTTATCTAGCTAGGCTTTTGCTCTCAGAGTGCAGTATGCTGATACTTTTGTGATCTGGTTGCCTGCTGAACATACAGAAGAGAAGGAACATTTTGATTTCTTTAAGTCTGTCCTTCCTGGCTGTCACAGCAAAATAGCAGATTTGCAGTGATATTCTTGGATTCACTCTTTTCTGAGTGAATCCAACCTCTGTTTCGAAGGTTAATGCAGTAAATCCCATTGTGCTATTCTGGGACTGAAAAAGGAAAAGATTCCTGCATCAGAAATCATTGATTTGTGATGTGTTTTTAAGTGCCTCCTGCAAGGTGCAGACCTTTGATTGGAGTGTCTTGGTTTTTACAATAAGCAATAATGTCAGAGATGTGGTCTTGAAAATTTCTTTAATTTGTGTGTCTTCCAACCGATAACATGTGGTGTAAATGTGGTTCATTTGCTACTTGTGTGTATGGGAAGTTGTTTTATACGGTAACTTTTTTTGGTCTTGTTATTAATGAAGTTCATAATTTTCTGTAATGCAGTGAAGACCACTGGGATAAATCACCATGAAACCTCATCTTTGGGATCAGCCTGTGCTGAATTCCTGTACATGAGAAATAAGCTGTGAAATCCAATAATTCATTCCTCCTTCACTGCTTATTGTCCCATTGAGTGAGCCTAAGGCCACTTGACCTCTCAGCTCATGGGTGTGATGGGCAATAGGAAATATTGTGTCTGCCCTCCCAGTGCTTTAGTCTTCCCATGTTTTGCTTCTTCTGTTCACTCCTTTCTTGGGTTCCTGTAGGCTTTTCTGGGGGAGTCACCCAGATTGTGTTATTACTTCTTCCACTGTCCTTTTCAGTGCTTTTTATCTCTTTCTGTATTCACTTAACTTGATACAAACACAGAGGCAGGCTCCTCACAAAGATGTGTGTAGTAGCCATTCTGCCCCCTACTTGACTTGAACTATTTATTTATTTTGCCTGAGTTTCTGAACTCTTGGGCAACTCTGAATGTGTGGAAATTCCATGTAGTATCTGTGTTTTAGAATATATATCTTGCCTGCCATCTAAGACTTGTAGGTTGAACCTGTATAAGTAACTCAGGCATACAGAGGAATGCTCAGTGCCAAAAACTCTGGTGAGCTGTGCTAGCGTTTGATATTACCTTTTTGCAGAACGATGAAAGCTCCATCTCCACTCTGCTCCAAAATTTGAGGTGCCCTTTTTATGTCCCTCAAAGAAAATGAACAAAAGAAATGCATGACACTTTATTGCGTTCCCTGCAACATCCCTGAAATTCCTGGGGTAAGGGAGTGAGATGGTGTGAGACCTCTGGTTAATGCCTATCTCTAATTTAGAGATGTATGCATGAGATGTCAAATTGCAAATGAATTTCAAGAACTTGGATGTAAGTTTCACTGAGGAGTTTGCACTCACTTATGCAAAGATGGCACGTCTCATTGCTACACTGACAAGTAAATCCTGGACCAACTGGAGTCAGTTGGAGCTCCCTGGTTTCCAGGTTTTATGTTCACAGTATACAAGCTTACACAATTAATCTGTGGACAAGGACATGCCCTTTGGCTATGTTGATAAATATTTATTTGGTCTCACTAGGCCTAATTGGTCCCTGGTGGAGTTAGTCAAAGTGCTTTCCCTTCTACTAGACAGGTATATAGCAATCCAGTTCCTTTTCCTCATTCCTCATGCTGATACAGGCTTTATTTGGAGGGGGGGGGGGGGGGGGGGTGTGTGTGCACTGAATCCTGTGCCTCTTTTCATGTGTATTAGTATCTTCAGCTTTAGCCCAGTTTTCTACAGACATCTTTCTATGTTCACTGTTTCCACAAAGTTACATGAAGTCACTGGTTCCACTGAAGTTACATGCTCCCTCAATGGGAAAAAGAACGCTGAAATTGCTTTTATTCTGATTTTTATGAGTGAGGACTTCTGGAAGACATCATGGGGACAGGACTGAGACTTCTTTGTCTTTCCTGGTGTTAAAGTGCTGCTGCTTTTCCCACAGATGGTCTAAATGTGTCAGCAGATAAAAAGCCTTTTCTTGGTGAGATCTGTGAGACAGCAGATAACGGACTTGAGGCAGCCCATTGCAATTGCCAGCAAGGGAGCAACAAGCCTGTAGAAAAGACACAGGCACAAAAAAGGAAAAGGTGAGAGAAAGAGAGAGAAAGTGCATTAAGTGACATTTGGAGAGATACTGGCTAGTGACTGTTGGTGGCTGTTACTGCCATGGTTATTTTTTGTTTTTTGTTAAATGGTGTAAACATTCCAAGAAATATTCTTTTAATATCTGAAACAATTTTGCATAGATGAAAGGTCTGATATTCATGATTTTGGGGTATTAATCTTATTAACAGTACAAGTATGAATTGGCACTACAGAGAAGTAGCTCCTTGTTTGTCTTCTGTGGTTGATTTTTTGTAGATACAGATTATGAAGAAAATTGGACTGGTTGTATTAAAATTTTAGAAAACTCACAGCAGGATCAGGGATGCTTTGACCCCTATTCTCTCTATAAAACTATGAAACATATTTGTTTTTTTCATTCAGTTTCTTATAAAGAGCCTGCTCTGCTCTCACCTTCCTGCCCTTGCCATCATTAAGGACTTGACAGAGGGTGCTCCCATCATGAACAGTGATTTTTCCTTCTTTCTCCAAGTGGAACTGCTTATTCTGAAACAAACTCTGGAGTCTTACTTTGGTCTTGAAATACAGACCTGTCCCCCTTTAAACCTGCCCTTACACGTCTCCATTCTGGCGGGTAAGAAAGATTCTGCTCCTTTGCTGGATTTACCAAGACTATATGTAATATCAACTTCCACGCGATGTTTTGACTCAACACCTATGAATCTCTTAGGTAAGACACAGCCACCTGCTCCCAAAGAGCCTTTTCTGGCACTAACTATCTAAAGAGCAGAGAAAGTGTGGAAGAAAGACTGGTTCATTCTCTCTGCTAATTTGAGCTGCACTAAGTAGGACCACTCCTACCTGATTTTTGCTTCAAATATCAGGCTCAACAGCATGTGGGAAAGGTAAGGGCAAAGGGCTGAAGAGGAGGGGGCAGTAGTAAGAGAAAGAAAGGAAGGAGAAGACGCAGGAAGTTGAACTCAAGGAAAGGGGGTCATTTTAAGGGTCACACTTTCAGAAGGGAGGACAGTGATTTCTGAGAAAAAATGTATTCTCCGAGTCAAACACATTTGGCAGCCTCACAGTTAGGGCCGTCTTCACACCTCTTGCAGTCTATTGTTACATCTCCCCTCAAGAGGCTTGGACATTTTAGACTTGTTTAAGGATGACCTTAAGCTCCCTGCTGTGGTCAATGGAGAGGCGTAGTCACAACACCTTAGATTAGGCACCCCCAAAAGAATTTGTATGTATATGTCTTTTGATCAGCTAATTATATACCTCAGTGGTTGATTGTGTTTGTAATTGCACTTTTTCTATACCATCTACTGCTACGGTAACCAATGATACTTTTACCATGAAAGTGGTACTCTGAAAAAAATTAACTCCAGTAGTTACAACTCCAGTCACAATCATTATGTTTCTCACTGCTGGTAATCTTAGCAGATACTCATGGACTGTTGTGGGAGTTTCAGTGAAGTAGTTAGACCATTTCTTCCTCCAAACGTCTGTGTCCTGCACCACCACGTGTCACGAAGCTAGTGCTTTACTGGGTTGATATGTACACCCCAATATATCAAGAATGTCACAGAACTTTATCCTAGCCTAGGTTTTTAAAAAACACACCCAGTCCTTTGTTTACCCATCTGTTTTCATGCCTGTTGATGTCTTTTGGATCTACTGGCCCTGTTTAAGAGAAAGGGGAGAGAGACCCACTTCACTAGGCATTACAGAGTCCAGACACAAGCTGTAGCTTGTGGTGATTTATATAGAATTGCCTTAGACTATTTTCTGTGCTGTTGTGTGACACTATGGAATATGCATATGACAGAATTTTGTCTTTTGAGGATTTTATGGAAAACATCAAACAGACTAAACATTACAATTTTCTGGTAAAGTCCTGAAAATGGCTTTTAATAACAGTTCTGTCAGCCGTAAAGAGAGTGCCTTCCATTTGCTAGTAAATATGCATTTAATAAACAAACAAAAAAAAATTGCAAACAGTATTTAGAATATGCTAAATGACTTTAAACAAAAGCTATTAATAAGTCAAACATTGTGCCTTCTATTCCAATTTGTTGCTGTTGCCACATTCTGTTTCATATTAATATGCATATTTCAGTATGCTAGTATTCACATAAACACATTATCCCCTAATCATCTTTCAGAGATAATTAGTCAGTACCTATTTTGATTATAATATACACTATGAATCACTTAGTGTTTTTAGAGCTGAATATAATACAGGCATCTTAGTCTCTTCAGGTTCTCTGACTTCCTTTCAGTAAAACTCTGAGCATTTTGAAAGTGGAGTTTTAGCCCCTTCATTCGCCTGTGCTGTTGACTTTCTTCTAGGGAAATAGAAGCCAATAGGGATATTGAAGCAAGCAAATAAAATATCTGTGTCCTGTCTATGCTTTGCACATGATGAGTCACTTTTCCCTATTACCAAAATTAGATAGGGTTCTTGAAATCCCCTTACTAGTGCACCGTGATGAACTTTCACCTTATTATACCCAATCACTGCTTGATTCATACTAATTAAAAAGGCTAACTGTTAGTTAAATGTGTTTTTCTCAACAACTTTTAGCCTATGGGATGGAGAAAAGTTCCACTTCCATATGGATACCATAATGCAGTCATAATGCAGTAGATCAACTGAGGCATTTCCTAATGCATAAAACCTGAAAAGACACCCATCTCAATTCAAAGAGGTCCAGAGAGTGGAGCCCATCTCTCAAAGAACCTGAGCCTGTTGGTGCTTTAGCTCATAAACCTAGCTGTGATCTTGTCACTGGCATCCTTCCCTCTGCACCCGTGTTCAGTGTTGGTTGTCTCACTTCAGGGACGCCAGTATCTTGTGTACGACCAAGAAACAAATTGAACTTTGTAACCACTCCTGCAAGGTCCGTCCGCTGAGCTGCCTTGCCTTTCTTGCACAGCTGCTGAGACACACGAGTTGGATCTTTCCCTTTCTCCAGGCTTTGCAAGGAGGTTTATGAGCTCTGGAAGGAGGAGCCAGGTTTTATGCAGGTTTGTCTTTCAGTTAATTGACTGTGGTGTAGGCTTTGTAATCTCTGTCTGGTGTTTTACCAAATTGGACTCCTTGTTGTAGCCTTTTCCTGCCTAAGAAGATGTCTCTTTTGCCACGTTTTCTTGCAGTACTATCTTTGAGACCTCTGCTCCTGTCTCATATTTCAACATGCAGTTGAAATAGCCCACACAAGGAAAGAGGGAGCAGAGGGGTAGGGGGCAGACACAGAAACATGTTTGTGCATAAGGTGATTATACACATTTCCTTAGTAAATCACGTTAAAAATTAAATGCTGAAGCATAAAGTGTAGGTTTTACTTGTGCAAAGTGTTAGAGATGTGCTCTTCTTATAACAGTGTCTGCGATATCTTCTAGTGTAGATGCCTAGTTATTTTTTTTAAGATTTAAAAATACTTTTAATTTTATTTGGAATAGCTTTTTTTAGCTCTGATTGACCCAAGTGCATATATATTTTTTTTTGTTTTTGTTTTTATCTGTGTTCTTGAAATAGATTTGAACATACCTTGTAGCTTTGTTTGCATGCAAGAGAGACATTCTTGGCAAGACAAAGCAGGTTGTGTGAATAGCAAGAATGGCTGCTGGTCTGCTCCATCAGAATGATTCCTAATCTTTTTCTGCCTGTGTGTGTGCATTGGATGTTTATGCCACTAGAACAGTAATAATTCTTAACTTGGAGTACCTTACTCAAGTGTTTAAGCTGGTTTCAGAAATAATTTTCTTGTCAGACTCATCACTGTAAACCTCTCTGGTATGTCTGTACTGCCATATATTGATTCATATAAAGCATGTCCCATTCATGGCGAAAATAACCCAAATGGAGAGGCCTTAGCAATAAGCTTCACTTAAGATGCTAAAGCAGAACTTAAGTGCCATGCAGATGCTCCCACAATTTGTCTGCATGGAAAAGCATTTCAGCTACAATTGAAATAGTAATAAGGATCTCTGCTGCAGCTTCTTAGGCAAGTAGCTCAGATATATGCCTACTTTGTACCTGGTCCCATCTGATTACACTGACATTTTGACATCTGCAATTTTTCAGCATGTATCTTTGAAAAGCAAAACCATTTTTTTAAGACTGTGCTATGATGTCTGTGAAAAATGCTTGTTTCACAGGACACATACAATATATGGTGATGACTCTTTCATCAGGTTAGGATTTCTTTCTCATCATGCCATAAAAGAATATGTGTCAATGCCAGAAAAATGAAAGAAGCAGAGGAAGAAAAAGCAAGCACACTTGCCAGTGTGCCAGAATTATGGATTTTACAATATTATTTGATATTTTTTGTCTTGTGATGTTAATGATTCATTCTCTATTTTTCAGTTGCTATTAAAGAGTTGAATATAAGTAAAAATTAATCCAGATAGAGAATCTATCTCCTTCAGTCTGGGGAAAAAAAAAAACCAAAACCAACCAAAACCAAACCCAACAGGTCTATTAATTTTGCATTTTGAATGGAATCATTTAACACATGTTTTCTTGTAGCTTGTCAGCAGAATTAGCCAATTATGGTGTCGCAGCAGACATTAGCTAAAATGTTAGTTAAGTGCTTTGATACTAATGCTTTGTTGCATATACATGGAAGGTGCACTTTGTATTAAACTGTTAATATAACAGGAAAAGATAGTTCATTACAAAAAGGTTTTCTTTTTTTAAAAAAAAACAGCATAAAGGCAATGACATTTTGTACCAAATCATTATTAAAAAGAAAAAAATGTTTAACAGCAGTGTCTAGAAAACTGTGCTAAGAATGATGTTTCCATTGGTCAATGAGTTATAGTTATACAGATAAGCAGTAAAAGATAATCATAGTAGAATGAAATTCATTCCTCTGAAGAAGGTTAACACAAAGCTTACATGTCTCTTCAGTACTTACTCAAGCTTCTTTTTGAAGGGTTAAATTGGAATTTAATGATGCAGAAACTGCTCCCTCTGGCTCTTTGCAGAGGAATGGATTTCAACTCCCTCAAGAATGTCTCAGAACCACCATGTCTGATTATTTCATCTGGGAAGGACACAGTACAAATGAAGCACAATCAAGTAGTCCATAAATATGATACATAAGTGATATATTGAATGAGACTCCAACAAGTGAATCCACAAAACTTGTACAATTTGAAAACAGCTGAAACCAAACATTAAGTGTTGATTAAGCACGATTTAGAACACAAAGGTAGACATTTCTGATGATTTTCTGAACTGTAGTCCAAGGCAGAATAAAAGATTTAAGTTGCTAAATATGGGACTGGTTCCTTAAGTTCACTCATTGACATCATTGAGCCTTCACAGTGTCATTAGTGACAGAAACAGCCTCAGGTCCTAATATTATTATTATAAATGAGAAGTCTCATCCAAATCAAGGGAATCTCTTAACTTTTTGTCTATAGAATGTTGTCTAGTGAGCAAGAACTCAGGTTTCAGAGTTTCCTGTCGAAATTTATAGTTCTGTGCTAAGGCACTCGAGGGTTGCTAGAATGCATCCCCAGGCATTAAATCATTATGGACCACCTCTTAAACACCAACCCTAGACTTCTGTGATCATCTTCAGGCTCTTCTGCTATCCAGCTGTGAGGAGCAGGTACATGATAAGCATTTTGTCTTTCATATAGGTGTGTATATGCTCATACCTTGCTTCTATTCAAGAGTATGAAGAACAGAGTTTACAAGAAAATTTTAACTTTGTTATCTAGCCAAGATTCATGATCTAGCACACAGCAAACGTAAAATGTTTTAAGATTATAGAGTGGTGCTGCTCTTCAGATTTCTTCAGTAAATAACTATTGCTCAATGGCTTTCATGGGAGACAACCCAATCAATCGTGTCCTTGTATAATAAACAGTGCTCTCACATATGAATGATTTTCTTTGCAGAGATTTTGTTGATCTTAGATTGAAACAAATATTTTGAGCATCCCCCCTGGCTTGAAACAATTATTTATTATTTACAACGTAGATGTTTTAGGACTTTATTCAGACAGAATTTCCTTGACTTGGGGCTTAACATTCAAGACAGCCTACAAGATAACAACCCTGAGAAACTGGAAGGAGACTGAATTTGGTTTGAATCCTAATGAACTGCAATGGCGAGTCTCTCAGAAGAGCCTGTGCTGAGGAGCTGCACTGTCAAAACAATTTCCACGTAATGCCCATGGAATTTAAAGCAAATCAGACATGCTGATAACAAAATAAACACAGAATGAACACAAATAGGGGGTTTTAACTCAGGCGTGGTTCATGCAAGATTCATTGTGAGCCTCAGAAGAGGGAAAAGATTAATTTCTGGCAGACCGGGAACCTGTGTAGGCAGTCTAATTTCACTCAATAGGTTAAATTTAAGGAAGCAGCCTTAGTAATGAAGTTTTATATGTTTCAAAGAATGAGACAATGAGGTCTTTTCTCACATTGTCTCCTGACAGGAGGAAATAATTACAAAAATACACTTGATCTCTGAACAGATGAGGAATATCTTTTGAGCTATGAGGAACAAGAGGAAGAATGCTGAAGAGAGACAATTTCTGAGTCTTCTTTCCCCCTCTAACCTTTTTGCCCTCCACATACTTTCCTTTAGAGCTTCTAATGTCCTAAATCAAACTTAATTAAAAGAGCAGATGATTTTAGAAGTTTTTTTAGTGGTGACTGTTCTCAAACCCCAAAATATATAAAATACAATTTGTTTATATTTTTTGTGGGAAAAAACAACATATAAGCAAATCCTGACTCATAGTGTATTATAATACAATTGATTTAACGGAGCTGTGATATTTACACCTGGCAAGGACCTGTCTCGGGATTTAACTCTTCTCTCATTTACATTGTTTTAAGCATGCCTAACTACTTAGCATTTCAAGGGGTTAATACCAATTTGCCACGGTGCTAGACTAAAATCAGGGTGACCTTTTCCTTGCTACAGTAGAAAGGTGTTTGTTTCCTAATACTGCTTCTGAATAACCGTAGGACGGGGAAGACTTACTCTTCAGCTTCTCCAAGGTTAGAAATATGGGCTTTCTATAAAGCAAGACATGAGCTGTATGTGACATTTTGGCGAGAGACAGATGAGCCTGATGATACCTCTGGGTTCACTTTGAATGTCTTGTAAGGCTGGCCTTATATACATCGCAGACCACCTGTTCTCATTTATTTTAGCTTATTTCCTTGATTCCAATTTTGCTTACAACCCTTTCTGTCTAAAATTATGCAGTTTGCTAAACTGTACACTTATCTCACAGTATGAATTCTTCAATAATTTATATGAAATGCATGCTTGTCTGTTTTAGGTCTAGGTTGATTTACAAGCCATTATGTTTATGCAAATTCTGGACATTTCACATTTTATATCATCAGGCTACAGAAACAGACCTGCTTTTTAAACACAGAAAATAATCCGGTTATGGTTATATTTTGCTGTTCTTTTATGAAAATTTAAAAATAAGAAAGTGAAAATATAAAGGACAATGGTACAGGACAGATAAAAAAAAAATCTTCTCATCTAAATAATTTCCAAAGGAAAATATACATTAGGTATATAAAAGAAGTGTTCATGTTAGCTTCATATGCCATCTTTGCTACAATCTTCAGCTATTGATCTATTTATATATAGACAGATATCTCTACATGTACAAACCCTCCTACCCTCAGTTTTTTCAAAGAGCAATATTAATACATTCCAACTACAGAGTTTGGTTGAGCCACCTATTATTAAGCAGATGCCATTAACATTTGGATTTTTGAAGGCTGGTTAGAAATTTTCTGATGTTACTAAATCAAAAATGAAAAAAAATCATAGAGTGTGTCCATTTGGAGAGATTCCCACTGAACTCTAGGAGGTTTCCATTGGAAACATAACTGCTGCCTACTTACATCTGTGCCTGCCTGCTCACCCAGACCCCTTTCTGTGTGTTAGCTGGGGAGGAATCAGGGACCCAGAAGAGCTTCCATCCTGGCAGGAACAGGAGAATATTATGGTGTTTCAAAATGAAAAAAAAAAAACCCAAAACCAAAACAACCTAGCAGCTGTTCTTCAGAAATGCAGTTTGACTTTCTATTTTGCTTCATCCCCATCCCCATGTATGGAAAAGAAAGACTTGGTCCGTTCCTTCCCTTCCTAATTTCCCATAGCAGCCAGACCACATCTCTTATCTCCCACTGACACTCCAGAAACACCACTCCTTCAGCTAATGTTTCAGTTTGAAGGAGAGGACCCTCCATTTTCATCAACAAAGCCACAGAATGTCCCTGAAAGCAGCTAAGACTATGATGAGACAGGAAAGCTTGTTCTGTTTCAGACCTGACCACTCATGCACATCGGTATTACCTTGGATAAACTGTGTTTTTTGAGCACAAGCTTGAGCAAACAATGGTATGTAAATTGCACCAACCTACAAATAGCTCTGGGAGGCATTGTGCCTCATACCACAATTCAGAATAATTGCTTACTGGCTTCCTCTTGCTCCTGGGGGATGATAATCAGCTGCTTACCTCTGTCTGTACTAAAACTACTGTCGTGGTTTAGCCCCAGCCAGCAACTAAGCACCACGCAGCCGCTCGCTCACTCCCCCTACCCCGATGGGATGGGGGAGAGAATCAGAGGAGTAAGAGTGAGAAAAACTCCTGGGTTGAGATAAGAACAGTTTAATAATTGAAATAAAGTAAAATGGTAATTATAACAATATAATAATAATAATAATAATAATAATAATAATAATATACAAAGCAAGTGATGCACAATGCAATTGCTCACCACCTGCCGACCGATACCCAGACAGTTCCCGAGCAACGATCGCTGCTCCCTGCCTCCCCTCCCCCCCCCCCCGCCCCCAAGTTTCTATACTGAGCATGACATCATATGGTATGGAATAGCCCTTTGGTCAGCTTGGATCAACTATCCTGGCTGTGCCCCCTCCCAGTTTCTTGTGCACCTGGCAGAGCATGGGAAGCTGAAAAGTCCTTGACTAGCATAAGCAGTACTTAGCAACAACTAAAACATCAGCGTGTTATCAGCATTCTTCTCCTACTAAATCCAAAACACAGCACTATGCCTGCTACTAGGAAGAAAATTAACTCTATTGCAGCCAAAACCAGGACAACTACTAAACATCAGCACAGAAAACCTAACATAAACATGCACTTGCTCATCTGCTTTGTTTAGCTGTTAAAGCTTTCATATCACTCACTCCTTATTTGATGCACAGCATGCAAGCCCTTACTTGCTTTCTATGTATTTGGACTCTTTATCTCCCATAACCATAGAAAGATTTAACTTTTATCTCCTTGCATGCATATGAAGTTCAAGCAAAACTGCAGGCCATAATTGTCTGATTATTTCCCCCCCATTTGTGGAATGGATATAGTAAAGCTTATTCATACTTCTAAAACACTTAAGAAGCACTGATTCTAAATTATATGTAGTATATAAAATGTATTTACACTGTGTTTATGTTATAATCCCATAATAGTGTAAAGCATCCTCTCCCATACATGAGAATCAAACTCAATATGAATAATGCTCTGATTTTTCCATGTGAAAGGGGTAGAACTCCATAGTGGGGTATGGGAAGATAAGATGCTAAGAACCTGATGTAGTTAATAGCTTGTGTCATTCCATGCCATGAAATTGGATATATTATCCCTGAATCATTACTGGCAGATCTAAACCCCATTGTAATAATCACACGGAAATATACTTAGTGGATTAGTAACTTGTTTTGAAATTTCCAGTGCCAGTTAAGAGGCATTTGCTTTTTGGGTATATATACCCCCATTTGCCCCAATTTTAAGTTAATTATTGACAAACTGAAAGAGTAATTCAGTGACAATACTGGAAAAATAGGGGTTACTAATTTCTTGAAAGTACATGACCCAATAGGAGTCATTTAAGAACTAGGTCAAAAGAGAAAACACAATTAGGCTTCAACTTGAATGGGTCTTTTGGTTTTACCTCCAAAGCTTCTGGTTAACCCCTGCAGCCTGAGGTAATTGCACTGGTGTAAAATCCCCTTGTAACATATGGCATTTCCATGGCTTGCCAAAATAGGCCTTGAGGATTTTCAAGTTGTTTTGCTTTCTTTTTAAAGGCTTTCAACATAACAACTGTGATATTTATACTCTTTTATTCTAAAGAGCATTTTACCCATTGTATAGGAAGCTGAGACTGCTCCACACTTGCTCCCAAGCACATCCTGACATTTTGAAAATTAGCACAGGTCCCCAGAGGACACACAATGTGCTCAGATTGAACAGCTGTTCCAGTTAGCAGTATATACAGTCAAATTAAAACGTATTAATTGCACATCAGGATTAACATAGACTTAAAGTTCTCTGAAATCAGAGCCCACAAAATACCAATCCTTTACGCTGTCACATCCACCTTTACTGGTGCCATTATAGGAAACAGATGAATAAGCCCATACTCATTTTTTCAACCAGCACCAGCTTTGTAATTCTACAGGTTTAAAAACCAGAGTTATCTATAATGGAGGGTAGTATGCTGAGCATTAAGCCACCAATCCTCATAATGAATGCTAATAATATTAAAAATTATTGATCTAAGTGTTCTTATGTGGGAATCAGAGACATGCCAAAGTTAGCATGAGCAACTATGGAGGGGACAGAAGGGTTTTCAACAACCCACAACACTTTGGTAGTGACGACTGCTATAAAATGCATATTTCAGTCACCAAAGGAATCCTGGGCAGTCACTAGTTTCCCTTTTCTTCATCTTCTTCATCATCTCATGATTACTCCATATACTTATTTCAACACATGAGAAATACTGTCAAGAGTAGTATTGGCTTACTCTTGTGGGGTGGGGAGTGGACTCACCTCATTTTGCTTGATATTGCCATCTCAACATGGTTTTGTTCTGAGGTCTCATCATGTCTGGGCAATTCTTCCAAGCTGACAAAACTTTCTTATTTGCATCATAGGACATTATGAAAGAGAGGTTTCATCTGTTTATCTTTAACCATAATTATCCAATTTGAAATCCAGTGGACTCAGATCTGAATTTAGTGGCTGTACAGCTAGTTACTAGTGGTGCCCATGGGAATATAATTCCTTATTGCTGATGGAGTTTATATCTTGCAACAAAAGCAAGTATTCCACTAACTTAAATACACTCTGTCTTAGCCTTTGAAAGAACGGGGTTTGCTGTTTGCTGATGGAAAATGACCTGGGACTGGATGCAGATATTTCAATAGGCTCAGTCTCTGGATTAGATGTTTTACCTTGGTTGCATTGCTGGCTTTGATTTCTCTTATAACATAGTGACAGGACCAACTTATTTACAACAGTATTTTTACAGATACTAGACTAAATGCATGGTCCTATAACTTTTTTTGTAATTTGTTTCAGGTGAAGAATAATACCTCCGAAATATAGGCCTTTGACTGTAATGTGTTTCTTTTAATTAATTTGTTGTCCTCTTTCTAAACTGCGAGCCTCTGGATTCAGATATTTGCTTAGTAAATATTGTCTGGCATTTTACTGCATTTCCATGGAAATAGCAGCAAAAAAGTAGAGCAGTAAAATTTAAAAATATGGCTCTGCAACCTATAGTTGTACATCTCATAGTGTTAAATATGATTTTTTAACAGCAGCTATTTATTACTCACCCTGTCTGCCCTTTTCTGCACACACATACTCATACTCAGCAGAGATTTTGTAGTACTTGTAGTTCCCCCAGGGCTATGTCATGAGGGCCGCAATAAAATACAGGACCAGATCTATTGCTAGCATAAAGCAATTTGTAGCAACCAAAAGCCTGGTTTAAAATTGATTATTGATTGGTATCCTGATGTAGCCATCCCATTAATATGGAAATAAAGCAAATTGCCTGAAAAGTAAAGAAGCAGCAATAGCTGTATATAAGGGGAACTTTTTCTCCAGTATATATTCTCCTTATTTTGCTTAGCTCAAGAGATGCAGCAGGATGATAATGAGGAAAGATCAAAGCACGGTAGCTTTGTAATGTTCTACTGGATGGCTCTTGGAGCTATTTTATAAAACATAGAGCAGTTTTTAAGAATTCTACAAGTATTTGTCATTTCTGTAAAAAGTTCTAGAGAACAAAGTTTATGATATGCTACAATGAACAAGACCCTGTACCTAGAAATGACTGGAAGTTTTCAGTTTCATATCCTTTTTAAAATAAGTGTACAACATATAAAAAACAATAGCTATACAGTGGTCACATTATAGAACTTACTGGGATTTTGGCTAAGCCACAAAATGCGCATCTTGGGCCTTGGGAAAGAATTTGTCTTCCCTTTACTTTCCATTAAAACTCACAAAATGAAGATCAGTTACAAGAAACAACCCATTTCACTTAGCTTTAGGTTAACACAGAAAATATTAAATCTGATATAACCAATGTTAGCATTTAAATGTACATACTAGAAAGGAAAATGAAAGTACATGAGGAAAAGTTTGATATATATTTCAGTATGTAGCAATATATGTCTGAAGCTAGAGCTGTCAGAAAATTGCTAAAATCATCAAAAAAGCTCAAGGAAGAAAACTGTGGCAAGGGAAATAGGGTATGGAAATAAGTATTAATGTGTTTGGAACAAGAAGAATGTTGACAATGATGTGGGTCTCTTGGGCAGTGATAGAATAGTCAAATTGCTTAAAAATGTAGATATTACAGAAGTCATCAGTCAGTATTTCCTCTCCATCTTTGGGAAAATAATCCAAAGAAGTAAATGATAGAGATGTTTGAAAAGATAATGATGATAAAACATTTTTTGATCCTGTGATAGTCTGAGAGGAAGTCTAGCACTAAATATTGAAATGATAGACATTTTGAGAAAAGTGTGTCCCTGTATCTTACATTCAGAGGATTTGAAAGAATTAGGCAAGGAATTCTCTGATGATTTCATCTTGTTCTTCACCATATTTTGGAACACCAAAGAAGTTCCGGAAGAAAGCTAATGTTACGTAATAATTTAGAAGGAGTCATAAGTAAATTATTTACTACTGTATTCAGTGCTTAATAATGTGCTTAATTGGACATCTTATGAAATTTCAATCAAGAAATTGAAGTATTATGAAAATTATATGGCATACCTTAAATACACTAAAAAAAATTAACCCTAGTTCTCAAAATATAACCATTTTCTCAGGGACTTCTGTTTAAGAATATTATGTTTAAAGGCTATATTCTTAATGGTTGTATAGGTGCTTTGGGTCCTATGCTGCCAAACATTGCAATAACGATGAACAGAAAACCTAAAATCATAGTTTTTTAAGATTTGCAGGGATGAAAAAGTAGAGAAGTGGTAAATAATGAAGATAAATATTGAAATTCTAGTGTTCTTGCCTCCAAAAAGCCCTGAACCCCCCAAATTATTTAGAATCCTATAAGTATTATATCAGGATTGTTCTGTTATTTTGGGGTCTTTTTGTAAGAACAGCCTGAATCTGAGCTGATACCTTTTTATGTCTACTAAGAAAACAAAAGCTTTATTGCAGTAACTTTTAAAATGGGTTAATCGTGTATCTTGGGAAAAGAACTCTAACTTACTATGTCTGGCATCCTTTTGTCCAAGATGGACTTTATCTTGTAACATGAGTCTAATTGCAGGGCTTTAGGTCATTCAAAGAAAACATCTTTGGGGAAAAGTTTATGTGGTAGTTTTGAGTAATTGCCTTGTGTCAAGATATCTTTGTGTCTGAAGAATCGGACCTTGCCATTTAAGTAAATATTTCCTCACATCAAAGTAGATAGGTAAGTTCTCTGAAAATATTACGTTAACAATTAAATGTTTTGTTCCCCAAGTAGTCAACATTGCACTCTAGTTTAATCACTGAAAGATAATCTTTTCCTTTAGAAGACAGTATATAAACCTTGTTGATTTCAAAATATTCTTTTATTTCAAGTACAAGAATTTAATTCTTAATCAGGCAATATTGGACTTTACCAAATATGAGTCAATAACCAATTTTACAATGTTTCTGAAAGCAGGTAGATGTGAAACGTAAACAAACACACAAGAAGAAAATACACTGAAGAAGTAAAATTAGTAGATACCTAGACAGCTGTATTTGATGTAGGAATTCAGTCTTTGCAATAACCATGTTGTATAGGGCCAAAAAACCCTGCTGGCACAGCTATCTTCAGGCATAGGAAATTGCTCGGAGTTGCAAGTAGCTGTGGTCAGAATGAGCTGCCTGAAGAGCTGATCTCCGCCTCCTGCCTGCACCTCTTCCTCATCCTGGTTCTGCGGCTGTCTCCAAGGATTTGGAGTCTGTGGGACACCAGCTGCACTAGGTTAGTTTGTCCTACTGCTTGGTTTGGAGATGAGGAGCCACAAGCCAGTTGTCCCCCAAGAATGAGGACCTCACAAGTGATGACTTGATTCAGTGCTCGTGTGGAGCCAGTGTGGATTATTCTGGGTGATCCTGTAGGTGCTGGCACTGCTGGGAGGACGTCAGACATAACCCTGCCCTCCTCACATGTGCACATGCTCCACTGAACCTAGTAGTTTCCTCAGGAAAGAGCTGTTGGGTTAAATTACATTCCTATTATTACAGTATTATGATTTTCTTACTCATACCATTTGCAAGATTTCCATTTTCCCCAGAAAAGGGAACAGGTTTGAATCCAGATAGACTGTATATGTGATCGGGCCAGACTTTCAGAATGAGTTCTATACAATTGCTTATGTATCCAAAGAGTTAGGGACGCTGAATAAATTACACACACACACACATATATATGCATTTTATATAGATATATATTATGAACTAGCTCCCTGCACATTTGGATATTTGCATGGACATACATGACTTGCCTTCATGTCTGATGCCAGCCTTCTCAAACAGGCCATGCACAGCTTTATGGGAAGAAGTGCAGAAGCCTGTTGTGTCTCCTTTGTTTTAACCACAGGACTATTCCTTAATCATAAAAAAAAAAAAGGTTTGGATACTTTGGGATATATGGTAAAGGAATGCTTAGAAATAGAAATCAAAGAACTGTATTCTGCTTCCAGCTCTTCCAAAGACTTGATTGAATGATTTCACTGAAACTTTTTCTCATAAATGATATATTCCTATTTCATTGGCTTCTATTCTCTGTAAGCCCTCTTACAAACTTTGGATGGGGAATGCAAAATGATAACTTCTAATACTATGGAAAAAAGGAAATGAATACTGAAGGTGGCTAAAAGTGTAATGCAACAATGTAATTTAGTTACATAAACTTTGCAACAGTAAAAAATCACACTCGTGATTTAGTGTTCCCAGAAGATAGACTCGGCATTTTTCATTGACTTGATTGAAATCTTGGCCTTGTGCTATAATCCTGTGTGCAACAGGAATGAGTCCTCACTAAAAACAAACTGGGAGATCTTTATTCCCTAAGAAATTCTTAAAATAAGAGAGAAACATAGGATGTTGTCCTGGTTTCAGCTGGGATAGAGTTAATTTTCTTCCTAGTAGCTGGCATAGTGCTGTGTTTTGGATTTAGAATAATGCTGATAACACGCTGATGTTTTAGTTGTTGCTAAGCAGGGCTTACACCAGTCAAGGACTTTTCAGCTTCCCATGTTCTGCCAGTTGCACAAGAAGCTGGGAGGGGCACAGCCAGGACAGCTGATCCAAACTGCCCAAAGGGCTATTCCATACCATATGGCGCCATGCTTAGTGTATAAACTAGGGGGGGAGTTGGTTGGGGTCAGCGATTGCTGGTTGGGGACAGGCTGGGAGGTGGTCAGCAGGTGGTGAGCGGTTGCATCATTGTTCTTCCTGGGCTTTGTTTCTCTCTCTCTCTCGTTGTTCTCCTTTTCATTACAATTTTTATTACTATTTTTATTGCTGCCGTTATTATTATGATATTTCAATTATTAAACTGTTTTTATCTCAACCCATGAGTTTTCTTACTTTTGCCCTTCCAATTCTCTCCCCCATCCCACTGGAGGGGGGGCGGTGAGTGAGTGGCTGTGTGGTGCTTGGTTGCCAACTGGGGCTAAACCACAACAGATGTAAAGAGAAAAAGAAGATAGAAAGGTGATGGTTCCTTGTGTGTTCCTGAAGCCGTGTAGCATCTCCAGGCTTTCAAAACAAAGTGACAGCTTTAATTTACAGTTGAGTTTGGAGAAATTTTTATAGCTCTGAATTGAATTCTTTTATGTGGGTACTACAAAGGACTTATCAGAACAAGCACATTTTTTAAACCACAAGGCGCTTTAGGGTATATACTGCGAATTCAGAAGCAGGATCTTGAATTTACGTTTAGAGAAAAATATAACATAAGTTGGATCATTAGAGAGTCAAAACGGAGATAAGATTAAAGGTATACCTGAGGACATACATATCTTGTACATTATCCTGCCTATTATTCCTACCCATTCTTCACTTTAAGAAATTAATTTGCCTTGGTTGTGGAGAAAAATAGAAAGAAGATGGGTATCTTACCTGGTTAAACAGGTGTTCATTGCAGAATAGGCAATATAGCTAACAGTTATCTTCATCTGTATTAGGTATATTATGTTAGAAACATAGAATTTAAAAACAGGAAGCCTAGTAAAAGGCCCTGCAAGTGCCAACTGAACTAAAATGCAGGTCACATCCATACTACCAAATAGAGAAGGGAAAGAAGCCCAGCAGGCTCCTCTGGGCTCTCTGTGGTGTGCCTATGGTGTGAAGGCACAACTGCTCTTGTTGTGTGCGGTTTTCTTCTGTTTCAAGACTCTGAGGTAAGCTTGAAATAAAAGGTGAAAGCTGTGTTGCAGCTCCTCAGAATTGTGTTTTTACAGCATGAAAAAGAGGTTATATGTATTTGTTGTCTACAAGTGGTAGGGGAAAGATGGAGGTTGGGTACAAGAGTATGTGGAAGTGCTTGAAAATGAAAAGCCTCCTGGGGCCACTCGTGTGCATGGTATTTTTAAGAGTGGGTCTGGAAGTCAGCTACCATGAGCAAGTAACCCATGAGAAAGTGAATTTGGATTTTGTCCTTATCCTTTTAGTGTAGGGGAAGTTACCTGCTTCCTGGATAAATATTTTGCATGCTTCCTGGTCTTCATCTGAATATAAAAGGTATTTCAATTGGAGCAGCAATTTTCTGACTCTTGTAGAAGAATACATTATAATGAAGGAAATGCGATGAGTTTACATTAGAGAATTCAGGTAGTGATGACAGCCTCTCACTGTATTTTGTAAGTGGTCATAAGACAGAGATAAAGGTTGATATTTTATTCATCTCACTGAGTTGCAATAGCCTTGGAAGTAGTAATAGATTGCAACAAATTACTCCCAGAAATTCAAGAACATTCAAGAACATAAAAATGGCCATACTGGATCAGAGCAAATACTTAGGTAATCCACTTTCCCACTTTCCTATCTGTAACAGTGCTCAGATTTTTAGGGAAACAGTGCGAGAAACATGCAGGGACTTTTGGGGGATTTTGACAGTCAGAGACTTTATGAAAAGACAGTGTTAATATGTTGCCCATTTAAAATAAAAAAAGGATTGTTGCTTAACTAATTTTACCAAAGAATTACAGCAAGAAATATTTTATCCCTTCCTAGCACACTATGCAGCTGACTCTTTATGAAACTGTTTCTTGTTCCCCACATTTCTCTTGTTGGGAATAAGGGATGGGGAGGTGGCAGAGGGCAAAGGGCACAAAACCCAATATAAACTGCATCTTTCCTGGGTTCTATGGTTTACTTTGGTTCTTCAGTGAAAGTAGAGGCAAGTCATTAAAATTCACCATTGCTATTTGTCTCCAAACCAGCCCTAGAGCAGAACAGATAGACATCAACCCTTAATTAAGGCCAGGAATAAAAGGTCTGTAAGGTATAAATTTAACGGTGAAAGTGTCCATGTTGTGGTGTATTTCTGAATAAATAATCTGTTTGTCACCTTGTTGAGTATTAAGTAACAAAATGTAATTTATATGATATGTTTGCTGTGCATTTTTTGAATTCAAACTTGTCGACAAACAAAGCCACTAACAGCTTAAGGTGTACATGGTTTACCTCAAACTCTAGGAATCCATTTGAAATTCTGAGTACACCAGGTGGTGGCATATAGCCCAGGTGACACAAAAATATAACAATCATTGTCATTAAAAGTTTATAGAAGATTGTGTTGGAGGCACACAGAAGATATGTTGGTCCTAAAAAAGTAAAAGGAAGACCTGTGGATTTAGTGGGCAGCGTATCCCAGAGGAGACGTGTGAGTGTGCAAAGAAGACATTATGGCAAGGTGAAACAATACACGTGACAGCTCAGGCGGAAGCAGGAATAAATATGTTTGCAGCCTTTCCAACTCTGAAGTTACAAAGGACCTGAGACAACAGAGATATGGGGGGCATGCCTCACATAGAGAAATATGGTAGATTTTCATTGTATCAGCTTCCTCCATATTACTTCCATCTGCTGAATCACTGGATTAAAGAGGCTTCTATTCTGACAGTGGATTTTCAGAAGCTCCTGCAAGATAATGAATGTTTATCATTTCTTGCCATGGCATCGGATAAGGAAGGCTCGCCTTGTCTTTATGCCTATTCCAGCAGTGATAAGAACAGAGATTACAGCACGCCTTCCCTGGGGTCTGAAAACTCCCTGTCACAGACGGATTGCTTAGCCCTGCTGAAAACAGGTGTCTCTTGCCAGGGAGATGAAGCTCGAATAAATAAGCCTACAGTGACTGCAACCCACTGGATGTGTAAGCATGTGACCGCCTAATGTGGTTACTGGTATTCACAATGATACCTAGCATTATATTTTCTCTCCACGGTCTTCCCTTTCTGAACTTGCACAGTAAAATTAAATGAAGCAGAAGGCCTGCAGCAGGGTTTTTTTTCCTGGGTTTAAAGGCTTCCCTTCACATTTGGTACTAATCCAGCTATTTTTGGTAGCTAAACTGGGAGTAAGAAAGGAAGGCAAGTAACATACTTATCCACTCGGTCTATTCAAAGATTCTTTTAAGAATGACTTTCATAGCAGTAAGACCTTCAGACAAATATTATACTAAAGATGAAACATACCTATTTGATAGTCATAATTTTGCTCTTCTCATTTTCCCACTGTTGATAGTATTTGTGCTCAAATAAGAGTTTGGAATCTTCTGATTCATTTCCTTTTTTTGCTGAATCCTGAAATTGAGTCAAGTTATAATACTGAAATTTGAAGACAACATCCGTACTTCTACTGGGAAACAGATTATTGTGCCACAGTGACAAAAATCTGCCATCATATAAATAGTACAACTTCTTGAAAGTCTTGAAGTACATAGAATTCAGTAAAGTCCAATTTGGTAGACATATCTCTCCAGCCATACACTTGTTGGGCAGGTGAGAATATTTTCTAGCACTGCAAACTATGTGCAGGGAATTTTGGTCTTTTGCAGAAAACTAGGCAAAGTAAATGTTCTAAGGCATACTTAATGCCCTGTTCATAGAGGAGACAAATGGCATTGCAGTGTTTCAACTGCATGTGCTGTCATTTATGAACTTCAATAGTTGCATAATAAATATCTCTAGATTATATCATCCATAGGTCTCACTGTGGCCTGTAGTCCCAATAGTTCTGGTATAGCAAATGCTACAGATTTTTGGTAGTAACTGCTTTTCCCAAGTGTAATTTTTTTCAACCATGGAGCCAGCAATACTGTCTTCCTCTACAGATGCTTGAGGTACATTTACTTCTCAATCCTTATGTTTCATTCACTGATCAATTGATTTGTTGGTCTTACATTTTTCTTGACTGCAAGTATCTCTAATCAGATTCTGATTCATCTGACATTCATTTCACTTAACATCATGATTTTGCAGAGGAAATTGCATAGTGCTGTGATGCTGCAGTCACATTGTAAAGATCTTCCTTTATCTCATAGAGGTGAGGGTGGATTTTGGCAGTTCTACCCTTTAGCACACTTACCATTCATTTATGTCATCCTGTAGCTCCTATCCTGAACAACCACATCAACTTCATTGGGATTACTGCTGAGAATGAGGGTTTCAGGTTCTGATGCTAGTATGAATTCCCTCAGTTATGCCAGGGTCTTTGTGCTAAACTGCTCTTGGCTCCTTATTTCTTTATTGTCTCCTTTTGTCCTCCTTATGAAATGCTAACTTGCTCAAGTTTATAAATTTGATCCAGATTTAGTCCTATCAGGTCTGCCACAGCAATAAAAATAGCATGTTTTGAAGACAGATACATACCTTGGAGTTTCTTGTATTTGCACATAGTTACCCCTTTTCCACAGATACTGCCATAGCACATCTGCTGAACTGCCTAGAAATCATATACTGAAAGGCACTGGAAAAGGAAACACTTTTTCACTGTGAGGGTGACCAAGCACTGGCACAGGTCGCCCAGAGAAGTTGTGGAGTATCCTTCTTTGGAGATATTCAAAAGCCAACTAGACATGGTCCTGGGGAAACTGCTTTAGGTGGCCCTGCTTAAGCAGGGGCGTTGGACCAGATGACCTCCAGAGGTCCCTTCCAATCTTAACCAGTCCATGAAGCATTTTTGCTCTACTAGCACTGAAGTAGGACCTATACATTAACTTTAACATTGGTCTTCGGTAAAACCATCCAATCTCTTTGTGTTTCCTGTGGGGCACTTTGTACAGTTTCAGATGACAGCTGGGAGGTATTTGCACAGCATCTGTTACAGTAAGGATTATGTCTGAAATGGATTGTGAGGTGTCTCTTACACAGCACACTAGCTCTGGTATTTTTGTTATCCATAAACGGCCTATGCAATGCAAATACTCTGGAGGATACATTATTGTGCTCCAACTCAGAAAAGCCGCAAAAGTGTGATATTGTACAACTAATTAAGGCTGTTGCATTCTTACCTCAGTTGTATAGGAACATTACATATATAGCGTCAACACAAACACCTCTTTCTGATAATGCGCTGACAAGTGTTTGGGGAATTTTGCAAACCTTTGGGATCAGTACCCTGAAATCCAAAGGAGAAATCTTGTACCATGGGAATCTATTATACTGCATGACTTCAGACCAGTCTCTCTCTTCTCATTTCCCTGTGTAGTCTTGCTGAGCATCTCTAGATAATTAGGGAGAATTACCTCTAGCCTTTGAACAGCATTGGTGTATTTCATGACATTCTGGTAGCCCCCCTGCTTTCTTCAACTTGTTTGTTCTGTTCCAAACCTTTTGAGAGACAATTGACAAGTTTGGGTATGTCTGTTTGCTGGCTGAGCTTAGGAATGGACAAAAGAGCTGCTGGAGAAGGTTTGACTGATGGGATAAAAAGAGAGAACACTGCTGAGATAAATGAAGAGCTCCACTGAATATCACTAGCTATCTTCTTTTTGTAGTGTATACTGAAATACCAGCAGTGGAGCTAGTGGAGAGCAGCAGGAATTGTGAAGGTAAAGGGAGATAATTGCTGCATCTGTGGTTTGCAGGGACAAGCCTAGATAAGCTTTTTCGAAACACTGCAGGCCAGCTGCTAAATCAGTGTTGTTTGTCAATGAGAGGTCATTCAAGGGAGAAAAAGCAGAAGTTGTAGGATTAAATGGAAGTCAGTCATTGAGAGATTAATTAAGGTCCATTAAAATCAGACTAGAAATACTAAGATTAAACAATTGGAACACTTATTTTATGAAAGAGTTCCAAATATATCACATATGAAGAACTTTTGCACTTCTTTATGTATACCTTTGAGTTTCAAAATGGCCCTGAAAGATATGATCCCAAAACAAATGCTTTTTTTTCATTCAGATCATAATTCATCCCTCTCTTTCTTATGAACTATGGATGACCAGTTAGTGCCCAGAAAAAGTTGAGATCTTTTTATTTGATACCAAATGAAAATAGGGATTTCCACTGGAAAAAGGAACAAATGTTAGTTCATCTGCACATCTAGGAGAATTGTGGTCATGCATGTTCAGGAAAGATGAATTCAAGGTGAAGTAGGTGAAGTGTATTACTGTTTGAAAGATGACGTTCTGGAATGGCATTCCAGAAAGGGTAGTGGGATCAAGCCAGTTTAGATACAACCTAAACAATTCTTAAAATGAGTAATAGAGTGGACTTGGTTTTCATATCAGGGAACTGGCTTAGATGGCCCAAAAGACATCTTTTAGTCCCCTGTAGCTCTATCACAACCAATCTTGCAGTGTTTTCCAGAGTCACCAATCAGTGGCTTTGCAAAGAGTCCTCCACGCAGCACAAGATACCATCCTTATGGCAGGGCACTTTCATGTTTACAGCCTCGTTCTGTGTAGTGTACATAGTGTTCCATACTTCTGTTGACAACTTTCTAGTAAACCACGCATGTAGTTGTACATATACTTTAAAAGTTTCTTTCTCCATTCAACATGACGATGCCACAAAATCACAGAAATCAATGGGAATTTTGCATTTTATTTCTACAAGAGAATGCCCAGATCTTATAACACATGTAACAGAGCAGAATTTAAAGCAGGATACTGCTATTTTCTACCTACTTCTAACTATAGTTATGTTATTTCATGTTTGAGAATAATCTCAGACCTCCCATTATTTTTAGTCAGAATGTTCTTATATGTCTAAATGGACCATAAATGCCTTTTTAGCTGTATGTGTCACTCCCTATTTAGGGGAATTTGGGTCTGTTCATATGTGATTAAGCTTACTTCCTCGCCCTATGAATGTGTTGAAATGGCACACTGAGTATATTTTTACAGTCAGATTGCATTGAACCCTGCTTTTTACATTCACTTTAAGTGCTCTTTAGCATTCTTATTTCTAAAGTAGCAAAGAAACAGAATTAACATGTCAGCCACTAACACTAATTTGGGCATTAACACAGTACCTTTCTCTTCCCAGTTCTCCAATAAACCTATAATTCATATTTCAATGAATTTAGTACTCACTCTCCTCTTTCTTGTTCTTTTCTTCACAGAAGCAGGAAAAGCTTTGAGAGACAACGCAGAAAGCTTTGTAAAATATAACCCACTATTGGAAGTTATTCATATAATAAACTGTTGATGAATTACTTTAAATAACAGGAGGTCAAAACAATTTGTCATGCTGCTGTTCAGTCCTATCCTTTTCTTCCCCTTAGTGGGAGACTAATAGCAGCTGGCAAGAGGATGCTCATGGGATGCTGTATATGTGTCCAGGCTGCATGATCAGATATTTGGTATTAAAGTATGTGCTTGAAAGAGAAAAAAAAAAAGATTTAGTGCAAAGGGCATTCCACATAGAACCATTGGTGGCTCACATCCAGCCAGTTATGTGGAATTAGGAATTAGGAGATGCAAGCTGGTATATGCCAGTACAGATCCTGCATTATGTTTTGAGAGTTTGCAGGATTTCAGCATACAGCAGGCAGAACTGCTGGAAGCATTGGATATTCTTGATTATGCAGCAGAATGAACAAAGATACTCTAAATGTTTCTGCCTTAGGTTCAGTTGGTTCAGTTACTTCAGTTTACCTTCCTAAAAACAGTGTAAATTAACTTGCTCAATTATAATGTCATGAACAGTCTCACTTGACTAGCCTCAAAGGGGTGAGCTGGGCTGCTTGTGGGGATGAGACAGAGCTCTGAAGGGAGAAAAAAAAGACAAGAGTAAAGAATACTGTGGAAGAGACTCAGGTCAAGTTGGTACTCAATATCTTTTCCTCTCATCAAAGAAAAAAAAGCAACAGCCTTTTCAGCATGTGGAAGTAGCGAGTGCATCCTCTGTCCTCACCACAACCCTTCTTGCCCAAATAACTTATGAGGTGGAAGGATATTGTTGCTGTGCTGTAAAGAGGGAAGGACTTTTTTCTATTTTATGTGGCAACATGAAATGATCCAGTATCAGAGAGTTTTCTTGTCAAACCCATATGCAATGAAGTCGTCAAAGGATTCATGATTATTTCTAGTACGCTTGAACTTGGCATTTGATAGCAAATGAATGAACTGCAATGCAGTGATCAATTTAGATGTGTCGTCAGAGTTCTGAGCCAGTGCTAAACTGCTTGGTTTTCCCTTGTGCATCTGGCAAATCTAAGCAGATGCAGTCTCTCGTTCTTCTATTTTTGCATAGCTGGGATTCAAGAGAGGCACTAGAGAGAAGTTTTCTGGGGAAAGAAAGGAAAAGTTATTCAGGCAGACATCTGAACTCCTCCCTGCTGTGGAAATAGGGTCTATGCTGTGGCTCAAATTAGGGGTAACAGACAGCACATGATTTTTATTACTTTGCTGTCTTGGCTTAATACTTTGTTTTGCCTGAAGAGAGTTGGTGATTTAAGATATACTGCGTCTTTGGAACCACAAACGAAACCCTAACAGAATATGCACCATCCTGCGGGTAACCTTATGTTTCACAAGGTCTAGCATGAGTCAATTTGTGCTGTTTTGATGTTTTATGCCAAAGCTCATATCAAACGATTTGCCTTTGTTAAACTCATACCTTGAACAAACTGTTGACTTGTCCAGCTCCTTGTGAACTCTGAACATGTGTCTTCCTTAGTCATGGAAGGAGAGCTCTACCTGGTTTAATTTCTGTCTTCTTTTGGAGCCTACATTAAAACCCAGGGATTTATAGGGCATTAAAGTCCTTGATGTATTTCATAAGAGTCTTGTTCTTTGGCCAGAAGGAGCACACCGTTCATCTAGTAGAGGCTCTAAATACTGTTTTATCTGTTTACAGGGATTTCAATTCATCTCATGCCTTGCATTCTGGGTCCCCTTCTCAGCCTCTCTCCTTTCACATGCTCAGTCTGTCTGTTCATGCTGGGGATGGGTTGGGTACAGATCCTGTAGCAATTGTTCCTGACTTTTTCTTTTTCTCTCTTTTTTCTCTTTTGTTTTTTTTTTTTTTTTTTGGCTGGATACCATAGTCATCAAAATCTAGGAGGGATCTAGGGCTGTCAGCATCACTGTTATCAAATGCTGGCATCACCAGTTACCTCCTTGCCTTACCTATTACACCCTGGGAATTCAAAGTAGTAGTAAACCTGTTTGTTTCTTATTATTTTTAGTAAGTCCACTATTGCTTAAGCAGTGATTGAGGAAGCCTGTACAGGTACGTAGATTTACTGGATGTGTTTAAAAGTGCAAATAAGTAAAAAAAACAACTTTGCAGTTATGATATTTTAGGATTTGAAGATATGAATGCATATAATGGTGTGGCAAATAAAAGCTTTCTTTTGGATTAAAGTCACCACATATGTAGCTTGATATAATTCCAAAGAAGACAAATTTTAATTTGCTTTTCCCTTTTCTCTAGTATCTTTTGACATGGACTTTATCATTCATAATAAGATAGAAATCTTTAAAGATCTTTAACCTATAACCATCTCTTACACTGTCTTTTGCTGTATGTGTGCTGGCATTTAAATGCAACAACCAAGGGAGTCTTAAATGCCATTATAAGCACATTCATTCCAGCTGTTTGCAGGATTGTATAGGTCAACCAGCCAAGGGGCTTGACTTTAGTGTTTTGGGATCAGTTACAGCTTCATTGGAGGGTTGAAATTCAATCTTAAATCACTGTGCTGTAACGAGTTGGCGCTACGGGGCTTTATTACAATAGTTGGCTTCTTCCCTATCATGGCTACCCGTAGACTGTAACTGCATTTTTATAGTGTCTGTTTGGTGCAGATGTAGCAGTCAGCCTCGGGTATATTGCACTGGCACTTGTAGTGTTCTGGGAAGTGGGACTATTTGATGCCACCTTTTATAGCACTGCAGTCAGGCGACCCTGCAGAATAAATATTAACAGACTCTTCCTTCCATGCTGATGAGATTCTTAAATAATTTACTGTTGCCTTTCTGCGCCAGGTCCTGCAGTCTTGATGCAGTCACAGCTCCTTTTGACTTCCGCGGGAGTTTTGTATGAGCCAAAACTGGAGGCTCAGACTTAGTTTGGTGAAAGTATGCAGCACCTTCATATCAAATCCATCACTCAAAAGCTTCCTGCACATCACTGGTGTAACTGCAAGTCTTTTGTAGTACACATAATTAGGAAAACATTTTTTCTTTAAGAATTACCTTTGGTTTGTGCCTGTCTGATAATGTTAATAGTGATATTAATATATATATATATATATTTGTTAAGACGTGGAGAAAATGAGCTAAGGAAGAGAACCCTTTCAGCATCTTATAATTCCATTTATGGATTTCTAAGATCTGGCATTTACTAGCTCTCCTTATTATACTATGGACCAAATTCTCAGATGAGATCAACTTCTTTGCCAGTCGTTTAGTGGTAACTGGTTCTGAGACATTAGTACAGTGTATTTGCTTTCAAAAATAATTGAACATATACTGCTCACTACTTACCTGTCTTTTTCCTTAAGCAGTTATTGAAGAACTGGTGGTAAAGTATTGATGAGTGACACATTTTTTTTTTTCTCAGAAAAATACTTCCAATTATTTTGCTAAAATATGATGTCTTCTGCAATATTATGTGCTATCACTGCCATCGTCCTCCAATGAACTCATTCACTAAAGCACTTACAAGAATGGTGGAAAGACCATTACCTAGTTCTGAATATTTTTCATATGACCTGAATAGTTGAATGAGTAACATTCGCTGTTGAAAGGCAACACAGACTCTCTTAAAAAGGACTTTTTTTTTCATACCTCCCTTTCTTTTCTTTGTTTCTATGCTTTGGCCTTCACTAACCTTGGCTACTACTCTTTTATTGAGCTCTTTCAGCATAAATATTTCTTTTGCATTATATTTTATCCACTCTTACAGGTACCTAAGTGGCAGTCAATTACCTATCTATCTGACCAACACTGCAAAGGCGCATTTGATATTAGATCATGAGGGTTTTTTTCTTCTTTGACAATTACTTGTCAGAAAGCTAGCATTTTCCCTTTTGCTCTATGAAACTGAACTTACTATAAACATTAGTGATTTATTCAGGACCTTCCTTGAAATTCAATAACCTTCATGCCACATCATCTTATAAATGTGTTTAGTGAGCTGTTCTAAGGGATTACCATCTTAAAATCACCCAAAAGTTAGTATTTCACCTAGACAAGTGAATTCAGATCATTAAAAATTTAATGGGAATCTCCTCTGTGGTCAGATGATTGCTCTAACTGTCACTGAAGGTATAAAGAAGTGATTTAAGTCAAATTTTAACATTTCATTGTGACACAGACTACACTCATCTTTGGTTATTAAGCCTCTGTTGAAAGGTGGTAAGTCACAGGTAAGGAGGCTGTAACTTTTAGCTGAGGGACAGTAACTTCCTAAATAGTGTTCTTCAGCCAAGAGTGATCATTTGACACCACCCTTCCACTTCAGATTTAAATGTTTTCCCCTCCGTTACAAACCTGGCATTTGTCTCATGTTAAATCTTATGTTCCTGCTTCCTGAAGTCAAGCCTGTCAGTAAAATTCTGAAATTACAGCAAGAGTATAAAATTTGTATAAAAAGTGTTTTATGCTTTACAGGTCAGTCTTTGACACAACTTTTTTTTTTTTTTTTTTTTTTTTTTTTTAACTTTCTTCTTGCTTCATCTGTTAGTTTTCTGTTAGAAATTCTGGATTTTAGCATTTGGTAATCTTTTATTCCAATGTGGGGGTTTTACCCAGACCAGTTTGGTAGCTTTTTGATGTCTTTGATGCCTTAAATTAGAAAGTGCACATTCTCCAAAATAATGTAAAAGCATGATGTGAACATTATGCATTTGCCCCAAGGTTTTACAAAAACGTTTTCTCAGTGGAACATCTGTCAAGAAAAAGGAAATACATGCCTAAGAGTGCTGGAATGTGAAGGCAGGGTTGAAGTCAAATGTGGCTAGTGCTAAAAAACACCTTGATCCAAGGTCTTCTCTATTCCAGCTGAGTACCTGGGCTACAAGGTGGTGTAAGCAGCTTCCATGGCTCCTCTCCTCCCCTCAGCACTGCCCTCTTCCTTGTGCTGGTGTGTAGCTTTTCAGGGGTGCACAGCGATCTGGGCAAAAAAGGAAGGAAGGAAGGAAGGAAGGAAGGAAGGAAGGAAGGAAGGAAGGAAGGAAGGAAGGAAGGAAGGAAGGAAGGAAGGAAGGAAGGAAGGAAGGAAGGAAGGAAGGAAGAAAGGAAGGAAGGAAGGAAGGAAGGAAGGAAAGAAGGAAGGAGAGACGATGGGATGGGATGGGATGGGATGGGATGGGATGGGATGGGATGGGATGGGATGGGATGGGATGGGATGGGATGGAAGGATGGCATGGGATGGGATGGAAGGATGTGTTGGGGGGGGGAAGGTGAGTGCACTGTTGAGTTCAGGAAAGGTGTCCTAGAGCTTCAGAACAGAGGGTACTTAAAGCTCCAGATGGAGTTTCCTGGAGGAGGCTTGGGAACCAGTTTTTAAGAGTTGCCACTGCCAAACTGGACCAAACTGTCTGTAATTCAGCGTGGCATATTGGAAATGGTAATGGTAAAACGGACAACAGTCCTTAGAGATTTCTTCTGTCCAGAAAACTCTGAAGCCACAGGTTAAACTTATGGCCATAAGATGAAGAAGAGAGTTTTGGAGGAAGAATCTTTATCCTTAGGAGCAGTAGTTAGTATGGATGATGAGCTGTGCCCTGGCACTTCTCCTGTGATAATTATTAGCAGCATCAGCTAACTCCGAGTCTTACATGCATAATTCAAATGTTTCAGATAATTCCTGACTTGAATTTAGAATATGAATGCTTTGGACTGTAATTTTTGGTTTCACTGCTTTTTGTATACTATTTTTGTTTTTGAAAGCTGGGGAGACAGTGTCCATTTGGGAATTCATAATAATTTATGTCTTTTTTTCCTAGTTTTAAAATTTTCTTTTATTTAAAAAAAAAAATCAAAACTATATAGGTTTACAGCTTTGCAGTTATTAAGTATTTAATTTTATGATTGCTGTTAGATTTCTTGAATACAAGTTTGTTAGGCACAGAATGGATACCTTTCTGGTTATCATAATTTCTAGGGATTGTCTTACATGAAAAACTGATGCAGCTTTTTAATATCAAATGCAGAGTGGATTATACTTTCCTGATTTTGTAAACTCAGTAATTTCTAGGGTATCAAATTTGCAGATATTACTATATATCAATAACCTTTCATTTTTCTATTAAGCAATTTCATGTTTTTATATTTATATTAAGCCACTTTTAGGTCTTTTCTTGTCTAACATGGTCTGTTATAAACCTCTTTTTTCTTGATCCAGTGACTCCTTCTGTTATGGCTGTAGATCTATTTATTCATCTCAGACTAACACGTCATTTATAAAAGCTTTTCCATTAAAATATAAAACTGACTGTTATCCATGAGGTTTCTGACAGAAGAGAAAATTGAGTTTTTACACTCATTTTGAAAAGTTGACTTTGTAACTCCGCTGTGGTGTCTCATCACTCAGACAGCTTCTGATATGTATTTTGAAGTATAATAGGACCTAAGCATTTAGAGGAGGGGTTTACTCCATAGGGGGCATTTGTTGAAGTCTGCTCTCAAAAATGTTTTTTGATCTCTCTGTTGACTAGGACCATCTTGGTAATTTCCTTCTGTAGATCCTATGCAGCATTGCTGCCTCACTTTCTATTTTGTTACTCCTTCACCATAAGCAGCATATGGGGCATTAAGGCTACAGCTGCCCTATTTCTTCTGTTCAGGATGTTCCAAATGTGCTGCACATCTGGTTGACCCTTCCAGGTGGAGAAGCTCAAAATTCAAATAGATTAGCTCACCTGAACTTTTTGCTGCTCTTAACACAAAAGGGTTTGGGCACAGCCAGAGAGAAAGTTCAGCCTGTGTGACTTTAGTGCAGCTCAGTCCTGCAGCTTAGTACCTTCTTCTCGCACTCTGCAGAGAGATGTGGAGAATGTTTGATAGACTTAGTGAAACAAAGAGGTAAAAGAACAAGACAAATGTGGCACATCTTCATTAAGTGATCTGAAACAGTCCCACTAGAGCATTATACTGCTAGTCCTAGCCTCCTGAGTAAGTAATGCACTTTACATTACAAGATTGTCGGTGCTGATGACTAAATAACAAAGCGTTCCCTTGGCAGCAGTAATAAGAAATATTATATCTCCTTTTGCAAGTGTTGTTATGATAAGAAAATATTATTTCCTATCAACTTTGATAGATTTTTTATAAGTTCTCATGAAAATTTTTCACACAACTGGATATAGGTTTCACTAAAACAAAACCCCCCAGTATTTAATTTGCCAAAACTGAAACCCTCCTCTTTTATTTGCAAGAAAGGTTTGGGTTTTCATTCCACTTTTATGTTAATCATTAAAAAACAGTATCAAACAACCATTTATGATAGACATTCCCAAACTTTTTTTTTCTTAGTTATCACAAATAGTGGAGGTGCCAGCTTCTCCCAACATGTGCTTGTTAGGAAAGGGACATGACAGTAATCCCCAGAGGACCTCAGTCACATCAAGCATACTCCATTTCTCCAGCCTCAAACTCGTCTGCCCTACGAAGTTGATATCTGTCTTTCAGCAATGGGAGAAGTTGAGCCAACTAATCTGGGGACCTCTGCCTTGCCTCAGGGTTCAGGTTTTTTAGCTGTTTTCAGAAGAATCTGAAAATGGTGATGAAAGCAGAAGTTCTCTTGGGAAAATTTCGCATTGAGAAAATCAGCGTCTTCATCATCAAAATGTTTTTGGTGAAACATTTCAAAGTACTCACATGCACATAACTCCAAGTGAAACTATCTGTCACAGTGTCTGCTCCTTTCTGACTACACTACGTGGCATAGGTTAGTCTGGTGGCCACTTGTGGCTACAGAGATTTTGGATCCGTGCAAACACAGACAGTACTGACTCTTCATATCTGTGTAAAACCAGCATGTAATTGTGCACAGCTACCTGTTTCCCTCCCTTTATTCTGATCATTTCTTTGCAGCGAATTACCTGAATCACAGACTGGGTTAGGAATTGCTTTTATTCATTTGCACAAAGCTAAAAAGTCTGTGGCCTTCACCTCTACTTGGGGACTCTGTTGAGTGAAATACTAGACATAAGAACAGCAGCACTTATATGCCTTCTCTATTCAGTACATATTGCTCATGGTATAAAGAAAACAGAACTTAATATGTTTCCTCTGCCATTATCATGAATTATTAGTCTTTTAACTTCTATCTGCGCTGTCTGCAAGAAGGTTATAATTTAGAAGAGAGTAGCAATTTGAGCAAGATAGACATGCCTCCTACCTCTTTCTTTTCTTTATTTTTTTTTCCCCCCACTAATGTATTCTGTAGGCTTTAGGGATGAGACAAATTACTCTGTGTTGGCGACAAGAGCAAAATAAATGAGACTTAGCTGCACAGGAAAGTCTCACTGCATAGCCCAATGGTGAAAGCACTTGTTAGTGGGGAAGGAATGGTGCTGAATGTTTGGCATCCTGCTCCCAGGACTCCTTAGGTGGTTTACGTGCTGTCACTGTATATAAAAATAAAGAGCAAGCCCTGCAGGCAAGAAATACAAGAAACTCTCCCAATCCTGGATAAGTGCCATAAGCAGTAGGCTATAGACTCATGTTTTTGCTTGTGATCTCTTTTTGACTCACTAAATACAAATTTTTATTTTTTGACTCTGACACAGCTTCAAGGAGAAGCTCTCCCCCTTGATATCCTAATGGAGAGGAGGTGGGAGGAGAGGGAATGGATACCTCAGTAGGCAGCAGGAGAGGAAATTGCACCTTATTTCTCTGTGTTTGTGGTGGGTGCCTTTACCACAGTAATCCATAAAAAGACTAATTATTTTTTATATGTGTATGTCTATCTACATTGCATATACACATTTGTACAATCATCTTTAGGAAGATGCTTGTGGCCACTGTGCTATTTTGTGGGAGCCCAGTCCTGTTAGACGTGCTCAGAGCTTGCTTGGTAGATATCAAGGAGGTACACGTGAAGGCAAACTTTGTATCTGATCCAGTTTAAGAAGGGACATATACTAAACAGCTTCATTCATATCTGTGCTGTAGTATTCATATCTGTGTTGCAGGCTTTTGTCTTTCAGTCAGCTCTAGGTGTTTCAACACTACCTAAATTGTCTAAGGGCAGCCATCTCTTGCAGCAAACCATCTGCGTGAAACGAATTTCCTCAATACACACTCTGGCCAAGCCCTATGCTCTCTACACCAGCAAATTCACATGTGCCTGGGGAAGAAGCCAGGCAGTGGCATGCCATTGTGGGTGCTAGTGAGCTCTTAGAGTCCCTCCGTCATGTTAACCGGGCTCATTGTGACCAGCGGTCTTCCCAGACAGTTCACCCATGCCCAGGGACCATTTTGAGTAGGTAGGTATGTGGTTTGCGCACAGGTGCCCTGTTTCAGAGCCAAGGACACTTTACCAGAGGCAATCCTAAGCCAGCTGCCTTCAGTGCCTGGAGCGTTATAGGACATAGTCAATTTATTGGTGCAGGTGAAAACCTAGGCTGCATGAGAGTTTCAATGAAAGTCAGGGCAGAGGTGGCTGATAAGCAGATTCTAGTCTGATTTGGCAACTCCATCCTCTGCTCACTTGGTAATGTTGGGGGTCCAGGAAGAAGACATATTGTCTCTGAAAAATGGTGGTCTGTGAATTATTTAGGTGCCTTGCTGACCCTGGAAGATATCCACTTGTAGTGGTGGGAATGAAACAGGCTCTGGCTCTGGTCATGGATGTCATAAATGTCTTCCTATGCAATACAGAACAGGACTTTTGGTGGTTGTTGCTAATACCATAAACTGCGAGTTCTGCGTGTGCCAAAGAGTTTTTGAAACTCTATACCATCTCACACATGGGATTTGGGGCACCCTTGTACTGTACTGTATGATGTATCCTGTGGTTTAGGGAAGCTACAGGCAGGGGTTTTCCCAAATGTAAGGTCACCTGAATTGCCTGAGGGAACATGTTAGAGAGTGGTAGAAAAAGCAAGTGATTCTGAGGTGTCCCTAGTGAAGTCCCAACTAGGCCATTATTGTGATGCTCGTGAAGACATTACGGGAATGGCATCGGGGTAACTGTTGTTGTGTACCAGTTAGGATGACCACATACTTCCAGGAAGGTGACGACCACACCATTAGGCACTGAAGTTCTGTCTAAGGTCCATTTAAATATGTCATTTTCTAGATTTGGTCATTAACTTCTGTAGTTCTTTTCTACATCCAGGGAAGAAAACAAATTATTAATCCAGATGGACAATGAGTTAAAAGCAGAGAGGGCAGAGTGTGACAAAAGCAAGGTAGATAGCTAATGCCACATGAGCCAACAGCTTCCCTCACATGGGAGTTGTGTTCCCTCTGAGATTCTCCCTTACCTACAGCACAAAAAGGATAAGATAATTTCTGTTCAGAGAGGAACCTCTTACATGTCCAAGAGGATAATACCATTTCAACATTTTCTGCTGTGTGATAATTGTTCATTCATACATACCGGGCCAGATGTTTAGCTGATAAAAGCCAATATAAGTTCATTGGTTGCAGAGGAGCTGCACCAAGTTGGTGATTCAACCTTTGTTCATTTAATTGTTCAGATTTATCATATTTATTAACCTTGGCATAAAGAAAGTGGTTTTCATGACTGGTATAAGGGATGATTTTTGTACAGAAAAGATGGATTTTGTTCTCAGTGACACTTAGCCCTGTCTTGTACGTGAGGATTAAATCTGGCCATTATGTGTAAAATGAAATGTTTTATGTGAAATACCCACATATGATGATACTTTGGTTGGTATTCATAGGGCCATGCTTACTCCATCTGTCTCAGTTATAAATATTTTAAGTGCATATTTCAGTAAATTTTAGGTTTTGTAACAATGTAGTAAAATAAAGTAGATATGTAATAAATTCTAGCAAGCACATAAACTCAGTTGTTTCTCAGTAGGATTCTGCTCAGTTGCTCAAAAATGTCTTGCTAGGGCTGGAAAAAATATTGAACCAAGTTTAAACTTCAACAAGTGTGCTGATGAGAAGGTTGATTTTAGTATCTTTAGAACAATAGACTGGATTGTCAAAAAGGAGTAGCAAATGTGTTTGCAGAATTTTAATATGGCTTTTTTTTTTTTTTTCCTTTTTGCTTAATGTTTGGAAGTGCAGAATTACCTAAGAACCACATGCTGATGCAAGGATGAAGGTTGATGCTTCGTAGCTTCCTCCATTTCCATACCCAACTAAATACACCCCCAAAATGCCATGAGGACAGTGGGAAGACAGCCATTAGGCTGCCACCGTGTCTTTCTGATTTGCGCTTGCCCAAAGTACCCTAGCAGCTTTTGGCAGAGTACAGATAGCTCATTTGGCTGTTGGTTTCGAAGCAGCTTACTCCAAGGTCTTCCAACATTTTCTACAGGCTTTCACTCCCTGACCCTACCTTCGTGCCTCAGGTAGCGAGGAGGTCCCAGCAGTCTTCCTCAATTCCTGCATTAGGGAACTCCCAGGAACGTACCCAGTAGCTGCATCTGGGACTCCTCTGAGCTTGCTCTGCTTTTTTTGGCCAAAATCTCTCTCCTTTAGGAATAGATTGAGGAACTTGTAGCCAAATCTAGTTGAGACTAAATCTAAGAAAAGGAAGACATGGGGAAGGGAGGGAGCATGATGATATTTAAGTAACAACAGCAAGGTTCACATGGCTTTGCTCAATCTAGGTGAGCCTCTGTTTAAGATAAATTTTATATTTAAATAAATATTGTCAAGCCTTAGAGTTTCCAGCATTCAAGAATAGAATAAAACTTGTCTGTGTTTGGTTTATAGAGGTAGTTTTATATTATATGAGGGTTTTACAAGTATTTTCTTAAGGTTTTTCCAAGTGTTTTTTCATTAGGAGAACTCTATGCTGACTAGTAGCTATCTTCAGATAACAGTGTACTGAAACACTGACAAAGGCTACACCCAGGAACCATAGTTTCAGAATTTTGCTGTACTTCTGCTTGGTGAAGCCTGGTGCAAATAACAAAATGTCAAGTGTTCTATCTCACCCATAATTAAAAAGTGGATGTTCTGTTTATGTGTTTTCTTACAGCTGGCAGCATTAGAAAGACAGATCTTTGACTTCCTTGGTTTCCAATGGGCTCCTATCCTTGGCAATTTCCTACAAATAATAGTTGTCATTTTGGGTTTGTTTGGAACCATCCAGTTTAGGCCTCGATATATAGTTGTGGTAAGTCTCATTTATTATCTATTATTTTTTGCAATTCTTTTTAAAACCTGTCACATTACAAAGCAGAACTTTCTTGGCCTCAAAACACCGGATGGTATTTCTGTAGAAACTAGAGGTCTCCACCTCTTTTTGCAAATTTAGGGCTATGGAGGGCATTTCTGAGATTTTGGAAGCTATCAAGAATGGGTAACCTAGAGAAAGTGCTACTGAAAATGTGACTATGGTACAAGTAAGTAGTATTTAGTAAGAGTCTTTAAAGAATGAAATACCTTGACGGGTCATGGGAACATCTACAATTAGACTACGCATAAATGAAGAAAAGAAATACAAATTGTTGTTCTCTTTGTTATGGACAAGCAGAATCATTGGCCATTTAAAAAAAAAAAATCGTAATGGTCAGGTCACATTTAGCTACATCTTCCTCTTAAACGGGGAGAAATAAGGATTGTAGAAATTCCTTTGGTCCTGTGACCCATGGGTTCCGAAGAAATCTCCTTCTCACTTACATCTAGCTTTGCCAAGACCTGTATTTACAGCCTTGACCCTAAATTATAAATTGTCTATGACGCTTGTAGCTTGAAGATTCACAGATTTTTTTTCCCATGTTCTCAACATAGGCAGGAATAAAAAAAACTTTCAAAGCTGTGAAGGAAACAGCCAACAAGAAATATCCCTTTTCCTCCCCCACAGTCTCTCCTGAATGGATGAATATTATGTCTTTACCTGGCAGTGTTTGTATCTGGAACATTTCAGTTGTGTCACGGATTTTAAGAAGCTAAAGTTGTTTTTTTTTTTTCCTCACAAAAGAGTGCAGTGAATGGGGAAAACTCATTAAACAAATACTAAAAAAGCTTCATCTTTTCTAGTCAAGCCTGGAATCTTGTAATTCTTTGTCATGTCTTAAAAGAAAAAGTGAACAAAAAGTGCACCTGAGGTTCTTTATACTCACATTAGCTAAGCTTCACAAGCAGACTATTAGTAATCGAAAATGGATTAAGGTAAATAAATGCACTTTCACCTATTACCAGTGGTTGGAGAACTGGGCAGCAGTGTATATACATCCATATATTAATGACTCACCTTTCTGCTTCAAGTTCTCCATTTTATACATAAGACATCGGAAGCAAGTGAGGGTAAGCATCTGTAAAATTATGCAGGAAATTTGTGTCTGAAGTACACCACCTCAAAATCTCTTGCCCGTCAGGTTCAGCACTGCTGTTCAGTGGTGGAAGCTCTGCTTTTGTTTTCAAATGAAACACAACAGATGTTGACTCTTTCTATATCTTTTCCAATGTAAATGAACATTTTAGACTATAAGTAGAGGTAGAAAACTCGTAATTAAAGAAAGAAACACCCCAACAAGATACTTTATCCTCAGATTTAACTGAACTCACATTCTGATTTAACTTTAAGCATATATTTAAGAGCTCAATCTGTAGTAGGTACAAATACTCACTACTTGGGAAGATCAAGACTTTACAGTAGCTTTTATCCCTACTAACATAAGGTTCCCAGTGAAGTAGGAATAGTTTGAGCCAGATCCTGAAGTCTGAAGAGTGAAAGTATACAAATTGTCTGTAACTAGCCTCACAGCTCAACAGCAGACAAGGGTGGTTTGCATGCCTCCCTGTTCCCACTGTTCTTCTCCTGGCTGAATACTTCTCCAAACCCTCTCCACCAATTCTGGCAGCAGTTAACCGGACCCTTCAAGTAAGCCAGTTCCACTCCTAAGCTGTCAGAAACACAACCTAGCAAAAAGTGGAGAGTTTTTGCTAGATTGTGAGCTGAATCCAGTCTGTGAGGTTCCAAATGGGTGCCAGGACCAGCATAAGGCAGGGACTGGGACTGTGCAGTCATGAACAGCAGTCTGGAGGCAGGGGAGAAAGGAGGAGATGCAAGACTTTCCTTGTTGCAAGCTACAGACTTGTCAGTTCAGCCTCTTGTCTAGCTTCCCCCTCAGGCTGAATTCAGTGAATATCTCAAGCCAGCATAAGCAATAATCCTCCCTTTGCTCAGCTGCTACCTTCAGTCCCTGTGCTGTTCCTTCATTGGCACCAGCACAAGTGTCAGTTCAGCCACTTGAACCAGAACGGATCCAGCTGAAAAGGAACCGTTTTCTTTCCCCATGTTAAATGAAGTGCCTGTTAAACTAAAAGCCTGTTAACTTTCTGTCCTGTTTCACTATTAGGCATGTTCCAGCAGAAGGGAGGAAAGAGGGTTTTGGGCTTTGCCAGTTCTACTCAGAAGCCCTAGAGGAGTCAGTGGTACGGACAGCAAAGACTCCTACCAGTGCCACTAAGGCAAAAGGGAATCCAAAGGTGCCTCTCCCAAAGAAGGACATAAACTGTATCCCTGCTTCTGAAACCCTAAAAATCATGTTCTACCTGTTACAGTGGTAAACTTTTAACGCTGGCTTCAAATATAAAGTCTGTTTAATGCAAATGTCAGTAGGGTCCTGAATTTCGGTATTACTTAAATACAGTAATTCCTACCCGAGCTCCAAGTAGTGAATTGGGCTCCAAATTCATTGAGCAGCTTCGTGGGCTTCCCAGTCCGTACCTGCACCCTCAGCCACATCTAAGCCCCTGCATATGTTAGTGGTTGGTGTCCCACATTAGCGTGAGAATTTGGTTCTGTGGCTTTGGCCACATGAAAATGTTGAGAAATATGTTGAGTCATGCTTTTATGTACTCTGCTGAAGCTTCTGGTTTAGATTAAGCTAAATCCAGTTTAAATGGAAAAGTAAAAAAAATACTTCAGGAAAAGTATGCTTAGTATCCATTGTCTTTTCCCTAAGACTTCCCTGGAAATCAGCTTTGCTGGTGCATATGATCCCACCAGGATATAAAAAATTGAAGTAACGAGAGAATCAAGTCAGTTACAACAGTTTACTTGTGTAAACTGTCTACACAAAATTGATCTGGCACACATGCATGCAAATTGTCCCCATGATATTCTATCATACCCTTATAGAGGTCTTGACTTAAGCTCCTTGGTTTGACCTCAAGAGAAGGTCTTATAATCTACCTTCTGTGCAATGAAGGCTGTGCCTGAAGGTTCCCCTGACAAGAGAAGTTACATGAAAGCTTTCACTTTGCCATCCTATGCTGCATGTGTCACGTTCTCTCCCCTCAAAATCTAACATACAGCAGGAATGGGAAAGTAAGTGAATAAATGTTTTACATGTAGGGCCGTAACTTGAAGCACATCTATACTGCGGTCCTGTAGTTTTGCAGACACAAGTGGCTTTTGGTGCAGGTGAGCGATGTAGATCAGTGAGGGCTGCGATAGAAGCTGGATAAACACAAAAGCAGCTGGCTACCCTTCAGATATAGGACTGTAAGGATGGTGATTCTGAAATAAATCTGGAATGTCACTTGCTCATAGGTAAAATTCCAAGTCCTCAGAGCTTAGGAAACACAGAGAGAGAGAGAGAGAGAGCAACTGCATTAACACCAAGTGTCCTAATTAGTTTAAATCCAATAATTATTTCTAATAGTTTTCATATTAATTTCTAATTTAGATCAATTTTTGTGAACAATTTGTCCTGTCACTAAGCGGATGTGCTATTTTCAGTACTTGAATATTCTGTGGCTGAATTAAATCAGTGCATAGTTCCCAGAGGACATAAAAGTGCAGAGCTGATTCCTATTTTTCCCATATTAGCTCATCTGAAACTTACCCAAACATTTGCAAAGAAGAAAAAACAGCTAAATTTCAGTTCTAACTGTGCTGGAACACACCCATCATGCAGCTCCAGAGCTCTGCTGTGATCCATTTCCCCCTGCATGCTTTTCCTTTCTTGGTAGAACTTGCTATCACCAGCAAGATTTCCAGGCTGTTAAAATTGATTAAAAATTATGATGGGATACTTGTTAAAGTTGGTTTTTTTTCCCCTCTCCTACTTCTGATATGGGACTTCAAAAGCCTTCTGAACGATGAGTCATCTAGCTAAGATTGCACAAACTTGGCCCAAAGCTGAACATAAATATATTAATGAACAGTGAGAGATTAAGATAATACAATTAAATAGATTAAGATAATACAATTAAATGGGGACAATATAAGGTGAAAGTCTCTGCTTTGCTTGCCTTAATCTATTCCATTAAATAATATGATATATAGGCAATGTGTACACCTGAAAAGCTAGGAGGCAGTTTCTTAAAAAAAAAAAAAAGCAGAAAGAAGGGCTATACAGGATACTTTACACAGTATGCAAGCCAATGTTATACAGACACTCAAAACACATGTGAAATATTTAGGCATCCAAAAATTACTCCTTGAATATCCTTCCTGGTAAGTCCTGAGTTGTTACTGTTCCATCATGTTGATTTATGCCACTTTCCTTGTCATCTTTCACAAATATGACTAAGTAGGGCTCTGTAAGTACTGATGCCTCTGAGGCACAACCAGGTATTACAGGGGCATGATCTGATGACTCAGTAGTTGCTGCCTTTCCCTTGAAGTATCCCTGAGCCAACATTCATTTCCCCTAATGCCAAGACACTGTCAGAGGAGGTGCTGCACTTCAGATTAAATATACACTTGAGATAGTTTATTCATTAAAGCTAAACTTATCCCACAATCCTTGTAATAGCCAAACTTAGAAATTTCCCTTTTCTCTCTTACCTTTCAGTTTAAGAAGCCATCCTTCACGTTTTTCCTTAACCCGTTCTTTTTGTGACATTGTGCCCATCTAATACCAATGATTTAACTCTAGAAGTGTTTGTGTTTCACTGGTATATGAAAGGTGTCTCTGCTCAGTTTCAATATGACCTGTAGACTCAGAAGTGGTATAAAAATATCACTATTATAGAGAGGTTGGCATTAAGAAAGGGGATCTGAAAGGAACCTACTGGGTTGAACAATAATTTAATAGACATTTAATCTGTAGGTTTAGGGAGTACTCTCTCCACATAACTTAAAAGACTCCAAATGCTTCCTCACACCACGTAGTATAGTGCAAAAGGCCAAAAACAAGAAAGTATGCATGGGGAGAAATCCGCAAAGATTATCACCACTGTCCTAGGTCCTTCCAGCAGAAGGAATCTGTTAGGTGAAAATGTCCAGATGATTTTTAAGTAGTGCATCATATGGGCTATAAAATACAAAACCCAGCTCTTCCTATTGATTCAACCTGTGTGGAAAATTCCTTCTTCAAGCCAGATATGGTGAGGGTTGTGATGCTGAGCATGAGACCAGCTGTGCTGGGGGGGACTGAATGTGGCTGGAATCACTGGGTGTAGCGGTGTAAGAGTGAGCAGACACAGCAGGACCATCAGGGTAGTGTTCAGGACATGGGGTGGGAGAGGTTGAATGGCAGCTCAGGTCATGAAACAGGTTAGGTGAGGTTCCTTGGGAGGGATATTAACCCTGAGGTTCAGTGTGAACCTGATGCTTCAGACCCTAACCACTCCTCCATTGATGGCAAATGTTTGCCAGCGTGCATGACACCTTCCCCTGCCTGTTGTCCTTTCACGCAAAGGACAACAACCCTGGGCTGCAGGCAGTTTCTCTGCTAGTTCAAAGGAGAGGTCTTTGTAATGGATCTAAAAGTTAAGCCTCATGCAGCAACCCAAGCAGGTGTTAGTGTGGTGCCACATAATGGAATATTGTTACTTTTTTTTTTTAAACCTCGAAGGCATATACATATAAATTTACATAATGTTCTGAAAGTATTACAATTTTTTTCAGGAAGAAACACTGAAAAATTAAGAAAAGCTGTTATTAAAGCCCTCCTGTGCAATCTTAATGTGATCCTTTTATATATTTGCAGTTTTGAACTGCATGGATGCACACCAATCCTTTTCTAGGAGCACCTCAGTTGCAATAGAAAGGACAGACATTTGGGGGTTTTCTGGTGATAGTAGCTGTAGAATAGAAACTCAGTTTGCAGAAAACAGAAAACATGGGAAGAACGAGGCATGTGACAGCAAGAATAAAAGGATTGCTTTTGTTTCGAAGGCTGCTCTGGGTAGCTGAGTTTTATCTCTGCTCTCAACCACCAAAACCTTTTTTTTGACACAGAGCGAGTCAAATCAAACTTCTCACATGCTTTGTTTTCCCGGTTGCATTCTGGGTTCTTGTCTTGAGACCTTCTGGTCTGATTTGCACAAGTGCTGAATGCTCAACCACAGGGAGCTGAACACTGAGCTTAGAGTGCTGTATAATCCCAAGTGTTCTGAAAAATGAAGTCCTAAACATCTCAAGTTGGATGCCTATAATGTATGAATACTTCTGAATGTAATCTCTGCATGTATCAGAATATCATTTGCTTTCAGAGAGCTGTATCAACATAAAATAAATTAGTTAATGTTTGTGCAGCTCTCACACATTACAGCGATGAGCATCTTAGAAAACCTCATGAGGAAATTAATATTCTGTCCTCAGTGCAGGGTCGGAATGACAAAGAGAAATGAAGTATTGACTTAGCTGTTCATAAAATGTATTGAGTAAGGTGGGGTCTTTTAAAATAAAAATATACCTATGATGATTTAATTAACATTTGCATTGTATTGCCCATCCACAAAAGAGAAAAAATAAGATGGCAAATATAACCAGAATTCTGTCATTTCCTAATTTTGTTTTCTTGCTTTCGCTGTCTCAAAACTTTTCTTTTAATGTAGTTTTCCTTAAGTACCTATGGCGCTATAGAAGGAAAAAATCTGCTACTTGCACAACCAAAAAAATGTGGTTTCAAATGTGAAGAATAACTTTCTTACTTTTAAAAATTGTGTAGTACTAATTACTGAATATGTAATTATTATGTGCTTAAAGAAAACAGAGCCTAAATTTGTGTTCCTGCAGTTCAGTGAGAGTTAGGAAGAGCCTCTCCCTTACACAGCAGCTGGGTTTCAAGGTGCACACCTGCTTTGCACCTGCATTTCCTTTTCAGTAATCGTCACGGTGGTGAAGGGACCAACCAGGTCCTGACTGTGTAAAACAGCCTAGGTTGGCTTGGGAAAGCACATTCAGACAGTTTTTGCCTTCATGGTTCAGAGTTGTCATTGGTGCCCATGGGACAGAATGAGGCCATTAACAGATTTGGCTTGGCCTGGCAGATCAAGCGGGTTTCCTGGTGTTGTGATGGCAACATGTTCATTCATGGAGAGATAAAAAGTTCTTTCTTAAAAAGACAAATTCTCCTGAATATTCTGAAATCTGCTTTTTATGAGCAGCTGGTCTTTTATTAAATATTCATTAACTTTGAATGCTCTGCACCTAATGTTCTGAGGACATACGTTGGAAAATCAAGAGCTTATGATGAGTTACTACAGAGTCAGCAAATGTGGTAAAATGTGATATCCTCTTTATCTTATTAGTAGTACAGACCTTATACTGCTCACAGACCACAGCAGCTTTGTCTGTTTTGTAATAACCCAGCCTTCAGTTGCCACACTGCCCTTCTCTGCAAGCCAGAGGAAACGTCCCAGAAGTGTTACTCTCATTTTGTTTATTAATGACCTACTTCTTATGCCATAGCCATCTCCAAACTGCCTAAGTACCTCATAAGAAATTAAATTAGAGCAGTTAACCTGTTTAGTGTACAGAAACAACTGTATGCATGTGGGGGTAATCAAAGTGGGGAAAAATTCAACCCTCTTCACTGGAACCTTTCATTACACATCAGAGGGAGGGGAAGGAAGAGGGGAACATAACCCAAAACTGCCCAAGAAAGCCACGCTGATGGCACCCATGCAATGGAAATGGGATCCAGCATATTATAGATGAGGGTGTTGAGCTTTACTGAGTATATTGAAACAGAACAATAGCATATGGGCCTCACCTGGACCCAGCTAATTGGACTTGCAAATGCACTTAGCAGCAATTCTCCATTGTGAAGGTTATAAGCACACAAATGTAAAGTGACAGTGCTGCTGCTTATTGCATTTTTCAGGTGGCTGTAGATCCAGCGTGGCTGAGTGCGCACTTAGCCCATGAGAGAGAAATGCTTCTGAGGGGTACTGCTTGGAGAGTTAACTGGTCATAGTTTACAGTTGTATATAGGTAAACTGTCTATCTGTAAGGAAATAGCGCCAGTCAATTATGCTGACAATTAAAATGCAAAAGAAGATTTAAGGTAGACAAATCAATCTCCCATTCACGCTGTGGGTGGAGTACAAGTTTAGTCTTGCACTAGGGTAGGACACTGAAGAATGCAGAAGAGATACGGATATGTTCATCTCTTAAGGGTGCATTGTAGGATCGGGTTCATGGCCACAAGGGCTGGACAAGTAGTGACCTGTTTTTAACGTAGTTAAAATACCTTTTAGTGAAAGGCTCTTAAGGCATAAGATTCAGCCTTTACCTCTTTGTTTCTGAAAAATATCCAAGTATCAGATCAATAGATCTTCTGGTTTTTTTTTATGGTGGATTTTATCTTGGGTCTTTCTTCATAAAATTTGAATATTATTTTAATAATACTTGCTTATTTAAATTATTATGCTCTTCTGGAATCTCCATTAACAGAACTAAACCATGATTTGCGAATGACTCACAGTTGCCCCAAAAACAGTGTTTAAGTCAGCTTTTTGGACAATTAAGTCAACAGCATCAGTAGGATAGTGTAAAACTGTAAAGAATAAATCTGTTTTTTTGGTATGTATTTAGAGCAGCAACAAATATTGGATTTGTAATTTCCTATGGTGCTTATGGGACTTCTGCAGGGAGAACTCCTTTTCTGAACTCTCTGCACTTGTCTGTTCCCAGAAGAACAATGCTTATTGATATCAGGTTTTTTATTATTGGTCTGCTCAATATAAAGATCTCTTTCATCTTCACATTTTATTTTTCTGTCTTTTTGCTTTCATCCGGCTTTGTGTTTAGTACACGGTGTGGACTGCCCTGTGGGTCACCTGGAATGTTTTCATTATCTGCTTCTATTTGGAAGTAGGCGGACTTTCTAAGGTAGGTCACTTATCCTTTTCAGGTTTACGGGAGGGCTTTTTAACAGACTCACAGATTTCAGAAGGCTGGCACCACAGAGGAAAAATGTGGTTGTTTGAATATACAATTTGATCTTCAGAGTTCCCCTCCGATGAGAACTCCAGTGTTTGAACTTGTCTCTGATAATAAATAGTCATGGGTTTGAAGCATATAAATGCAATGAATCTGAATTAGAGTTGCCTTCTGAAGTACCATCTGGGGGAAAAAAATAAAAAAACTGTTCAGTGGAAAATTTGAGGTTCTTTTTGATTGTTGAAAACCAGACAATGTCATTTTGGTTGAATTTTCAAGTGTGTATGAAAAACGTATCTGAATTTCTGAGACTAATTTGAAAACAACTAAAGAAAATTACTAAGAAGATTAATGTAATAACTTGTTGAGCAAATTGGTCTCACAGCGAGAGTGTTAATTCTTTATAAAAAAGAACAAATGGCAAAGGATGACTTTTTTCACATCTGAATAAAACTTTACTTTACATGGCACTCAATGCTTTAGGTCACTGATTCCTTATTCAAACCTCTGATTAGAGCAGAAGTGTTTGCTGGAAGTATCAAGATACATCTTGCATTCGTACAAGATAGCACTTACGTTAGCATACGTTGTATTTAGCACTGTATCTACAGTGAGTTGCATACAACATCTGCAGGTTTTTATCCTCCTCTTAGACATAGATGATATTGATCTTTGTTTACCACATTCATACTTAAATGGTTCTAGGCACAGTATGCCCGTAATGCAAGCATATTCTTGTATTATTTATAGAATAAATGGCCCCATTATTAGTTGTAGATTTAGTGATATGAACTTCACTCTTAATTCATGCAATGCTTTTAGAGAATTGTGAACTCCACTCAGTTCAGCTGGGAACACTTGTGAGCTACATGCTTTTTTGGGTTCAGCATTAAAACTCCTAGCTTTTGGCTGACAACAAACAGAAAACTAGTAAAACTGATTTAATAAGAAATAAAATTTAATTTACTCAGTCAAAATTCCATTAAAATTAAAGCTTTCAGTGATAGATTCCTTTGGTGATAAAACTGCATAATGAAAAGCTACAGCGGGTTATTTTTTCTCCAAATACGATGTAGTTCACCAGAAGTCACAGGCTAGATAAGGAAATTAGTGCACTTCATCAACGATCAAAACAAATTATAATTTTGGTATATTCTGACTTAAAAATCTATTAGATGAATGGAAAAGCAACACATGGAAGGGATGAATGCCCAAAGTAATTGTTCATTTTCATTATAGCTAGAGTTTGTATTTTTTCAGTTGGATGATGACTGTTTTTATAGTCACTATTATATTTTTATAGATAACTAGTGTTTTTATCTAAGTGCCTAGGTAGTGAAGCAAAACTTTTAGTCTGACCCCTGAGTTTGTGAAAATTTGACTTGTATTTCCATTGACTGCAAAAGATTCTGATCATATCCTTAGTGTAAGGGGATTATAAACCAGCAGGTATGAATTGAAATCTTGTATCTTCCAGTTTTACCACTGTGTTTCACTTTAGGTCTTCTTACTTAATATATATGACAAATCACAATGCAGAGAAATAATAACACAAATATTACTCAGTAGTTGGGAAAAATCCCTTTTATTAATAAGTACTTTGGTGGATCTCAAAATTTTGGTGGAATTTTTATGGTGGTTTATGTGGAATTTTTGTGATTTATAATTACAACATTTGAAAAGTAGTTTCTCAACAAGGCAATAGACACAAAATTATTTCCATGGAAGTTAACTGCTCTTGTACAGATTATATCAAAGGCACCAGTATGATGACCAAGATAGTAATGATAGAGTCAAGAATTTTGTTCAGTAAACCATGGAATTTATGGTCCATTTAATGCTGTTTCTGAAAACATGATGCCGTCAAGAGACTGAGGTATTTTCACACCATATGCGTAAAATCCTGGGTATTTACAAATTGGTGGGTATTTGACACTGACTTAATTGGGACTCACATTTTAGCCAACATGCTAGCTTAAAAATTTTGTCATTGCTTTGCATTAATATGTTCCTGTCTTGTCAGGCATGATAGAAAGGTACTCTTATGAAGGTATGGTAGTGTGGTTGGGAAATCAAACACCATCAGAAGCTTTTCAAGGATGGCTATTTTCTCAGCATTGAAGTCTTGGCAGGGAATATTCACCTTTTTTCTTGCTATTGTTCTATTTTTCCATTTGAAAAAAATGTTTTGTTTCTGAAATGAAATGAATGAAGATTGATTATAATTTTTAACTTCTGTTGACATACTATCAGGGAAAATTATGATGCTATCTGGCAGCTGACTGATTTCTGTTGTTTTTTTTTTTTTAAGCACTATCATGTTTATATTTGTTCTGACCAGAATCAGAGTTAGCTGTTGCTTGGAGTCCTGTGAATTTATTAGGTCTTCAATTATGAATACTATCAGAAAATATAACTTGGTGCAATATTAAAAGGTAATTTTAGTTCAATGTCTTCACACGGAGTACACATACAATGTGGACAGACTTTTCAAATATCCTAATAGAAACTCCCCACCACTGAAATTTTTGCTCATATCTTATTCTTGGGTGGAAAGGAAGATCTCCTTGAATATTCTCTTTTTGAAATCTGCCAAGAAGTTCCACTACTGTTAATGGAAAATTTGAATAACTATAAGAAGGATATAGGTAATTTAAGCCTGTTCTTTGCTGTGAGAGTTTGAAGGAAATATTTTTCCTTGAATTATAATGCATAATGTTCAGATTTTCTTGGTAAACTGATTTTATATTTTTTTTTAAAGAGAACAGCTTGATATTTAGTTTAAAGTTTATGGATCTAGTACATCAAGACCTTTAAACTTTTCCTTATAAAGAATGATGAAAACTTCTGCCACCTACCCTCCCAGCGTCAAACATGATATATGTTACTTGATCCTTTTCATTGTTTCAGAAAACTATGATGTTTCTTCACAAGAGTGACATGGAAAGCCTGTACAGTTTTAGTTAAAAACACATTTCATGTTTTAAAATCATTTGCAAAAAAAAAAAAAAAAAAAAAAAAAAAAGAAATTTCATACGTACCCAAATTCCCACCAAAGTTTGTTTTTAATAATCTGGAGGGCCAAACCAGTAAACCTGAGGGGAGGAAGCCAGTTGGGAGAGCTAAGCTGGGGACTGGAAGACTGTATGTATGGCTGTAGGCTTGTTGTCGAGGAATTCACTTGGGTTTCAGTCCCTGCTCCAATTAATATGATATTGTTTTATATAAGAGGGACAGATTCACAGAAGAGCTTCACTCTCAATAACTACAGTATGGTAATTAGGGCAATCTCCTGGGAGAAGGATGATATGGATTCAAGTCATCTCGGGTGTGAAAGGAAAATAAACCTGGCTCTCCCACAGCCGGGTGTTGTAAGTAGAAAGCTAATGAGTAAAGGTTTCCTTTCCAACTACCTTATAAACAATGTATAAGTGAAGCTCCTTTTTCACTTATGTTACAGATGTGCGAATAAAATTTTAATGCTTTTTCAGGACTAAAGAAATTGTATTTGATCAGAATAAATATACCCATATGACTCTTCTTTTGTTTGTGTTAAATTAGGTTTTAAAATTCTTTTTCCTATTTCTGATTTTAGCAGTGAAAAAACTGCCAGTATGAAAAACAAAATTTGCCTGTGTTTTTCGTTTATTACTTTTATTAAATTGAAAGCATAATTTTTAGTGTTAACCACTCTGTATGAGAGAAACAAAGCTGCTATTATAACATGACCTTTTAATCCTCTGCTGCAGGATGACAGATTGCTGCATCCATACATGAGCTCATTAGTTGTTTGGGGCTTATTCTATGTCTTGAAATGAAAATGTGTTCCAATTGCCACATTCAAGAGTATAGACAATTTTAGACATATAAACACAAATCTCAAGGCAATAAGAGGCAAAAAAAATTCTGTAATGCACATTTGAAAATAAAGTTTGATTGTGTCTTACATGATACAATACCAGAAGCTGTTATTTTGAAGTTTTGTATGTTCTTCTTAAATATGGGCAAGAGAACTTCTAACTTGTATAAGCCAGCCCTCCATTGGCAGCAATACATTATTTTATGGACTTCCTACTTTACAAAGGACACCTCATTTATTTAGTGCACACTGTTAATATTTCTATCACTTGTATCCCTCCAGTATTCCAGATCCAGTACCAGTATGAAAATAGCTGTGTTTATTTGTATTTATCATTCACTCTGCCAGCTGATACTTTTTGATAGACCATTGTTCTACTATTTGTTTTATTGTGGCTTACAGTGACATTTATTTGGATGTTTACTGCCTTTACCCAGTAAATGTGTAGCAGCCCTCCAGTACTGCATACTCCTTTCCTGTTGTTTGATACAACTTACCTAAGCAACTGGGCAACATTGATGAGGTCTTTTATTTTCCCATGATGTTTCTGCTTCTTCTGCCTGATTTTTCTGTGGCATGCTTCTTGAGCATGAACTTTGCTTCATTCTGTATTATTTTAAGTTTAGTTCTCAAAGTTGAGCTCTCTGTCAACTACGTCTGCTGTATAGCTTTTGGCCAAGGATTTGCATGACAAACACTCATATATTCATTAGGAAACTGCTTCTAAACCAGTTTACATTTATTATCTGGTCCTTAGTTTTAGGTCTTGAATTTAGGTGAATGTGAACTGAAGAAACTGACTGTATGAAAATGAAACTTGACTGTGTTTCATTTACTAGTTCATATGTCTGTGACTTGAGAACTTGGTGCTGGGTTGGGGCAATCCCAAACATGGATACAGGCTGGGCGATGGGTGGATTGAGAGCAGCCCTGCAGAGAAGGACGTGGGGATATTGGTGGACAAAAAGCTGAATATGAGCCAGCAATGGGCACTCACAGCCCAGAAGGCCAACTGAATCCCGGGCTGCATCACAAGAAGTGTGGCCAGCAGGTCGAGGGAGGTGATTCTCCCCACCTCCACTCCACTTGTGTAAAACCCCACCTGGAGTATTGTGTTCAGCTCTGGGGCTGCCAGCATAGGACAGACATGGTCCTATTGGAGGGGGTCCAGAGGAGGGCTACGAAGATGATCGGGGGGCTGGAGCACCTCCCATATGAGGACAGGCTGAGAGAGTTGGGGTTGTTCAGCCTGGAGAACTCTGGGAGGCACTGGGGAGACCTTTTAGCAGCCTTCCAGTACTTAAGGGGGGCATACAGGAAAGATGGGGAGGGACTCTTTATCAGGGAGTGTAGTGATAGGACAAGGGGAAATGGTTTTAAACTGAAAGAGGGTAGATTTAGATTAGATATTAGGAAGAAATTCTTTACTGTGAGGGTGGTGAGACACTGGAACAGGTTGCCCAGAGAACTTGTGGATGCCCCATCATTGGAAGTGTTCAAAGTCAAATTGGACAGGGCTTTGAGCAACCTGATCTAGTAGAAGGTGTCCCTACCCATGGCAGGGGGGTTGGAACTAGGTGATCTCTAAGGTCCCTTCTGACCTAAACCATTCTATGGTGATTTTATGATTCTATGAGTAGACTAGCTTCATTAACCTTTCCCCTGAAACCACAGGAAATTTTGCATATGTTAATTAATAAAGAAATCTTTTTGCACTTTTTTTTTTCTACTATTATTTACTTTTAACAATGGAAGTTCAAAGTCTCTAGGGTTCCTAGCCAAACTTATTAAACTGGAGATGGAACTATAGACTAAACTTTTATATGGATCTGTAGTCGCAGGACAGAATTATAACTCTGTTAAAATTAATGATTTATTCCATCTGGAGACAAAATGGACTAATAGATTACTTAGTAAAATGCTGTGGGAATGGTAGCTTTAGTACTCTTTCCTAAACAAAATATTGTACATCAGAATGGGGGCTAATCATGTGGATGTTATCCTGGCTACTTCTGGAATCCAATTTATTCCATCTGGCGCATGTCAGTCAATTCTTAATTGTTGTACAATTATATCTAATCATCTCAAATGGGGTAAGTTAAGCTCAAAACCAGGGGTATTTTGTAATTAATTGAGATACTTGTGCCTTTTTCTTCTTTTTTTGAATGTGAAATGAGAGCATAAGGATTGCTTGGATTTAGGCTAACAATATGAAAGAAAAAGTGATTCTCATTCTAACTTGTGCTGATATAAGTGAGAAAATGGAGACAATTATTTTCATATAATTAGCATTATAATTAGCTCTATGGCATAGGCTATTCCAAAAAGCTTGTGGACAAAGTTGGCAGGATCCGTAGGAGAGAAAGAAAAAGTGATAAACTTAAAAAAATAAAACCTTTATGAAAAATTGGTGGGGTGGGGGAAGATTTCCTTAGTCTAAGCAGGAGGCTGAAGGTAGGGCATAGTACATCTACTCACAAATAAGTGATTTTTATGTGGAGGAAAGTGATCAGATTTTTTTCATATCCACTGGGAAAAAGGGCAAGAAACACTTTGCTGAGCATGTGGCACAAAAGATTTGGTTGGAGGTCAGGAGAATCTTTTAAATAATAAGGGAACTAAATAGGATCTAAAGCTGTTACAAAGGCTCATCAGTGAATATTTTGAAGAAGGAAGTAAAGGAATATCAATGTGGGGTGATCTAGGTAACTCTTCTCCCTGACATTTTTAATCTATAGTAATAAGCCTCTATCAAGATAAAAACGCAAATTAGTGTCCATGGATGGTTTAGGGTAGGAACATTAAAAAATGAAAAAGTGAGTACAAGTTGAAGACTCAAAACCTCATCTTTAATGAAATCAGAGTCTTATTAACTTTGGCAGGAGCAGCATTCCAGCTGGGGAACTTGGTGCGTCTCTGGCTTTTCTTCCCAGTGAGTGTGTAGGGACACAGAAAATAGGGGACCCCAGTGGAGTCTTCAAGGTGGCTGACAACACTTCTTGAGTGTGTGCTGGTGGGGTTTTGGTGTTCAGCTGTGTGACACCAAGTGGGAGGCGATGCTGTCATTGCTGTTCACTCCTGACAGAGATTAGGCATCTGTTACAGATAAAACTCATGTGCTTTCTGTTCTGCTGATGGATTTTTAATTGAACATAAATCATTGCCTTTCACAGGAACACATCCTTCACTGAGGACAATGTGAGAGTGATAATAGTATATTTCTTTGCTGCTGGACATGGTGCGTACATTCATGTCCAACTCAGCTGAGAATTTCTTCCCACACACTTCTGATTCATATCAGTTTCTTTTGGTCAGCATCTCCCTTGGGCCTTGGAAGACTACATACACATTACTTTGTTATTCTCCCTACTACTGTATGTCCATTTGCTTCAGCTGATGCCATCACCTTATACTAGCTGTGATATGCACGATAACAGATCACACTAAAGCAGTGGATGTAGCTGTAGGCATTCTGCAATTTCTAGACATTACAAATGACTAGTTTTATAGCAGTAGTTAAATATAATCTCTTCCTACTGCATGCGCTAATAAAATTCAACTTGCAGAAATTAAACCTGATGAAAAGATTGTTTTCATTTCTTTGAGGTTTGGACCCTTTTGCCTCCTCCTCCTTCCCCAACTTTATTATTCCAAAAGGGTTTACAGAATTGTTGTTTTAAAAGTGATGTTCCAGAATTTTCTCTGACATGGAAAAAGGAGGAATGTTAATTAAACACCACTTAAGTAAATAGAATTAAACTAATATAAAGGCAAACAAAACCAGACCCAATATAAGTTTTAATTCTTGCATCATATAATCCATTTAATTCCCTTGGCCCTCACTCTTTCTTTGAACCAGCTCTCCGAAGTAATAGGGTGTTGGGTTTTTTTTTAAGGAAAAAACAAAAAAAACCCCAAAAAACAAACAAACCCAAAAAGTTTTTAGAACCAGTTGCCTCCTTTTTGTTATTCTTGTGCCCTTTGCTACCATAGAGATTCCCCTGAAATGTGTTTTCTAAAATATGAACTTCTAATATGACCTTTCTTATGCAGGTTGCTCCTCCCATGCTGCTCCTCTCTTACCATAAAGAGAAATAATCTCCAGGTTCAATTGTATTTAATATTTTTCCATATTGCTCTGTTCAGACAACAACCTTTTGAATTTTTAATTGCTTTGGTAATAAACCTGGAAACCAATTTACTGTGAAGCTATACAGTGTAATATTGAACAGAAACAACATTTCACAGCTTCAAAATAATAGGTCTGGCCTTGGCTAGTATTAGGTACCGTTAATCATAGATTCAATGTGTTGGTGGTGTGCCTTCTTTTGGTGGTATTTGCAAACAGTATTTTTTGATGTTGTGTTAGGCTCACATCAGTACATGCAGGAGCAGAAACTGCACGTGGTACTTTCTGTTTAGACTACAATGACTATTTCCATGGAAAGTTAGAAAACGATGAGCCGTGAACTGGGAATTTATAATGGTGAAGCGATGGAAAAATGCATTATCTTTTTATTTGCTGTTTACTTTTCTCAGACAAAAAAAGGGAATAACGCACATTCATGGTTGTCATTTGAAAATAAACTAAATGAATGCTACCTGCAGAGTGCTTAAGAAGAGGACTTAATACATGGTTTCTTAAGAAAAAAAAAGCAAATTAAAGAGCAGAATAGTGTTAATCTGTTAGTACTCTTAACATTGAAATCAGTGCATATTCTGCCAATTCAAAATTTTCAACAATGAACTAGCCTCGAAGACTTCTATTTTAGCTGAAGAGACCTTGTGGTTGTTTTTTGATGTTCCAGACTTCACGTAGCCAAAGTAATTTTTTACTCAGTCTGTTTCACTCTACTATGTAAAGCTGTAGCATCATATAAGTTTTAATGAAATATATGCTTACTCTTGGAAGGAGAATTAACATGCTGCTAGCTTGGTGGCAGAATTTGAGCATAAGGTCATTCTGGAAGAAAAATTATGTGGAACAAATGGGACACAGATAAATGCCACCGTAACTGCAGAATGTGTCATTCTGATGTTAATTAGTTTGTTTAGGTGATACAATCACATTGCTGAACAACTTAATCAGGAGTACATTCCAGATGGTGCAAAAATTGAATTTCATATCCTTTCAGGTGACATTTACAGTGGTTCATAATATATACAATCAACGCCATTAAAATATGTTTTTCAAACAGAATTGGTGCTCTTTTGTAACCCATTGATGCTAAATTCTAAGGCTGATATTTGGAGTGTAGGCCACCATTATCTTCATTGGTTTAAATAACTGAGATAACTGAGTTAAATATATCTGTAGGTTGGGGTTTTTTTAATAAACCATTTAATATCCGTGGTTGATTGGCTTTGGGAATGATGGATGTGATATATATGGTTAGCTAACTGCTACACAGATAAACTTATTAATACAAACATCACATTCGTATTTGTTTAAGTTCATTAGCTTAATTTCTAGGATTGCAAAGATTTATTTTTTTTAAAAAGAAACCTAAAATGCAGCCTCACAAAGGAAGTAAGTGGCTCAAGTAGCTTGCAAAATTTCTCCAAAGACACCTTTAAATATGAAAAAGAAATAAGGATGCAGTCCTAATCTGAACTGAGTCCTGTGATGCAGGAGTGCATGCTGCAAAGGCTAGTGATGCGGAGAGGGTAAATCCCTGAGTACCTGTAGTATATCTGTGCCTGAAGCCCATAGCAAAATTTGAAAAAAAGGATTGGGTATTGAGATGGAGAACAAGAACATATAGAATAAGAAATCAGAGCATATAAGGGCAGGAAGGACCACCTAGTCATCTATTGTAACCTCATGTGTCTGGGAAAAGTTGAATTAATTAGCTTGTTCATGGAGTGAGAAAGGGAAATTTCTGAGTTGTGGTTTGGTTGTAAGGAAATATGGCAAATCTGTCTGCAGATAAGGGTGAACCTAGGTTTCATTTCTCAGGGTATTATTTTATCTACTTATTGACAATTTGATCTATTTTGTAGTGATTGTTTTGCTTTTATTGTAGAAAAAGGGAATACTGGTGCTGAGATTTTTATTTTCTTCTTTGTAAATGTGATGTCCTTCTGGCAAAACTACAATGAAAGATACTTTGATTATTTCTATAATGGTATTCTTGTTTGGACATTGGATCAACCACATCTGCGGTCTGTCCAGCAGCTTCTAACTACTGACAAGAGTGATTGCTGTGTACAGATGCTGACTCTTATGTAAGGCAGTATACTTATTTTAGTACTAGTGCAGGCTCTATTCATTGCCTGCCAAGATCAAATTGATGTTTTTTGCAAATAATTTCTATACACTGTTTTTCTGTTCTAGTGTATCCTTTGGATTTTTAGTTCCTACATTGGCCAAGTAAGGAGTTCTTCCAATTTATGGGGAAGCCTGTCATTTCATCAGTCTTCCAATAAATATTTGCATTCAACTCATGTCCAGTTTTAAGACAGTTTTACTGTTTTGAAGGGAGTTTTGGTCTGATTCATAAATTGGTTGGGGATTTTTCCTCTTCTGTTTGAAGACAATGCTTGCTTGGAAGAAAATGTAATTTTAAATAAGTTGTTTTTGTAATAATTTACATGTAAGCCAGTCCTAGGCATTGGTGAAAGTACAGAGGATTTATTGTTGGTGATAGCAGAATCTGAAAGAGTTCTTCCCAGAAATTATGTTATTGAATTGCGTGAGAGTTTTAAGTATGCCAAATGCTTCTTATGGGACTTGATAATAGTGAGACTTCAGGCTGTTATAGAATCATAGAACCATTTAGATTGGAAAAAACCTTTAAGATCATCAAGTCCAACCATAAACCTAACACGGCCAAGTCCATCACTAAACCATGTCCCTAAGCACCACATCTACACCTTTGAAATACCTTCAGGGATGGGGACTCAACCGCTTCCCTGGGCAGCCTGTTCCAATGCTTGATAACACTTCCGGTAAAGAAATTTTTCCTAATATCCAATCTAAACCTCCCCGGCACAGCTTGAGACCATTTCCTCTTGTCCTATCGCTAACTACTTGGGAGAAGACACTAACACCCACCTCACTACAACCTCCTTTCAGGTAGTTGTAGAGAGCAATAAGGTCTCCCCTCAGCCTCCTCTTCTCCAGACTAAACAACCCCAGTTCCCTCAGCCGCTCCTCATAAGGCCTGTGCTCCAGACCCTTCACCAGCCTTGTTGCCCTTCTCTGAACACACTCCAGCACCTCAATGTCTTTCTTGTACTGAGGGGCCCAAAACTGGACACAGTATTCCAGCTGCGGCCTCACCAGTGCCAAGTACAGCAGAACAATCACCTCCCTGCTCCTGCTGGCCACGCTATTCCTGATACAAGCCAGGATGCTGTTGGCCCTCTTGGCCACCTGGGCACACTTGCCAGCTCATGTTCAGCCGGCTGTCAACCAACACCCCCAGCTTTCCAGCCACTCTTCCCCAAGCCTGTAGCGTTGCATGGGGTTGTTATGATGCAAGCGCAGGACCAGCACTTAGCCTTGTTGAACCTCATACAGTTGGCCTTGGCCCATCGACCCAGCCTGTCCAGATCCTTCTGTAGATATTATGTAGATAGATGTGTTAACATGGGCCTATCTTTGACCTGGAAAAAAAATACAAGAAGCGGGTGATTGCTCGTTATCTCTAGATGTCATCCAGGTGACTGTGCTTGCATCCTTTGGGATTTATGAACTCTACCTAATTTAGAGGAAAGGCAAGGGAGGATACAAGTCAGGTTTTCTTTTCATAGATCTGCATTTGACAACCAAGGAGATTTTACTAACTACAGAGAGCCTGTGTATCCACTCAGAGATTTCCTGGTTCTTTAGGACTTTCTAGTATCTTGGCATTAGGCTTGAAACTTTCTGATTTAGCATCTGCCTTAAATTACTTTGTTCCATGAGTCTGGTGTTAGCATTTTGCCTTTGAGTTTTACAAATGTTGTAAGTCTGGTGGGCCTACCTGAACCTGACTTTCACCAGATACTTCAAAAGAGCATCTGGAAGAAATTTTTGCCATTCAGCTCCAATTGAGTGGTTCTTTCTTGGTGCACAATAAGGGGGACTATAGGGCAGTGTCCCTGCCTTACTCCGAGCATTCATTTCTTTTGAAGGCTTCAGCAAACAAAAAAAAATCTGGCTAGTTCAACAGCATACCTTGGGTAAGCCTTAGATATATTTCCAACATGTCTGTTCTGACAATCTTTTATTTTGTAGAATGCTTAATGTTTATATTGTGTTCATCTGTCTTAATTAGAAGAAGGTTTTCAATTCTGTAGGTCATAGGAAGTAGTCTCTTAATCTTTTGTAGTTCAGATCTTGGAGCAAGTTTATCTCCTAAATTTGATTCCCGTGTAATAATTTATTTAACCTCCATAAGGGGAATGGGTTTTGGCAACTCCTTTTCAATGCACAAGGGAATCGGAGGGATTGTTCCTTGTCTAGATTATTATACTCTCTTTTCCTTTTTCAGCTGTCCTTCAGGGAAATTCCTCGCTCATATTGATGATGTGACTTGAGTTTATTATTCATGAGTATCAGCACTCCTTTGAGCAGACTTCTTCAGTTCAGATTAACGGGAAAGAGTGAGAGAATCCTATTGGGGATTTAGCTGCCCTCCTGCCCTTCGCTTTGCTAGGAGGTTTATTGTCAGAGTGGCTTTACTATACCAGGAATAATGCTGGGTCTTTTTGACCTATTCAGTCAAATGCAGAAGTCAGAAATGTTGGAAGAGAAGTCACAGTGATGGCAACAGTGCTTGCCTGAGACTGTCTTCCAAGGGCAAATGCAGTTTATGAATAATTTGATTGTCTCTGTGTTTATAGCAGCATTGCATTCTGTATACTTAGATTCACTCTCCACTTATAACTTTAGAGAGCATGCAGAAGCTCTTTAAGATGTTTTGGAAGAGCTTTTCCATTACAGGGGGAGAATATATTACACCTGTCTGCTGAGAACTGCTGCTCTGTGTTACTGCTATGGATCTTCTGCGTGCTTGGAAGCAGCTTCTTTTTTCTTTCTTTTTTTTTTTTTTTTTTCTTTCTTTTTTTTTTCCCCTGCTCCTCCTTTGCTATATCAAGAAATTCAGGTTTGATTTGGGAGTCTGGGCAGAAGATTTTCCTTGTTTATCTCAAAGACGTTTGAAGGCTTTGACACTTTTTTATGCTGAAACGGTTTGAACTCTCTGAGCTGCCTGCTGAACCCTCTGTCTAGTTCTGCTGCAAGGGGCATAGGTGTTATTCCTAAAACCCAGATTACTTCTTTGCATCAGATATAACACAGATATAACACAGATAAAACAAAGTTTTACCTTTATTTTCTGTGAATTATGGATGATATTTTTACTTTTCAGCTTTATTTTCATTCAGTTCAGTAGTTTTCCTTGGTTTGATCAGAAGTGACCAAACTACTGGCCAGTATTGCCAGGGCAGATGATTTTTCTTTTGCACCGTCTCATGTTGACTAAATTAACATTTCTTTCTCTTTATCTGTTACCGAGGCATTCACAAGTGCTTCTTACTTTTTCCACTTCAAAGGTGGGCTGTTGGATAAAAGACTACATTCAGTGAGGAAAAAACTATGTGCATGTCCAGCTGTGAAGCAACTGATTTCTACTAGATCCTCATCTCAAATATACTTGTACATTGTTTAACTTCAGAGTTGTTCATGCTGTTTTGGGACTATTTTCACATGCTTCACATCTGAAGTTGCAACTATGGTTTGCTTCAGGATAACTTCTATCCTTATGTCTTGTTTTTCACGAGCTAGCTATTTTTGTTGTTAAATGTTGTAGGTATGTAGACATCATATATACCCTGCAAACATTAGGAGTCAGTGTAAATAGTTATTCTGGAATAGCCAGTGATATAAATTTCTTAATAATCACTTTTTAATTTGCACTTCTTGATATTTTTATATATTTTAGGTTTAGTTTGTATATCATAGAATCATAGAATCATAGAATGCTTTGGGTTGGAAGGGACCTTTAGAGGTCATCTAGCCCAACCCCCCTGCAGTGAGCAGGGACAGCTTTAACCAGATCAGGTTGCTCAGAGCCCCAGCCAACCTGACCTGGAATGTTGCCAGGGATGGGGCTTCTACCACCTCTCTGGGCAACCTATTCCAGTGCTTGACCACCCTCATTGTAAAAAACTTCTTTCTAATGTCTAATCTAAATCTATTCTTCTTTAGTTTAAATCCATTATTCCTTGTCCTGTCACAAGAGGCCTTATTAAAAAGATTCTCCGCATCTTTCCTGTAGGCCCCCTTTAAGTATTGCAAGGTCGCAATAAGGTCTCCTCGCAGCCTTCTCTTCTCTAGGCTGAACAACCCCAACTCTCTCAGCCTGGCCTCATAGGAGAGGTGCTCCAGCCCTCAGATCATTTTGGTGGCCCTCTTCTGGACCCGCTCCAGCAGGTCCATGTCCTTCTTGTGCTGAGGGCCCCAGAGCTGAATGTATTTTACTCTTATGAATCAATTGACTACCTGATGATTAGTTAAAAATATACTTTATATTCTGGTTTTAAAACTACAATTTGCTATAAAAAATTTAAATCATCTTGTGGTATCATTTTCTTTGAAAACTTCTTGCTTCACTCTGATACAATATGCTAATATTTGTGAAAATGCCTACATCTTAAAATGTGCCTGGGACACAAATTTACCTAGTTTTAATACATAAAATAACCAAATGTTTTTAAAAGGTTGTTAGAGAGTTTTAAAATGTTCCTAGATATTAGCAATGCCATCAATATCCTAGGATTTCTTAATTTCTAAATGTCTGAGTAAGTTCACTTTTTACATCTGTAACTAGGCAGCTTGCTTAAACATTCCAGGATCATATTAACCTTTATCCAAACATTTTATGCTCTAGGATGCAGTTTCCAATTCTGTTGTGTGACTTATATTTCCTGCTTCCAGGCTATATCACTTTGGTTGTGCCTATAATTTAATGGATTTTGTTTCGCTGATCCCAGCTTACCAAGTAGTCCAGATGGCCCTGTACAGCTGCCTGCCTTTTCATTACTTACCCTCCTCCCTCTCCTTGTGTCACCTGCAAATATATCCAATACAAGCAGTGATTTTATATTTACTTCTAGAATACTGATGAAAATGTTGAATAACATCAGACTTTACATCAATCCCAAGGGAGTCCTGCTAGAAGCACTCTTATTCAGCTATGATTTTCCGTTGATAACTATCTTAATTAGCTAGTTTTAAATCTATTTAATTTTCAGTCCATTAAAAAAATATTGCCATTCTAATTTTTTCAATAAGAATGTTTTGTGAATGCCTTATAGAGGTCTAAGTATATTATCTTCTTGCTTCTATCAACTCAACTTTTAACCTGTTGAATTAATGAAATCAAGTTTGTTTCACAGGTCTTAATGTCTCATGAAATCGTATTGACTGTCATCAAGTATACTGCTTTTGCTGGTTCTCAAGCATCTGTTTTTAAGTCATCTTTCCCTTGATCACTTTGGGACTGATGCTAGACCTACTGTCCTTGAACCATTGCATGTGCATGTTTTGAACCTTACATAAGCTTGAAAATTCTTCAGTCTCATGAAGTTCCCAAGATTTATTAAAAATTAACTTCTTTTACATTCATGGATCTCAACATCCAATGCTTTTGTGTGGTTGCAAGTTGTCCCGGCCTAAAGATTGAATATGATTTATAAATTGGTGGGTCATATACTGATGGTTTAGAAAGCACTTCTTCCTCCTCTTCTTATTCTCTTCTTTACTAAATAAAGAACAGAAACATTTATTAAAGATGTCTGCCTTTTCTGCCTCGTTAAAAACCTCACAGTCTTCATCTATTGGTAGGTCTAGATCCTCTCTATAACTTCTTTTGCTCCTAATAAGCTTAATGAACAATTTCTTACTGCCTTTAACCTTGCTAGCATGGATTCTACCTGACATATTTTTCTTCCCCATTAAATATTCTCTGCAATATATCCCCTAATTTATATTGACTGAAATCTTTGCTCCATTTTTATTCTGGTTGCTTGAGGAACAGGCTGACACAATCAGTGTATGCCTCTGTTTGTTTGCCTGGCACTGAAAACTTGTACCCACTGGCTGCAGAAATTTTCACAGAGGATGAATCTTTCATAATTAAATTATTGTATATGTATGCCATTACAAATGAAAAAAGGTAGCTGGAAGAGGGGACAGAAGAAACTGTCTAGTGGCTCCACAGAGAGAAAAGTTGCTGCAACCCCTCACTAGAAACTTCATAATTGCTGTCTTTAGTTTAAACTAAACCAGAAGAAAGACCACAATGGAAGAGAAGGGAAGGAGACCCTTTTGTATTCCTTTCCAGTTTCTCTCCTTCACCCAAAGCACCCTAGCTCTAGACCTGGAATACGTCTTAACTTGTTAACTCCTGAAACTCCATGTGCCGCTCACCTAAAGCCTCCACAGCCCTTCTCCCCGACTTGCTCAGTACTGTAGACTCTTACTTTCTTTGACTCCCTTAGGACAGTATGATAAAAATGTATTTTCTCTCTCTGAGAAGTCTTTCCTGTGTTCTTAATATGCAAAACTTCTACATGTGCTTCAGAAAGGCAATGAATAGCCCACACCCAAAGGGCTGCTATAACCTAAAACGCAGGGGTAGTGTGTGCAAATTACAGTGATTATTGTCCTATAACATTGTATATTCCAACTACTTAGATTTCAGTATGGTTTTCTTCTGCAACTTCAGTACATCAAGACACACGATTAACTTAAAATGCATGAGTAGTCTCATTAAACTCAATAAAATTACTCACATGCTTACTATGTGTTTATGTAGTTTGCAGAATCAGCATTAAAATAAGAGGCAATCCATAGACCTCTCCACTTCCCATATATTAAAATTTGAGAGAGGAGGCTTTAATATAAAAACTGAAAAAACTAAGTATTCATCAGGTACAAAAATCTTGGTTTAGGCAATAAAGTTGAAATGCAAAGATTTGATGTATTTGATATATAACATTAAACAAATGCTGATGTATGGGTCTATCTATATTATTCTGTGGTTTTATATTATGCACATTACAATATTGCCTAATAGTATCTCTTAACAGCATTTTCAAGTCATCTAGGTTGCATTGACTTGTATTGATCTTGTATATATTACTGTGGCACCTCTTCTGTTGTGCTTGTGCTTTGTAAATTCTTCCAATACGTAACATGAGGTGAGAGAAATTCAGTGAATTGGAGTCAGAAAAAGTCAGGGAAGGATATGTAGAGGTATGAAATTTGTGTTAATATTTCTTTTTTTTTTAATTAATCATCTGCCTTAGCATACTATTTCAGCGCATCTCAAATATTCAGTGTTTTAAGGACTATGTTTTTTATAAAGAAGAATAAAAAAACCACTGAGAATTAAGACATTCTTAGAACCCAAGAAAGATTCAGAGGCAAAGAAAGCATTAGGTTTGTGTGAAAAAGACTGCACAATGTTGCTTTTTATGATCTGCGACCCACCCAGCAGAATAATTCACTACAGTTTGTCCTGCTACATCACATCACCAAGACTAGGAATAGTGTAATAAATAATCTTTCTGACATAGTTTGTCTTTTAATTTAGTACTTGCATTCTGAGTCCCTTTATTAGCATGGAAATATAAATGTGTTCCTGTATTTAAATGTTTTGCCAACAGTAAAATAAGTTGGTGCGTCAAATAAGTATGATTTAATAGTTCGCAGGGTTGTGTTCTGCCTTTCTAACAGAATTATCACGTCCTTTTAGTTGTAATTCCACTTGCCTTAGTAGATTATTTTGTCAGTCCATTGAGTAGCTGTTTAATTCAGGTTTTACTGTAGATGAAAAGAAATACAGGAGCTTATGAGTTACACTATCATAAATAGAAGGTAATACATAATAACTATATATTGTACTGAACACAAAATATAGTATTTCAATACCTGCAAACTTTTATCTATAGGCTGTTGATAAATACCATTTTTAGGAGAAAAAAAGTAGGATTTCATTTTGTGAAATGTTGCTAATATTTCAAAGTTCTTGGCTTTCTGCTGGGATGTTATAAACTGACATAGCTACATGAAAAAGCATTGAGACCCTGATCATACAGAGTAGATAAAAATTTGACCTTGTTGGCTCAGCTATTTCTTTAAAGAAAAGGAAGACACTTGTGTGCAAAGTAACCTTAAAGGCGAGATGGGGGTTTGTTTCCTTTTCTGAGGAGGAAGAAACCCTGGTGGGCAGTGATGTACTAACTTGACACCGGCAATGCGTTTCTAAGAATGTAGTCACAGCTTTCACATAGGCCTCTCATGGGCTAGGATGGCTCTTCTCCTTTGAAGACTCTGCCTTGGTGGCAATGCTGGGAAGGAAACTGTCTCTCTGTGAGTCTTGCTGCCTCTCCAGAGGGAGGAGAGGGCATCATCTGTGTATTCAGGACTTCTCCTACTATGCTTTTCCATAAATAGACCATACCTCTTCCCGTCTGTGAAGCAAGGATACTGCAGTCCCACCTCATCCATCTGTGAGGGTAGAAGAAATTTTGCTATGATGTCCTTTTTCCATAAAGTTCTGTGCACCAACTCATGCCATTGCTTTTCACCCCGAGCTGTGTAGCTTTCTTCTATGTATTTCTTTTATCCCTTGCTTTCCAGACAGCCATTGCTTAGACATTTGACTCACTGTGTTTTTAAAAAGGACATGAGTGCTGTAATGTTCTGGATCAGCAGAATGACATCTCTTCTGTTGTAAATTCCAGTAGCCCTGACGTACCTGAAGTACTATACAAAGACAGTCTAAAACATTGTTTGTATTTGTTGGGTGTTTGAAAAAAATTCGCCACTTATGCTTGATGAGTGAGCCCTAAAATGTATTATAGATCTTTGGTACCAGGGTAGACTTTCAGTCTTGCATTTGAGAAGTAAAAGTTAAGTATAAGATTTATATTTATCTAGTAAAAAGGCAGACTACAGGTTCCTGAAATCAATGACTCTCAAAATTGCCCAAACATTGAATGATATGCATGAATAATTTAAGACTGTTTTGTTAAATGTGCAAAAGTCAAGTTATCCTTGCAGTGAGACTCATTGTAAATCGCCAGCAATTTACTGTGTTTCTGAAAACCACAGGCAGCAATTTACAGACAAGATTAGACCTGTTACTATACACATGTGACATTTTCTTGATTTAAACTGTCATTCTGAAAAGCTGTTAACTGGCAGACGGAGTTTGGAATGAGGTTATAAAGTTTACTGAAGGACTCCTTACCACTGAAGTTGAGCTATATTTCTGCTCGGGTGGAGAAGAGCACGTAGACCTCCTACCGCAACTGAAGTATGTATGCATGCAAATTAGCACTTTCAAGGAAAATTATACATGGTCTTTTTAGACATTCATGTGCTGCAGTGGTGTATGGTGCTGTGCTGACATTTTACATCTCATAAACACAGTAATATATTTCCAAAATACCTTATTTCTTCTGAGGTATGTCAGAAATTCTGACTGTAAGTGCTACAGATGGCTGGCAGTACAGCAATATGCACCAGCTTTGTCATTTTGTCTGCTCCCTGTAACTGATGTTTATCGAAGTCATTTCTGGAGATGATCTGTTGGGTTCCAGAATATCATGTTGGGCCAGAGGGGGGAATATTCATCTTGATTTACTTCTTTTTTTAAATTACCAACTAAACTTGAAGTCTTCCTACCAACTCAGTTCCCATTATATTTCCATGGCATGTAGACATGCAGTACTTAATGTAAGGAATATATTTCATCACTGTCTTAACTACCTTCTCTTTGACATCATGGGAGCCATTTCAGTATAAATGACACATTCTTTGTCTTTCTCTAGTGACCTTCAGAAATGAGCATGCACTCATCATCAGACATGCACTAACTTAGATACCCTGATGTTCTCCAGAACTTATTTTTGACATGAAATAACTCCTGCTCAGGTTCTTTTTTAAATAGTTGCAAAGTCCTTTCTGGTAGTCACTCACTCAAAACTGGTCCAGTTTTGCAGGCTATTGGTCTGGATAAGTCCTTGGTATAAAGAAGTCATCACAGTTAGTTAATCATCCAGGAACTGCCAAAATAGAAAAAGGGAACTTTAATTTCTGTTGCTAAAAGCCTATCTTGAAAGGTATGCTCTACAGGTATGATAAATCTTTCCCAAAATTTTCACTGAAAGTTTCAATCTGAAACTTCCTTGTTATGAGGAAATCAAATTCTTCTTATCAGGGATATGACATCCCTAGATTTTGCGTAGAAGATTTTGCATAAAAACTTAAGATGACTCTGCTTTCAATAACTCTCTGAGGAGGGAGAAAGCAAGTCAGCCTAAAATTACATTGCCTGGAATATTGTGGACATGGTGTCCAAGTAAGTAAAACCAGAAATTAACACCATTGACAGGAGACTTTTTCCTTTGCCATTACCCTGTTGATACACCAGACTTTTTTTCCCTAACAGATGGGCATGAAGAAGAATATCTTATAGTGCTGCTCACCTGAAAAATTGTTTGAGCAGTATGATTCAAAGACAGGAAACCATTAAAGTAGAAAGTGATCATAAACACTGGAAAACATTTTAAAAGGTGACCATGAGGAGGTGCACTGTAACTTGAAAGTTCAACATTTTCAGAATAATCTCTTGGGAAAAGAGTCTGCGACAGTATCATATATAAAAAGAGACAAAGGGAAAGATGCAGACCACTGGGATCTGAATTGCATGTAAGAATGCATTAGAGGAGAAGATCCAGAGACAGTCCTGTTCAGCTGTACGAGCCAGGGGTACCTGAGAGCTGACGAGCACTTGTGTTACAGGCAGGTGGTAACAAGAGGAAATGGAAATGCATGGCAGACCTAACAGATATTAGAGTAAAAATAGAATGGACCTCTTTGTAAACCAGGCAAGTTACATTTGTCACAGACAGGTGACAGTTTAGTCTTCTGGGAACGAGGTGATCCCTCAGGCATTGCCGCTCCTATTACTCCAGCCAAACCCGTGAAAGGTTTCAACCAGGATATTTTTTTACAAATAAGTTCTTAAGAATATTCAGGAAAAAATAGAGGAAAAAAACCCTAAAATGAACTGGATTATCCTTCAGTAAATAAAAGTCTAGCTTCAGAGGGGACCTGGATTATTCCTCATACTGGACCAAACTGGGTGTTGAAAAAATGTCAGTTAACATCTGGGGACCTAATTGGCCCCAGACGATATTTTAGTCACTTTCCCACTAGCAAAAAGTCCCTAATCTTTAATTTATTGAAAGGACAAAAGCTTATAGCAAACTGTCTTGCTGTGACATTTTACTTATGCATCTTTGATTTATAATTCAGTCCCTATGCCTAAAATGTATACATGCACACACAGAGAAAGGCTCCTTTTCCAACTTGCTTTACAAAACGCTCCCTTTTTAGTTTCTATGAGGTGGGTGTACTGTCCATGTAGTTCTTTCCTTTGGTGGAACATTAGTCAAATCTGCCTGCACGAGACCTTGTGGCAATGCAAAGTGATAGAGGCCATGATGCTAATGGTAGTGCACAGTGCTTCTGTTGGGAGATCTCCTGCCTCACGTGTAAGTACGTGAATTCACCTCACTGAGTGCTAGTATGAGTTATGCAGTCTTCCAGGGAATTCAGTGATGCTGCTTTGTGGATAAGTAAGGCAAGAGTAAACTCTGCCTAAAGCTGTCCTAGAAAATTTTTTTATTCCTTGCATTTCAAATCAGCCTACTCCAAATTAGTATCTCCTTTCATCTTTGGTTTATCTGAATGCCAACCCTCACACAGTTTTTCTCAAAAATGAAAGCTGTGACAGTTCTTTAATAAATTACTGGTTTTCTTTCCCATTTTAACTTGCATGAACGAGAACAGAAAATGTTAGAACTGCATCACAGGGATTAAAAAGTGAAGTGGTCAGTGAATACAGATTAATATTAGCCCATTAGTCTGGTATTATGTGAGTTATTTCATAAGTCATATTACACAAGCTAGTTCCAAGTGCTCTGTGAAATCTTTCGGCAGCTTTTGATTTTTTTGGAAGTATGAAAAGCAGCTTTAAATTGGGTCTGCAATAGTAATTATTTTACCAGCCAGACCTTGAGCATGAAAGATAGGCTGCATGTTATTCACAAGGTCATAAGATCTGACCTGATAACAGAAGCATTACTTTGAATTATGTGGAAGAAACACAGTTCCTTCGCTCATATATTCTTCTTTTTTAAAAAAAAAAACAAAACAGTCTCGTATGAGAAGTGACTGAATGCAAATTTCTAGCTCTTTTGAGCTGTTACAAACAAGGTCTATTTCCAGTGTTGAATCTAAACAAAATAGGATGCCGAATTAATTTTTGTAAACACATTTTAGAATTAGTATTAAATGCTTTGTTCTCATGTGCGAGCTCATTCACTTTGTCTCTCTCTGGTGCTCTGCAGATGCTAGTCCCTCCAAATACCCGCCCCCGGGCTGTTTGCTGTTGGTCTCCCTCTGATCTTGTGCAATGCTTTGTGTTGTTCTTGGCCACCTGACATCTAACAAACAAAAGGTCTTTAAATAGATACTTGTAAGTACCACATAGCACCACAAAAGAACAATAAGCAAGAAACAATCTTAAATTGCTACCATATGTATTGCCCTGTCTCAAGTATAAATACTTGGTTTAAAAACCAGTCTGATTAAAACCTGTTTATTTAGAAGGCTTCGTTTAAAAAAGTTGATTGTAGCATTTTGGCTAAACATATCTTAACAATACGGTTGATGATTCTTTTGTGTTACTCAATTTATACACGCACTGCGTCTGGTTTTGACCTGAGGAAGGTGCTGTCAACTTTTAGCATTAATTTAGTACATTTTTAAAATAACTTGGAACTCCCAGCTCCAAAGTGTTCTGAAATAAAAAGTAATCCTGCAAAGAAACTGTGTTTGTTAGTTTCATCATCATTTTAAATAAAATGTGTCAAAACAATGTAATCAAAACAATAATAAATCATGAGAGTGAAAGTTTAATAACCAGTGATTTGTTTGAAGATCTGTGGGTTATTGGATGTAATTAAGAAACCGAGTAACATCTCATGGTATTCTCTGTCAATGGAATATCTAAGTCATGGTTTCAAATGTTTTGGAACACACAGTTTATAACTTGTTACTGTCAGTTTCTGACTCTTTGGCTTGGTTTATATTTGGTTTTTGGTAAATGCAAGGAGGGTCTTATTTTATCTGCTTCCACCAAAAAAGAGCAGTAATGGAATAAGTGACTTTTTGGAAAACTCAGCTTTGTAAAGAAACACTTTCTGCTATCTGTGGATTTCTGTTTGAGTATGTCAGGCAACATCCTCCCTTAAAATCTGTGAGTGCTCTCAGCCCTGTCATTTTATCACCAATTTTTATATTGGAAAACGTAAGCTGCTTTGACATCTACCTATCAAAAATTTTTGAGAGGCATGAGTCATCTGGGGTCAATTCACTAGGGAAAATGCTTTTTGATGAACAAAAAAGGTGAAAAATTGCTGAGAAAGATGAAAGCATATTCTTAATCTCAGTAGTTTGGAATTACAAGATCTAGTTTGCAGTGATTTTATGGAATATATTGTAAAGAACTGATTAGGTAATTTTGTCATGTGTTGCCTTTGAGCATATTACATAAACTCATGGGCTTTGCTATGAAAGTGGGGTTGAATACTGTGGTTGTGAATGAATAGCAGGATGTGGTGGTGGTTGTAGACTCCACATGAGGGTGGACAAAGGATGTGGTGGTTTGAATTGAGTGTGTTATTCTCTTAATCAAAAGTTTCATTGCTCATTCTATCCCATCAGCAGTCTTTGCAGACAATATAGGAGCATGTGACTGCAGAGGGGCAGAACACTATAAATTCACTAGATCGATTTGCAAGTGTCTGGGCCCCTCACTACAAGAAGGACATTGAGGGGCTGGAGCGTGTCCAAAGAAGAGCAACATAGCTGGTGAAGGGTCTAGAGAACAAGTCCTATGAGGAGTGCCTGAGGGAATTGGGGTCATTTAGTCTGGAGAAAAGGAGGCTTGAGGAGACCTTATTGCTCTCTACAACTACCTGAAAGGAGGTTGTAGCCAGGTGATTGTCGGTGGGTGTCACCAGGTGGGTCTCTTCTCCAAGTAACAAGCAATAGAACAAGAGGAAATGGCCTCAAGTTGTGCCAGGGGAGGTTTAGATTAGCTATTATGAAAAATTTCTCCACCAAAAAGGTTATCAAGCCTTGGAACAGGCTACCCAGGGAAATGGCTGAGTCCCCATCCCTGGAGGTATTTAAAAGACATGTTGATGTGGCACTTAGGGACATAGTTTAGTGGTGGACTTGGTAGTGTTAGGTTTACAGTTGGACTCGATGATCTTAAAGGTCTTTCCCAACCTAAATGATTCTATGGTTATATATAGTACTTTTATGTGAATCTAATTCAATAGCATATTTACAAAAATAGTATTGGTGTTTTCTACACAAATATCCAGCCTCATATGACATTTTGGAGAGGAGAGAAAGATCAAGATAATGTATGAGATGCATAAGCAGAATGCCCAACTAAAGTATGTGTCAGCTGGAACAGGTTTGTAAAGGGTTAAGGGACCATGATCTCCAGCTTGCAAGATACTGTTCTCTAGAGACCATCCTAAGGCATAATGTGATTACTAACCATTAGCTATCCCAAATCACATCTTCACACTTTTTCCTCCAGAGCCAGTGGCTTTTTGGGGGTAATTCATTAATTGTGTATTGTACAGTAATGATAAATCAGTGTTTGGAGATGTTAGTGTTTATTGTTATAGAAAAACTTTTAATGCTTGCTTTTAGTAAAAAGAAAACAAAAACAAAAACAAAAACAAAAAAAGAATGAAAAAACCCCCAAACACCCAAACAAACAAAAAAAAAACCCAGAGCTGTGACAGTTTGTTCCATAATCAGATCAACATGTATCAGTGGGAAGATGTGCCCTCACTTCACAGGCGCATCTACATATGTGAAACACAGAGGGAAAGTTTATCTGAAATGTGAACTTCATTGTATCAAAACAAGCCTTTGTGGATATGACTGAGAGCAAGAAGCTGCTAATTTACTCACAACCTTAATTCAAAAATGTCTATTAGTTCCAGAAATTTTTTGCAAGTCTTTTTAAAGCAAATTTTTCTGTCACTTTTGTGGAAGCTTTTGTTCTTGTCTCTGGTAATTCAAAGTTCAAGAAAGTTGTTGTGTTTTAACCCCAGCCAGCAACAAAGCCCCACACAGCCACTCGCTCACTCCCCTCCTAGTGGGATAGGGGAGAGAATCAGAAGACTAAAAGTGAGAAAACTTGTGGGTTGAGATAAAAACAGTTCAATAAGTAAAGCAAAAGCCATGCATGCAAGCAAAACAAACCAAAGATATTCATTCACTACTTCCCATTGGCAGGCAGCTGTTCAGCCATTTCCAGGAAAGCAGAGCTCCATCACATGTAACAGTTACTTGGGAAGAAAAAACACCATTGCTCTGAACATCCCCCACTTCCTTCTTCTTCCCCCCAGCTTTATATGCTGAGCATGACATCATATGGTATGGAATATCCCTTTGGTCAGCTGGGGTCAGCTGTCCTGGCTGTGTCCCCTCCCTGCTTGTTGTGCATCCCCAGCCTACTCACTGTTGGGGTGGTGTGAGAAGCAGAAAAGGCCTTGACTCTGTGTCAGCACTGCTCAGCAACAATGAAAACATCCCTGTGTTATCAACAGTTTCCAGCACAAATCCAAAACATAGCCCCATGCTAGCTACTATGAAGAAAATTAACTCTACCCCAGCCAAAACGAGCACAAAAGTTCATTTAGTTTTAGAAGAAGGCTTGAGTTTTTCTTATCTTATTGAAACCAGTTTGCTCATCCAGACAGCCTTCTAGGTTATTGGAAGAACGTTATTTTCTTGGTTTAGGCTGCTCTTGCTTTAAACTTCTTACAGTAAGCTCTATATGGCAGAGCCCCAGCTCCATGGGCAGTTGAGTATACAAGCAGGCCCTATACAGATGCCTGTTTTAGAGTTGTTCTTTTTGTGCCATTCAAAGTCGGATAAAGAAAATGGCTGTTTCTTGGTTTTACATATTTGATTGACAGAATGTATTTGAACTCCCTCATCTTGATGGAGGGAAATATCTGCAGTTTCAATATTCCAGGGGCTGGTATCTAATAAGTTGTTATTTTCATTAATAAAAGCGTAAAGAACGTTTACTTCCCTGATCTACACATCTCCATTTGAATTATGGCTTTTACATTAATTGCCATTCAAGCCAGCTGTATGTGTCTTTTATATTGGGAATTTGTATATATAACATGTCAAGTCTTTTCTGGCACATACTGAGCAGCAGTCCTACTACTTCTACAGCTGGAAGAGGGTGAAAAATGTAATTTTAATTTTCCCTATTTCCCTCAGAAATCATAAAGCTTGTCCATTTCCCAGCTGTCAAGCTACTGACACACCTTTCCATACTGAAAGTATGGATATATCAAACTGTGGTCTTAAAAAGGCTGACATTTACATACTTTTTTAGGTCAATGATTAAAGTAATGAAAGGTGCCAGTTAGTCATCTGAGAACCACAAGATACATTTACCTGAAAGGTCAGGTAAATGCAGGAGCTGGTGCAGAAAGCTGTGAGGTTGGGCATTAATTCCAGCTGGTTTCTTGGTATCGATTACACAGATTGCGAGTGCTCATTTGTAGGCCAGAAGGCAGATACGTCTCTTTGCAGGCCATTTGTCTCCTTTTATTTCTTAATTAATATCACAGATTTGAAAACTTGTGGTAATAAAATTGGCCTGTTAATTAGGCTAGTCTTTAGCAGTCAGGTTTTGGTATCTTAGGTTTTTTCCAGTGCAGTTAACAGCAGTCTTGTTAAAATTTATGCTTGTTTTCCTCTTGCAAAGTTGCCTATAATTGAAATAGTTACACTAATGTGAGAAATAAACACATTTTCTGCTTGTTAACCTTTTTAGTGTTAGTTTTCAGAGAAAAATACTGATTTTAAAATCTTGATTTTTCTCTGGATGTCTTTAACCTACTGCTTTTTATAATAAATATCTTACATGATAAAAAACTGGGTGATTTTTTTCTCTATTTTGAAAATCTGGCAATAATTTGCGTGATGTAAAATATTGTATCACAATATTTTGATGCAACTTGCCTTGGCACAGTCAGTTTTGTCTGATGATTGCACAGATTTTTTCCAGAATAACAGAGTAGTTATTTTATTTCTTTTTAAGAGTAAAAAAACCATTAAGGCATAGCTGAAAAATGAGAAGAGGGACAAGAACACCAACAAAATACATACTTAGATGTCTTAGTGAGTGTTTTGTCAGAAAGATCATGTGTTTGGTGTAAATGAATTTTCTGGTTTGACACCCACCTTCAATTAGAAGACAACACCTTTTTTTTTTTTTTTGGTTTCTAATAGATTGTGACTTCATGTTAAGAAGTAAATAATATTCTTTTGCTCAGTGTTGTTCTAGGTTAAATTCTGAAGAATCAATGATGAAATACCATCCATGTTGACATCTCATTCTGTGTCCTGTATGAAGCCCTTGTGGTTCACAGGTTGAGTCCCATAATGTTTCATTACCTCCTCATATTTACATCATTTAGGTCACTAGAATGAGTATTGTTTTATTTTAGCACATCTTTATGGAGTGAATTATATTTACATCAAATAAATGAGAAGTTTAAGTCAGAAAACTTAATCCACGAGTGGATTTATTAGAAGGGTAAGTGATCCCTCTGTAGTGATAAGGTCAGAAAATGTTTTCACATCAGGAAATATTATTGCATGTTTTGGATCTCCCCTAGGAGATGGATGTAGGCAGGTGCAGTAGGCACAACTGTTCACATACACAGACAAAAAAAGCATCTTTAAGGTGAATGCTTACATTGTCACTTTTTTTTTCCTTTGTGTGCTATTGTGATTGTCTTTTAGGAAATGTCCAGGATACTATGTTATTTTAAGGTAACTGGAAGGGGTGGAAAACATTATTGGAATCTGAACATCTTCTAAATAAACTAGTCAGAATAAAGGAATGAATTGTTAGAAAATGCTTTTGTGAAATCTGTGAATAATCTTTCACAGCCTATGACCTTATGTATACTCAAAGATAAATATTACATATATCAACTCAAATGATGAAATAAGCTACTTATTCTTCCCTTGAACGACTAAAGAATAGGTTGCCATACTTTGCTAACATTTTCCGAAAAACATTGTGATTAAGAAGAAAGATTGAATATATCAGCTCCCTCAGACCTGAGATTTAAATTGTTTTAGAACTGCTATAGCAGGAATTGCATGCTAGTTTGAACTATAATGATTTCTACCTCTCTGTTGTACATTTTAGATTACTTTTTCCGTACATTTAAACCAAACTGTAGAACTCAGAAAACTTTAATAACATCTCATACTTGGCTGCTGAAGTAACCTTCTTAATTGAAAAGTTCATCTCAGTGGCATTGCTCTTGCCATTTTTAATAAATCTTGACAGATTTCACAGTTTCTGTCTTTGCTTCATTATTTTTTTCCTCAGGGTTTTTGGAAGATTTTTCCCCTTTTCAAACACACCATAATATATCAAGGCTGTTGGGTAAATCTGGAAAATCAATTAGTTGTGGCCCATGCAACGACAGACACATCTAGTTGGTATTTCCTAGGCCAGCCAAGTGAAGCAAATATCTCAAAGCAGAAAAAAAAATCCAAGAACAAACAGTGTCCAGTGGTGCATCCTGTTAAGGATAGTTCCATTTTCTGAGCACGTAAAAGGGAGCTGGTTTAAGAAAAGTGGACTTAAAAGACACCAGTGCAGTCACCACGTGCAGTCTTTTGAATAACAACAGTACTGTCATAATCCCTTTCATAAACTAATAAATTTATTACATCTGATGTGATTATATGATCCAGAGTTGTTTCATTTTGGCATATCACAAAATACATGAATTTTATGATCCACATACCACATAATCATTTGCAGTTGCAAATTCTGGATTTGTTGGATAACATGATGGACTTCTCTTGACACTAAGTATCTTTTATGACCTTAAGGAAACCACTTACCTATCTCATCTCTTATTTTCCTCTTTCTCTACACTTCAGCACTGTAACTGCCTTTCTTGTACAGAGACTCTTACCCAAAACTGCTGCTCTATAAATTCAGGACACCGTCCCGTCTAGCACAGGAGAAGAGCGAGGGTGGTTTTGAACTTTCTCTCAGACTGAGATTTTTACTTCCAGAGAAGAACCAAGAGAGCATATTAAAGAAAAGATCTGAATCCTTTTTCAGATAACCAGTTGGTCACAACCATGTGAAAAGTGCCTGTGATAGTTGCGTGTCATTTTGTTCTTCAACTGCAACGAGGGTCTGTAGATAGATCTGATAAGGGTGCAGCTGAGCCACAATGATTATATCATTTTGTAGGACTGTTACAGTGTTACATTGTTGTAAAGGAAAACACTTTTTCTGTATTCAGACATAACTGTAAAAACCCAAGAAAAATGGACTTTCTTCAGTACTTTCAATATCGAGTTAGAACTGTTAATTACAAGCCATATCTTTGCATGAAGTGCACCAAGTACATAACTGTTCTTCTTTACCCTGATTCTTAGCCTTCTTTCAAAATAGAAATATGGAAAGTTTTAGCTCATCATTTTTGGGATGAGAAATGAAAAACAAGAGGAATTGGCAAGATAAGACATGGCATAAGTGATCTTTTCATGTGTGTTTGAGGAAATATTAAAAATACTGTTCTCTGTCCTAGGGTCACAGACAATGTACTGCCTACAAGACTTTCCAGTGTTGCTTGTGGGCATAGGAAATTAAAAACATAAAAATAAAACTTAGATTTTTCGAAGGAAGCAAAGGATGGTGGTGCCTACTTCTCATTCTGTGTCAGCACTCCTGCCTGTGGTCAAATATGATTGGGACCACTGTTTTGAGATATACCTCAAAGTGGTATTGTTTCATCTAGTACATTCTAGGTTACAGCTCTATATCTGACTTCTTTGAGGAAAGGGTAAATGTGGAATATAAGAATAGTTTTTTCCTACTGTATCATCATTTTTTTAGCACTTATGCTATAAGATGACTGTTTCACATTGAATCAAGGTATTTATAGCAATTCAGTACTCCAGTAAAGGTAGCTCATATAAGGTCATATAATATTATAAAAAAATGTAGTATTTGTTATGATGGGTGAAGCTTTGTATGCCCTTGAGAAGAAGCTTTGTAGATACTAAGAATACTTTTCAGAGATAATTTAAAATTTTCAAGACCAGTAAATGGAAAACTATATTTCACAATGAAAGAGCACCTTTACTTGAAATTTGACAGTTTTGACCCAGAAGTGCTGCTGCAGCATCTCATGGGAGTAATAGTCCGGCCTCGTGTCTCTAATTCTCTTTTCTGATCTAGAGATCTGAGCTGACCTAATTTCCCATGTTGAACCATGTTCTTCATTCTTGATGAACCACTGTGATGCTGTGATCTGTAGTCAGATGAAGGGAATAGGAGTAAGAAACAAACTACAGTTGCCGTTAACATTGAGATGATATTTCAGAATCCTTTTTTTTCCCCACTCCAAATTATTGGTACAAAGCTGATGGTTGGGGGAGAAAGGGGTGTCATTTTATTTCTGCATATTAAGCCTAAGATGTCACTAAATAACAGGCATTTTTCACTCTCCAAGAGTGAACAGAGCATCCCTAGAAAAATAATTTTCACGGAGCAGTTCGAACAACGTGTTTGAACCATTCTGTAGTTTGATCCCTGTTTTAAGGTTTCTCACCTTCAATGTCTTTTTTTTTACCCAAACTGCTAGATAAAGTTGAAGTAGTAAACAATCTATCTATTTCAGTTCTGTTGACAGCATCCCTATTCATATGGGACAGCTTATAGAGGTAGGACTGGGTACAGAGAATCATTATCTGCTGGAACAGAGCCCAGCCATTAGGAAGTCATTTTTAAAAGTGGCTGAGAACTCATGAACTGCATTTTAAAATGTCCTCTTTCAAATGCAGTAACTGGCACCATTCCCAATGCTGACATTAGAAAAAAAATTCTTAAAAATGTATGCACAACATGTCATCCATATAGACACACATACTTTCACTACACTAACATAGCATTAACATGTTAAAACTCTTTGTTAAGTGGGGTGAGGGGTTTGATGTAAGAAGAAGATGTGGTAAAGATTTTAGGAGCATTTTCTGCTACGTAGTGCTGCTTTACTTGAAGCAGAAGCAGTTCTTGTGTGCTGCTTCCATCAGATGAGGTCTGATGCGCGTTAAGAGTAGGTGTGAGGTGTGCATTATACAGTCTTATGCCAGCTGGATAAACTTGGTTTAGCATCAAGAAGATAATATTTTGTGCTCTGGATGGACATAGAACAGACAGGTACTGTAGTAAATTCTACGTCTTCATAGCTTTTTTCCAACAAATGGTTCATCTGCTGAAAAGCATCAAGCAGCAAGAGTGACCCAACTCCCCCGAAGTTTCAGTAGTTCGGTGTTGTGTTGGGGTTTTTCTTTTCTCTTTTTTCCCCATTCTAGATTCACAAACTGAGTGAAAATTGTGATGCTACTGCCTGCTTTTTTTTCAGTCACCCATGGTCTGAGCACACAGCCGTGATGTGGGAGAGACGGGTTCATGGTCTAAACTGCTAGTGCACAGATGGCACTGCCTAAGTCACAAGGGCTGTCTGCAGCACAGCAAAACATAAGAAGATCTCCTTCTATGACCTGGTGACCCGCCTGGTAGATGATGGAAAGGCTGTGGATGTCATTTACCTGGACATTAGCAAAGCCTTTGACACAGTCTCCCACAGCATTCTCCTAAGGAAGCTGGCAGCTCATGGCTTGGACAGGCATACTCTTTGCTGGGTAAAAAACTGGTTGGGTGGCTGAGCCCAGAGGTTGTGGTAAATGGAGTTAAGTCCAGTTGGCAGCCGGTCACGAGCGGTGTTCCCCAGGGCTCTGTTTTGGGGCCAGCCTTGTTTAATATCTTTATCAACGATCTGGATGAGGGGATTGAGTGCACCCTCAGTAAGTTTGCAGATGACACCAAACTGGGTGGGAGTGTCAATCTGCTGGAGGGTAGGATGGCCCTGCAGAAGGACCTGGACAGTCTGGACCGATGGGCTGAGGCCAACTGTATGAGGTTTAACAAGGCCAAGTGCCAGGTCCTGCACTTCAGTCACGACAACCCCATGCAGCGCTACAGGCTGGGGGAAGAGTGGCTGGAAAGCTGCCTGGCGGAAAAGGACCTGGGGGTGTTGGTAGACAGCTGGCTGAACATGAGCCAGCAGTGTGCCCATCCTGGCTTGTATGAGGAATAGTGTGGCCAGCTGCAGCAGGGAAGTGATTGTCCCCCTGTACTCGGCACTGGTGAGGCCGCACCTGGAATACTATGCCCAGTTTTGGGCCCCTCACTACAAGAAAGACATTGAGGTGCTGGAGTGTGTTCAGAGAAGGGCAACAAGGCTGGTGAAGGGTCTGGAACACAGGCCTTATGAGGAGCGGCTGAGGGAACTGGGATTGTTTAGTCTGGAGAAGAGGAGGCTGAGGGGAGACCTTATCGCTCTCTACAGCTACCTGAAAGGAGGTTGTAGTGAGGTGGGTGTTGGTCTTTTCTCCCATGTAGTTAGTGATAGGACAAGAGGAAATGAGATCAAGCTGCGCGAGTGGAGGTTTAGGTTGGATATTAGGAAAAATTTCTTTACGGAAAAGGTAGTCAAGCATTGGAACAGGCTGCTCAGAGAGGTGGTGGAGTCACCATCCCTGGAAGTGTTCAAAAAACGGGTAGATGTGGCACTTTGGGACATGGTTTAGTCTAGTCTACCCTTGATTGGTTTAGTGTGGACTTGGTAATGTTAGGTTAATGGTTGTACTGGATGATCTTAAAGGTCTTTTCCAACCTAAACGATTCTATGATTCTATTCTATTCTAAGAGATATTTGAAAATTAGTAGACTTTATTAGTCACAGCTGGTGGTAAAGGGGCTCTGAGCAAAAAAATCATAGGGCTCAATATGAGAGAGAGGTGGTTCTGGGCAAAGTAGTTGCAGAATTGATGGCACAGGGACTTTTCTTTCCTAATTTTACTGCTGAGCAGACAATTCTGTGCTGCCTTTTTATGGTTTAGGTCTGGTCTGGACAGGATCCATGTCATTAACTTTTAATATTTTTCTCTCCCAGAGTGGACCCACAGCTCCCATGAGGACTCTTTTTCCCTTGACACAAAGTAAAATATGTTCTGTGCAGGGGAATGATTTCAAAAGGAAAATGTCCCCCAGAAGAGTATGTAGCTTGTTGTCAAAGGAATTTTCTTAAAAGGCAGATGATCGTGATTTAAATCCTTCCTTGTTATCCAAGAAGAGGTTAACTCCCTGGATTTTAAATTGCCTGGCTGAATGCCCTAGAAAAATTGTTCCTCTAAATGGGAAAAGATTCTTATTTCTAGTCACCTTTGTTTCTGTTGTTTTGTTTTATGGTAAATACCTGCCTGAACTAAAATATTCTGTGTTGAAGTGGAATTAGATTGGATATTAGGAAAAATTTCTTCGTGGAAAGAGTGGACAAGCATTGGAACAGGCTGCCCAGAGAGGTGGTGGAGTCACCATCCCTGGAGGTGTTCAAAAAATGTGTAGATGTGGCACTTTGGGACATGGTTTAGTGGGCATGGTGGTGTTGGGTTGATGGTGGAACTCGTGATGTTAGCGATCCTTTCCAACCTTAATGATTCCTAGTTTTTCCTTTCATTAAAAAATAATCCAGCCACCAAGCCAGGAAACATGAAATTATGACTCTACCCTTAATGGGTTTAGTGGTGGACTTGGTAATGTTAGGTTAATGGTTGTACTTGATGATCTTAAAGGTCTTTTCCAACCTTAACAATTCTACGATTCTATGAAATATTTATTTGATCCAGAACTATTGTTTCTTTTTTCACTTTGGAAAGACAGATAAGCAAACAATTGAATTTTTCTAAAAGAAATTTAATAAAATGCTTCAAAGTAAGCCCAAATACTAATAATGGTCCTTTTGTTTTTGTTTTTTTTTAAAGCTACTTAAACCCTTAGGGTTTTCTAACAGGAAACAGCATTTTCATCTCTATCATGCACTATGAGGGACCACTGTTCAGGTATGTGGTCCTGCATATGGTAGCTGCAACAGCACCCTGGTCTGTAGCTTTAACCACTAACTTCCCTAGAAAGGTAACATTTTATTATTCATTTGTATTAATGTAACACTTCAGAACGTCTTCTATGGAGCCCAGACTCCATCTCCCTATTGTACAAGGCAGAATAAAAGTGGAGTTTCTTTCCCCAAAGTGCCTACAATCTAATTTTGAACCTATTATATCAGTTTTCATTCCAAAAGTTATTTTGTCCAACCATTCCCATTTTAAGATACGTCTATTCAAATTCTAAGATTAATTTTACTTCTCAAAATTAAAAAAAAAAAAAATTCCTAAGAGTTTTTAAAATTCATTTTCTCTAGGTGAAAATTGCCAGTGTAGAACTCCTTTAAACAGCTGACTCTTCATTTTTAGGAACTGTTAATAAAACTTATCAGAGTTTCCATGTTTTACTAATTTATATAGGGTTTTGTTGCTATTAATCAGCTGTTGTTAATGGAAAACAACTTGTATTTTTAAATCTACCCTAAAATTGACCTGAAGAGTTTCCCAGTACATTTAGACACAAGCATGCCCTTGAATTTGTATGTGATTTTTCTGGTAGGGTGTTGCTGTCTACAGAACTGGGACACAAGAGCACTGTTTAGGATGGAAAGGTATTTGGGCTTGTTTGTTTCTAAATTAGATATTGTTTGCAGCAGTAATCAAACTGGTCTCTTGTTGCGGTCTGCACAACAGGCACATGTAAATAGAAAGCAGATTGTCTGCGAAAACAGTTAAATTGCTCTTTCCAATAAATCTGGCCCAAACCAACCAGTGTTTGGCATGGTGCCAAGAGGCACAGTGCTGCTAAAGTTGCCATCATTTACAAATCTAGTTTTGCACATTTGTAATCATTGAAGATGCTCTGGCACAGTTAGATGGTGTTGAAGTTGAGCACTCTGATTCCTATATCTGCAGCTGCCATAGTGTTTTGATATGATGAGGTATTTCTTATTGGTATTGAAAAGAAATGCTGCGTTCCCACCCAAGAGATCACTGAAATAGTCCTTATGTAGATGTTCTGGTTATTTGCTGGGCTATATTTTAGCATCAGATAATATCGATAAAGAAGCTGAAACCACTATTTAAAAAGACAACATATAAATACAAAGTAGTGTTGCTTTCTTACTTCTGAGAATTTATACCCATTCATATGAAATAGTCCATGCTTTTACACCATGTAAATGCTATATAAAAACCTTCAAAGGGAGCTGGCCTCCTCCTAGGGGCAGATACATACCCAGATTTCTGAAGAAAAGAGTTGCTGTTGCAGTGGACTGCTTGCTTTAGTGTGCTTTGAAAAGGATATATTGGATGTCAAGCACCCTAGACATTAAGCAGCCATTTAGTAGGCTGGCAACAGTGGATTATGCTGTGGCATACCTGCACGATATGTCAGAGGAAGACGCTTTTCTGTATTACTCAGTCAGTAAGATCTGTCTCCGAGGGAGCCAAGGATGAGGGCACTATCTTTCAACTCTCACAAATGGGAGAGAGAGGAGAAGACTGCAGGAGATCACATCTTTCATTCGTGTTATAGATTAAATGCCACCAGTCAACTGTCTTGCAGACTCCTTTCTCAAGCTTGGTTCAACAGCTGCTTCCTTCTTTGCTGGCTCTTATATATTGTTTCAGCACTAAATAAATAGATAAGGATGCTAATTGCATTTAGTACCTCATTTGTAAGAGAGAAGCAAGCCAAAAAGGAAGGCAGAAAGATTTTCCATGTTACTGCTGGACGGATACTATGGGTAATGAATTAAAAGCACAGAAAGTATACACTGTATGAGAAGACAGAAAGAAAACTGTTGAAGTTAGTGAAACATGGTTTTGCCTTTTGAGTGAACAGCTATGACTAGACCTCTTCTGCCTCCTTATGAAGGCAAAATAATCTTTCATACTTTGACAGCTCCTGGGAAAAGTCTCTTTCCCTTCCAGTTATTATGAATTGGATCAAATATTCAGATCATTATGTTATGTTTTTAAGAGAGGGATGCTGCAATAACACTATCCTAACTGTGTGGGTTATTTGTCTTACGTAGCTAGGAGTCAGAAGCTATATTTTCCTTAGGTTCTAGGTGGAAAGAACTGAAAAATGCCTAGACTTGTAAGGTAAAATCTATAGCAAACCTAGTGCTGGATGGAGATGTCAATAGCATTTAATTAGAGATTTAACCAGCTTGGAGGTAATGTTTATTCTACCTCAATTTGAAAGATAATGAGAAGTATGTGTGGTAGGATGCTCACCACTTCTAAACAAGAATGTTGGCAAGGGGAAGCTGATGCCAGGTGTTAGTCTACCAGAAGTGGGGAAGGAGGGAAGCCAGTTAGCATTTCCTCATTAATCATGAACTAATAACCCCTTCTCAGACTCCACTTGCTGTATGGTTGAGCTCAATGCAGTGTGTTTGCCACCTCTATCTACACAAGTGAGCATATATGGAGTGTTTCTGACTCCATGGGAGTGGTTCACACAGCAGTGCAGCTGAGCACACCTTGACCTTTCCCAGTTTCCCTGGTGTTGTGAGGCACTCTGCCTGAATGACAGCCATTCATGCTTGCTAAGGGCCTGCCCTCTTCCTCACGAGGTCTATGTCTTGTCTTTTGCCTCAAAACTGGGATGACAGTGCATCTTTAATAGCACTACGTACTGCCCACCTTCTTGAATAGTGGGCCTGACTTTGATCATGCCGTACCAATTCTGAAGAGCGTTCAAGAAATGAATGACAAAGAACTATGGCTAAGGTATAGGGAAGGGATGGATGGGGACAACAGGCAGTTCAGGGGAGAACAGCAGCAGCCGTAACTCTTATGGTCACTGTTGGTCTCATTTCATGGACTCTTGTGCTTGGAGCAGAAAGCCTGGTTATCATGAGACTGGATGGAAGGGTCAGATGTCCAAGTCTCCTGCCACACTTGGTTGTGAAAGAGATGTACCACATGGCTGTTTTATTTCCTATAGTATCTTTCAAACAACCTTCAAACTAGAGAATAAACCCTGCACTATAAATGAGTCAAAATTAATAAGAAATACTATCAGAGGGAGAGGGGAGTAGGGAAGAGAGAACAGATGAATTTTCAGCTTAGTCTAGAAAACCTCTTAATCTCACAGTAAAACATTTTTCTAATATACCTTTTTTTTGACTTTGCTACAAACAGGGGGGAATGACCTGGGAAATTACCTACAAGGTTGAGTCCACCCTGGAAAAGACTTTATAGTGGCATAGGGTTCATATTTTAGTGGCAGTAGCTAATATTTTGTATCAGCTTCCAGAACAAAAGGAGGAAGGTATTTTGGCAAAGGAACCTTTTCGTTCTAGCTGAGTATCTGAGGATTTTAGTGTTTAAAAGTTGCATCATTACACGTTATTAGGCTAACACAGGTTTTAAATCTAGGTTTATCTTATAGGCTTACCTACCCTGGAAAATCTGTGAAGGACACTAAGATTTTAATTTATACTAGCTACTGTATCTTAACACCCGCCATGGAATTCCTGGATGCATAAAATACGTGAATTAATCCAGTTCACTTAATACATGCTGATATCCACACCAAGAGTTAAGCAAAAGTAGATAGTGTGGAACAGGCTAGCTTATGTTGGAGCAAATTCTCAGAAAAGGCATGTATTCCAAGAAATCCTTCAGCTTCTGCTAAATAGGTGCATTAGCTCCCTCAAGAAACATTTCTTTGTGTTTAACAATTTTGTCTTGTGATTGACTTATTAAGTGCGCAAAGTCTCAGCTCAGTTTTCCTTAACGTCAGTTTCTCATCGAGCTACTTACTGCAAACCAGCACAGAAGTAGATGTGCTTTTAGGTATTAATGGATTACTGATGAATTTTTCTTGTTGTGATTAGGCATTTTCCACTTAATCTCATAGCTGCAAAGATGTATTAATGACAATGAGTGCAGCCTGTATTCTACAACACTAAACTTACTCAGCAGCTCATCTTAAAGAAATCTGACTTCCTGGGGATGAAATTTAGCTGTATGTTATTGAAATTGGAGCTGTTATTAGCATTAAAAATTTAGTTCCTACAGAACAATTTCTGTAAATGTCTTCTTGGTTTCTAGAAGCTTTTCTACTGCAAGTCACCAAATCAAACACTGTGGCGGCCTAAGTCTGTGTGAAGACTTTGTTCTGGGGAAGTGAGGGTTGAAGAAGAGGAACTGGCATAGCTGAAAGTGCTTGAAATATTGTTCCTCCTATTTTCCCTCCCATCCCTCCATCTCTCTTAAATCTCAGACATGGAAGGCATCTGTCAAACATTCACTCCTATGTTGGAGGTTAAGATTTTCTGTCAAATGATCTATACTGGGTCCGACTTCGTAGTTGTTGGAGTAAAAGACTATTATAGTCTTTTAAAGTTTTGACAGACTTTTTCAAGACCCAACAGTATAAAACCCCAAGCAACTTGGTCTGATCCCATAGCTTACCCTGCTAGGAGCAAGAGGTTGGACTAGAGAACCCCTAAGGTCCCTTGCAACCTGATATATCCTATGATCCTATAACTAAGTTGATATCATACTTTGTCTTTCTTTCAGTCTAGTTAATAAACTTTGTAAGTTGTGCTTCTGTGAGTCTTCATGTTGTCCTTGCCTCTTCGGTAATTTCGAATAAGGGAACAGTGTTAATTACCATGTTTAGGAGGCTGCCTTCTGTAAATGCATTTGGTATCAGCTGGACTTCCTGGATACTCTGTTGTGCAAATTTTTCTTTATCATGGAGGAATGGGTCCATCTGTGATTTTAAGCTTTCTCTTGCTAGGCTTCAAATGCTCCCAGGAGAAAGAAAAAGAAAAAAAGCTAGCTGAGGCCTGCAAGATTTCTCTTACAGCAATCTGAAATTATAGGAGAATCATCTCCCAGTGGTATAGACACATCTATGTGAAGCCTTTTCTCATTTCTTTTGATTAAAGCTTCAAATCAATTTCTTGGTTTGTGGGTTGGTTTGTCTCTCAGCAATTGAGCGAAATGTGTTCTTCAGTCTCTCATTAAGCCAGTTCTCACAAAATTTTAAGAGCCCAGCTGATACAGTATCTGCTGTGACTGAACAAGCCAAAATGAAACAGGATAATGTGCAATAGTGTCTACTGCCTGAAGCCACCAGCTATTATCCAAAAGCTCTTCTTGGGCCCAACTACTGCAGTGATTCTACTAAAAAAATGATTGGTATAAGTGTGGTATCAGACCTTCTCACAACCCAGATGCCACTTTAGTAAGTCCACGTTCACAGCTGGATGCGAAGAGCTGCTTGTCAGTCAGACCATGGCAGGCTGCTTGTGTCTTCCCCTCAAAACAGCATGAAGCAACTGGTCATAACCTGCAATCCTAACAACTACAATTTGCCATTTAAAAAAAAAAAAAAAAAAAAAAGCCTCAGCAAGGACATTCACCCCTCAACGACATTGGAGAAATTTGTATGCCTGTGCTTCTGCTATCAAAGAATTACCGCTTTGCTCTGGTTTTCACCTGGCTTTATAAGCTTTGTGGACGACACTGCAGCCCTAGGGATAGTTTGGGGTGGGGGGAGGGGGAGCACAGTGAGTTACCTACCCTTCTTAATCCTTGCAGGAGGTGTGACTGCTCTTTCACATCTCTGTCAGTCCATGAGGGACAGGCTCCTGCTGGGAAACATTTATCTCTCTGGCAACCCCATCTTCCCACCTCACTTGCAACCCCTTTTCTGTTGCTGGATAATACATTGCTGACATCCAGGTAGGTGAATAGTATCTCTTAACCCCTTAGTTGCTGGCATAGCATGAGACAGTTCCTAATACAAACATCTTAATAGTCGTTAGTTATATGTTCCTCGTTTTCTGATTTATTGATTAGAAGCAGAGTGGCAGAAACACTGAATGCTCACAGAAGAGGTTAATTCAAGATCAAAAAAGTGTATATTTTTTGCTGATGTTTCCAAAAGCAGGAAATATGCTAGATACCCCAAACAGTGTTGGTCTTAATCTTTTGGAGCTGCTCTTGCTTCTGTAAAATGGGGACGGTAATACGTCTTCATATCCCAAGGAAGCTGTGGGGGAAATTTTAAAGTGTGCCACCCCAAGCAATGTCCATTAAGGGTAAGTAGATTGTTTGCAGTAAAGATTTAGGATTAAGCACTAAATAATTATTCACTCTTCCCTTTCATATCTGTTAAGCAAATATTTATTATAAATAACCTTTCCCTTTCTTAAGGGAAAAAAAAACATGTTCAAGGAACTAAAGATTGTATCAAACTGCAAATGCAGAAAGGGGCCACATAAAGACTGCATAAGCAGTTTTAATTCTTGCACTTAATAACTTTTTATGTTTGATTTTGCAAAATTCACATGCTTTGGACTTCCATGGAGGAGTTTGCTAAAATGGCTAACTTTGTAATTTAAGTTGCTCATTGGCGAAAATCAGAAAGAACTAGTGTCTTTAAAAATAGCACTAGTAAATAATACACTTTGATATTTTGGGGCTTATGAAGCTTTAATGAGATTTGTAGGAGTGATTGTTATTTTAAAAAAATCACAGCAATTTATTGTTGCTAATTACTCTCTTGGCACTGCATCTATTTAAGATTAATTGGAATGTCTGTACTCAGTAATGAGGTCCCATGTAGTTTACACTGACTGACAACAACTTCCTTTATCTGGAAAATTACCAAGCTGGAAAAATTTGTAAACAGGGCAGTAGCTCTTGGCAATCAAATTTTAAGTTTTACTTGATACAGTAGCTACCAAGTTATGATAAAAAGATCAGACAGATCCAGCAGTTAATAATAACAATAAAGAAATCCACAGGAATTCTGTCATGTTGGTATAACTTACACACACAGAAATGGGTGTTTGACTCCTACATAGTCATACTTAGCATTCAGAGAGAGACCTGATTTCTCAGTGTGATGCAACATCATGAATTAAAACTGCAGCATTTCTCAAAGATTTATTTTTTATCAGTATTTTGCTACTGTAAATTTAGTCACCTAAGGATGGATGCTGGAAGAGCAATCCTTTCATCTCCATCTTGAAAAGCTGTGAATAAATAATAGTAGGTGTTGAAGACAGAGGATTATGTTGTAGTGTGCCGCAAGAAGTTTTCTGAAATGCTTTGTTTGTATGTACATGTATATGCATGTTTGTGCATTTAAATGTTTCTTTGGCAGCTGGCCTATTTCTGTAGTTCCCATAAAAACTGGACCTTTGTGTCATTTTTTCTTTGATGCATTTATCAGCTGAGGCTGATAAAGTATCACATATTACAGACTTCTTTGTCAAAGAGTAGGAAATGACTGCTGGTGATAGAATTCATTATTATTTGAACTGGAGACCTGGTCTTCCCAGCCACAGGCACATTTCTGGTGCTGGAGACAAAAAAAACCAACCACCCCCAAAAATACCTACCCAAACTCCATAACCTCAGTCACTGCTGCATTGCAAAATTGAAGCCACCCTTAGTAACCTTATCAAAAGAATAATTGTTTTCTGTAAGCTCCTGATCTTCTTATAGAATTCCTCAGGTAACAAGGAGGTCTTTTTGCAGAAGTTATAGGGGTGCAAATTTTCAGTAGGTAGACTGTCAGTCTGTAAAAGTTCAATTAGAATTGTCCAATCAGTCAGAATTGTCTTGAGCATTTCTTAGATGAGCCCTGGAATAAAACCAACAAAATTGTAACATTAATGACGAACAGATAAAGTGGTTTGTTATATGCATTTTTTTATTTTGTCAGTGTTAATTTTGTAGTTTCTCATAGGCTCACCTCTGCTCAGCTGGTGAATAGATGAACTGTTTACTATGGAAGTTACAGCAAAATTAGCAGCTATACTATGAGTGGTATTTGCTTGGAGCACTGTGTATCTGGGTATTATTGTTGAAGCTTGAATTAATTTGGAATTGCATTTTAAATGGGAAAAGCATGGATATTTACACTGATGTTTAATGAGACTGAATTAGTCTCAGAGCACAATTCTATACTATTGATTTTTTTTTTTAAGGGAATGGGGAAGAGAGGAGGTCCTGACTTTTATGCTGATTAGCTACACATCTTCAAAGCATTTCAAAACTAAACTGTACATAAGGCCATGTCTGTTGGTATGCATTAATTCTGAGTGGTTCTGCCCAAAAAAGATAACAGCACACATGCTCCTTTTCAGCTGGCTAACACCCCAGTGTGAGTTTGGACTGTGGCTGAAATTGTGGTTCTCATTTCTGGGGTGCCTCTGGGGCATTTTGCATTTCTGGAGTTGATAGAAGAAGCAGTCATTGCTTTCCCCAAAGCCTGCCTTTACCCAGAGGGTGCAGAAAAAGAGCAAAATTCCTCACATGCTTGTTTATAGCCCTGCACATCTGGGCAAGGGCCAGGGAAAATCTGTCTCTTGATTAACAATGCTGTTTATTATACACCAAATGTTTCTTTTCTCCTTGGTAGCAGCACCCTGACCTTGTTAAAGTGGCTGAGAAAGAGTGAAACCAGGGGCACTGTGTGACTTTGTGTACAGTGGCTAAGCATGGTCAGGTGCTTTTCCTCACTGGCAACTCCTGTTGCAGGCAGCCAGAGGAACCAGGGAGAGGGATGGTGTCCAACTAGGTCAGTCTTGTCACCCATTTTGTCACTGTGTAATCTTAAAGGCTGGATGCAGCCAGTAGAGCTGTAGAAGATCAGGACCTACCTACATCCATGCTTCAATCTTGCATCTGGGCTTTTAAAGCATTTTTTTTTAAATTACAGTGGCACAATAGGAGATAATAACCAGATGAAAATGCTACAATCCCCCTGCATTCCACTAATGAACTAAGTCAAAGCTGACACTACATCCCACCTTAGCTGTATATATTTTCTACAGGTTTTTGTGGTGGCTGTTGAATGCTCCTTGAGGTTGGTGCAAAAGCTGAGAACTGTTGTTGAAAATGAGCTATTAAAATTCGGAGATCAGAACAGAAATAAGAAACGTCTCAGCAAAAAGACATTCTGAAAGAAAAATATATTTGAGAAGAGTGACCAGGTTTGTGTTTTGTTATGGGTTTTTTCAGAAAAAAATCCTAATCCAGAACAACTTGATGGGACAAGTCTTGCAGATTCCCCAGCTGTACTGGCCCAAAGAGATGCTATTCCTAGGAAGTTGGACACCTCCTGGGAAATATAGAGGAGTCATAGCAATCCTCTGATAACAGGCAACACAGAGGCCCTGATAATCTTGGCTCCTGATGGGACCCTCAGGAGTCCAACCCTTCCAGGCTCCTGCAAGTCTGGTTTACCTATCTCTAAGGCATTTTAAAGCCACTCCAAAATCTGAAATTTTTGGGTTCCTTAGTCTAGGCGTCTTTCAGCATCGTGTAATGGTGCTGCCCAGTAGGCAGAAACTTTGAGAGCTTGCACAACACAATGACTTGTGATACAGAAGGTCAGAAAACCCAAAAAGTTATTAGCAGAAACCTGTGTGTTACCCAAACCAGTACATTTCTGTAGGTAATAACTTTTGTCTGAATCATTTTGTCAGATAATTCCTGAGTAGTTCCACCCTGTGGCTGTGCAATGTGAAACTACTGTACATGCACCCTTGAAGTTGAGTATGGCAATGCTGCTGTCATTTTGTATTGCAAAGGACCCAAGGATTTTTAAAGACCAATAATTTATTTGGAGATTTTTCTTTTGCATATCTTTCAAAAGAATTTAGTCCAGCACTATCTCCGAATTATTGGGAAGGTTGAGTACTGTTAACCCAGACAATCAAAAGTAATAAATCGAGGCCAGAAAAATAATGAAATTTCAAAATAAAAAATTATTATTGTTAATTTGCCTTCAGATGTCTCACATCTCTAGGGTATTTTCATAATGTCTTCTATAATAACAAAGACTAAACCCTTGCATTTTGAGCAAGGCACAGTTCTTAAATAAACATTCTTCTGCTGCAATGGTAGCCTAGCATATTAATATAATAAATATAATATATTAATATATACATCTTTTTTACATATAAATGTAAGTAATAAATGTTGCAACTACTGATAAAGTCATGGTAAATGGTTACAGAGGGAGTCAAAATAAGCAGACCTGTGGAAGAGAAAACCAAGAGGAGATTGATTCAAGTTCTCTAGAAGAGGGTACATTATGACTGCCGAATGCCATGATGCATGGGAAGCAAGTCTCATTTTGCCTGGGCAATAGTGTTCTGTCCACATGAAGCACTGACAGAGACAGATATCAAGGAAATTACATAGATCAGCCATCATACACTTTTACCCCACAGACAGCTCAAAGGCTCCAATGATCTGTAACACAGCACTGAAATTAAAGGTATACAAACATTCTTCTTGTCCCTGATGTCCAGATGAAGTCATTCAGGTCCAGAAGCCTTCTCTGTAAGTGCCAGAGTCTATTAGGACAGCTGCCTGCTGAGCTGTTCCAGTACAGAAGGTGTTCCCAGATGAGTAGATGAGCAGTGCCAACAGGTCTATTGAAGCTGCAATAAGGGAAGTTTCTGGTTCGTAGTAATGAAATAAAGGGATCATTAACTCAGGTGTGCATGCTTCTAGTGAGAGACATTAGGACGCCATTGGCAAGCTGCACTTATTAATCCTTAAATTTTAGAATTGCTTGTCAATGCCTTGGTTTGAGTATTACCTCAAAGGAATGGCCAGTTTTTAACTCAGATGAAAATCAAAGCAAAAGTAGCAAAATCTCTAATGCAAGCTAATAATGTAGCACACCTTTTGTCCTTCATCCTCGAGATGTGTAAAGATTACCTCCTAGTGACTTTCTAGTAATAGGATTTGAAAAAAAATTTCTTTTTTCATACTAGAAATGTCTGACTTTCAAGTCCAAACCTGTGCCAATGATTCATGGTTTATTAATCCTTAATTCTTATTGCTTCTTTCCAAGGCTCCAATCTCTTGATTAGAATTTTGTCTACTTCTTTATTTGCAGATGAATTAGTATATTGTAGTTTTGTGCATTCAAAATTATCGAAGCTAGAGAATTGAGTTTTTGCAAAGTAGTGAAACCTATGACTGATTTAGGCTCTTGAATGAGCATGATCTTAATCTCGTATTAGCTTCTTTAGGAGTTTTCGTCTGAAAACTTTCCCTCTGTAGGTTGACAGCTTCATTAGTACTCATCACCCAAACAAATCAAGCTGAGCCAAGTCACTCCAAAATAATGAGATTGTCTGTTTATTTTTCTGAAGTACTGCTCTTCCCTGATTATATTAGTCTTTCCTACAATTAGCACCTCTTTTTATGCAGGGTGATTTTGAAAGCTGAAAAGTAGTGTTATTTAATGTTATTTTAAAAAGATGCAGATTTGGGCATTTTATGTAAAATGGTGATGCTTCACCCATTGTTGCCTCCTCAGGGGTTCCCAGTGTATGGAAGATAATTTGAACCATGTGGAACTCAATAGCTGAAGGCATTAGAAAAGAAAGTAATGTCACCCTTTCAGGAATTTCTTTTGAGAACTCCTTAAAAGCGAGGAAATGGGTGAAAGATGTGTTCATTACCTTTATGATCTTAAAGGGAAAAGCATTACTGTTTTTATAGGCCATAAGGGTAGATAAAGCAATGTTTGTGTAATATGTAGTACTTTGTAGTAATATGTAGTTGTTCAGATGCTTGTTTTCTCTATGTTACTTTACATATCTTTAGCCTTGCAGGCATATTCTCTGGTAAATCCAAATAAGAATGAGAATTAACTGGCTACCTGCTGTAAACAGGCTACTCTTAGAACTGTATCTCTTTTTGACCAACACAGGACAGCAGATCCCATAGCTGCTCACTACCAAGCTGCAGTTATGAGAAAGAGTGGATGCCTTAATAATGTGGGAGCTTTTTAGCCCAAGAAATGGATGCTTTATTGCTGTTCCATGAACACCTTGTGGAAATCAAGAGGGTTCTTCTTGCTGTCTTTTGACTTAAAACTAAAAAAGAAACAAAGCAAGCATCCCCAAATGACCATTTGCTTCTTAAAGCAATCATCCAAGAAAAGACTCATTGTCTGCTTTGCCTCTTCCAACATTTGAAATGAAACAGGTAGCCTGGCAGCAATTCTGCCTCGTTATGCTTCTAAAACAGATTTCACGCCATCTGCAGGTCTTGTGCTTATATTAATACCACCTTATTCCTTATGTATTGTCTGATGACTTTGGGTTTTAGTGGTACTGATAGCTGTAAAATGCATCAATTCATCTGATGTAGGTTGGGTGTTGTCTTGGTGAGGCAGCTGGTTGCGTAAATGAAAGCTGCAGCTTGTGCATATCTCCGTGGCTGTGTTCAGTCACCCCCTCCCTTATAATTCACTCGGGGATGTGCATTCCACTGTTATGCTTTTCTTTTCTCAATTTGTTATGGTATTTGCACCTTCATTCTCTGGAACCAAATAAGGGGCCTCTGAAGTGAGACATTGCTACTGCTTTGGGGATCTCTTGTTTCAGGAAACATTTATCTTTTACTGTATTTTTTTTGTTTTGTTTTGGGTTTTTTCTGTTTAACACAAGTTGCAAACTGAGCTGGAAAGGCTTTTGTAAAAATGGTTTGAAGATCATCTATCTGTATATTTGCTATGAGGGTGAACAGCAGTCTTTGGGAACTGAGAAAATAGTGCACAAGCATCTATATTTAAGCTCTAGGACTAAGGGAATTTCATCCCTTGGGCCCTGTCAAACAATGAGGCAAGTGTACTTGTGTATCTTTTCTTTTCTAAAATAACAAATGCAGACCACTTTTGGAGACAGGATACTGGGACTGGCCAGTAAGTAACCAGACCTTGTAAATCAGATCTTTTGTACCTAACAGTGTTGAAGATTGCAACAGCTCAAACAAGTGACCCATCTGCCAGAATTTAATAAATTACTCTACATCCTCTAAACTGCAGTAGTGAACTGTGTAGATTTTCTTATCTCACAGATTTCGTAAATTGTATTAGTTTAAGTCAGCTTCATTCCTAGTTTCAGTGCAAAGCTAAAAAGGAAAAGCAGCTGGGCTGCTAATAATGAAAGACTCAAAATCTTTGTAGGAAAGTTGCCATACTTGCTTGTGGTTGTCATTGGTTTCTATATTGGTGAATGTTATCAAAGAGTGTACCACACACCTTCAACAGATGCTCACAGCTGGATTACACTTGTACCATAATTTATTCTTTCTAGCTGAAATAAAGTGTCAACATGTCCATTATTCTATTTTTATACATTAATGTGAATTTCTTCAAGAAAATCTGCTTTAATTCTTCTGCTTGCTAAAGAGTTCATTCAGGAACATTAGTGTCCGTTTAAAGAAACAAAAAAAGAGATTCAACATTAAACATAAATTTCTCTGCTGTTTTCACCCCACCACCACCCTTAAACAGGTTTTATAGTGCATTTTATATGGATGACTAGCATGTCTGTGTAAATTTCTACCGTATACACCCATTTTGAGACTCTGATGAGAAATTAGAAGAAGAGAGGAAAAAAAACCACCCGGTATTTAAGGTCTTGGGTCATCTCAACTGGAACTCATTACCTACTAGGCAACTACCTTACCAGCTACCTTGTTGACTCTGACTGCTGTGTTAATGGCAATATAAACATCAAGTTTGATATGCTGTAAGCTAGAAAATAAGTATAAAAGTGGACATTTTATTATTTCTCACAATATAGACCATCTTTCAGCCAAACACTTAAATGCATGCCTGACTTCTGAGTTGCTCACTGTTAAATCCAGCGTATTCTTGAATGCCTTGATGAATGATGACCTCAGCAATGAAATGGGCTGAATACATGGCAAACAAATAAGATGACTAAGCATTTCGCCTGAGGAGTGTACATGCTAAAGTAGTGGTCGCTAACTTTTGCTGGCCAATAACCAGTAAGACCAGTAATGTACTGCAGCAAGCATCATTTGTTGCCCTCCCTGTGGGACTCGGTTTTTGTTTTAATCTCCTCGCTTATGAAGTGCACCAGAAGGTTTCCTGGGCGACATGCTTGTGCAGTCCTTAAGCTGAGGACCCACCACCAAATGGCTTATGGGTACTATGAAAATTATACTTGCCACTGATGCCATAAGTAAATATTTCCACTCTAGCTAGATCAGGACAAATGGCATTTACTTACAGTCATTTCCTTGAGGATGCCTAACACTGCTTTTCCCTGTCTACCTTTGCAAGTGCCTTCTGAGCTTCACCAGCTGAGCCATGCCTATTGCTGAGGCGTGTTGTTGGCAGCAGTCATTTTCTTTTTCAAGATGAGCTCTTATTCCTCCTGGCATTTACAGTTTTATGTATGAGAGCACAGGCAGTGTAGCCTCGAGGTCATTGAATTTTATCAAGTATATTGTTTCACTCCTGCTCTGGCAGAAGTGGTAATTATCACATGCTATTGTTCCACCATAGTTAAGAGGCCTGAGAGTCATGAAGTTCAGCTGAGCGCAACCAGTTTACATTAAAACTAGGTTTAAGCAATTAAAAATTACCCAATCTTTCCTGCCTAGTTGAAAACACGATGTAGGAGTGCTGCTGAAGTGTATTAAACCAATGTATTAAAGTAACTCTAAGTATCTCTGTTCTAGAATAGCTTTACTGTTCACAGACACCAAATATTTTTATGTAAACTACCTGTTAAAACAAAAGCTATTCATCACCATAGAGATGGTTGCACTAGCTACATTCCCTAACAATATCATAATACTTTTTAAAAATAATTTTAAAGCCCAAAAGCAAGGTATAAAACCTATGGGTTTTGTTTGTTGCTAATTGATGGTGTTGTCTAAGAAGCATCTAGGATTCTAGGAATCTTTTTTATCTGGAATAGGTAAATGCAACTTGTAATGGTTAAAGTAAAAGTAGTGACAAGTAATAGGAATTCAGGTGTAAATTAGAGTATTCTATAGGAATGCCAGAAGTCCATAGATGATGTAACAAACAAGAAAGCAATGATAACTGATAAAACCTGTAAAGACAGAAAGGTGATAGTGAGTTTAATACTGTGGTCACATTCTCAACCCTGGCTTCATCTTTCAGATATACACTATAGATCTCTATGCAAAATGTTTTGCATGTAACAGCCACTAAAGTATTTTCTTTTTCAAGAAATACTCCTGTTTTCTGCAATGCTCCAGCATTTTTTTACATCATTACCATAGCATCTGCTTTATATAAATAATAGCACTGTATTTTGTCTTCTGTATGCGTACATGTATGTATGTACATATTGGTAGATATCCATGTGCACCTATCTATATATAAAAACATATATACATTTAACTGTATAGAGATGTATAAAACTACATTATAAAATCTGTGAACAGAAGAAGAATCAAAAAAGGAAATTATCTACCCTAACTCAGGTACCTCACACTGGACAAAGAAGCTATTTTGCAGGTTCTGTTGACAGGAGCTCAGATATGGAAGCTGCAGTGATGACAGCTACAGAAGAAAAGATCAGGCAGCAACTACAGTGCATTCTTTTTGCTATATTTAGGGGTGATAATCAATGGACTTTGTGGAAAAAGGCGTGGCAGTCTCACTAGTGGTAATGGCAATGATATGAAGAAATGTTTAAAATTGTTTATCCAAGTAACATTTTTTTTTCAGTGTGCCTCCAGTTATTCTTAATTTAGATCTGCTGCAGAACTGAGGATCAAAGAATCTAAATCAGTTGAAAAATATCATAGTCAGATATTATTCAGTAAAAAATAAAACTGCAGTGTAACAACTGTTCCTGAATGGAAAGCAATGACATTTCTCCTCAATTAATCTATCCTAGTGCCCAGGCAAATGGCACATCGAGTAAATCTCGTAACTGCGTAAACAAACAGTGACACTAATAGAAAAACAACTTGCTGCAGGAAAAACATCATAAAAACAAATGTTTTAAGAACAATAACAAACAAACAACATCAGAGTAATAAATGTTGATGAAAACAGAATTAAAATTATAAATGCATCATTCTCATAATTCCTTTCTCAGAAGAAATCAGTTTAAGCAGCTTCTAATGTAAGAGCTAATAATATAAATATAATTAAAAGAAACAAATTCAACATATTTAATACTGGAGATAAAGCATACAGTCTCTGAAGACCTGACTTTCAATTACATTAGCTTCTCTTATGTTTTTCATCAGCACAGGGGAGACTCAGGCACTGAATGGATATTTTAATAAAGCTGTGTTGCTGTAGCAAGAAAGTGAAAGGGTACTCAGGGCTGTGGTAGCTGGGCACAGAGCAGCAGATCACTAAGCAGTGGCTCCAGCTGGAAGAGCTTTGCTGTAAAGGCAGCATACCCTCTGCTATAGGCTGCAGGGCAGTATGCTGGTGACCACCACCCCTCAGGGTTCCTGCATCATCCAGCTCTGCCCTGCTACAGCAAATGAAGAGAGCTCAAATGTCTGCTCCCACGGTGTTTTCCTCGTGCTCAATGTTGAGACTTCGTGAAGGTCAGGGGCCTGACTACCAGCTGATGGGGTAGGTTCCAGGGGCTTCTGGTTTGGGTGGATTTCTTGGGTGGAGGTGGTTGCTGAAAGGCACCAGATGTAGGGTGAGCAGGTGCTGTTGAATGGGCAGAGTTGCTTTCATTCCTTGTTTTAACAGAAAATGTCTTTATCTTTGGGGATTTTTACATTGGAAGTGCTGTGGCTTTCAATATCCTGACTGGTCCCTGCCATCCTTTGCTCTCTTACGGCAATGGCAGTACTTTGAGCAAATCCACTGCCTTGTAAACGCATTAACCCAAACTCTGATAGGGTGCTGAGGGCACCACTGTAGGTGCTGCACTCGGTGTCTCGCCAGAATAGATACTGGAAGACTTAGGATACTTTGGGAGAGGGGACTTCCAGATGCAGGCACCACATGGGCCAGGTACACCCAATTTGTCTGAGGGTTGCTCTTCCAGCTGAGGTTCTGCCAGTGCTCCAGAAAAGTGCTTCTGCGTTCAGATGCTGTGGAAAAACTAAAGAAGTTGCACGCACACACCTGACAGTCCCAATGTAGACTCCAGCAAGACGGGGGAGATGCAGGCAGTGATCACAGCAAAAGTGTATGAAAGGGAAAAATGTGCCTCCTCTGTATTGTTTCATGTGTTCTCACTTGCGTCAGGTTTTTTTTTTAAATGGAGTGATTGGTATCCTGCCTCCTCCTCTCTCCTGCTCTCCGAGTACCAGATATTCTCAATGAAGAAAACCAATAAACCTTTTGGACAGTCACCAATGTTTGTAATCACTTGGTTCCAGAATTGTAATGAGTGACAGATTTGCAGAATATATAGATTTAAATATTGGATGTTGAATGTGTGTCTGCAGCATGTTGATGATTATTTCTCTGTGTGTATGTGTGTTTGTTTATTCATAAACTTATGGAAGAGTGTTTGAAAATAAAGATTTCTGTGACTCGGCTACACAGATGGAGTTGGCCGTACAGGACCTTTCTTTTAAATTAACAATCTTTGCTCTCCATGGAAAGAAAAGGCCTCCATTAGAAGAGCCTCATCTTAGTCTCTTCTCATTGTCTTAATTGAGCCTTTGAACTGCAGTCAGTAAAAGCTCACAGCAAATACAGTATCCAATCACATGTGTATTTTGAAATTAATCTACATTTGAATACCTTCCCTGATTTCCCACCAGCACCTGCAAAAGAAGAAGAAGGGAGGGGGGAAAAAAAAAGCTAAAATGTTTGAAAAGAAAGGGAATACATTTGCAAGTTTAATTTCCCTCGGGAGAAGCGGGCTTTTCAGAGCAACTTTGATATGTTTTTTTTTTCTTCTTTGTGTAACCTGTAGTTTAATTTTTGTTCACATTTCTGCATTACATTTGCATGACAAAAGAGGTTCCACTTTTCTTTTAAAGAATGTTCCAGAAAGTCAAAATTATTCATAGGAGAAAACCAGTAATAAAATGAAAATTTAAAAATTGTCTCCCTTTTCAGTAATTTGTATATACAATCCACTATGATTTCCAGTGCTTTTATTGATATGAGCAGACAGCTATGTTTTTCAGAAGGTTGCAGGAAACATTGTTGCATTGCTATTTTCATGGTGATTCTGTAAGTTGAGTCTGCATTTTTAATGGCATGAATCATCCCAGAGATGGAATACGTGATCTTCAGCGTTGAAGATATTTTCAACAAAGTTTCTCCAACCCAAGCAGATGGTTGAGCTGCTCAGCATCCCTTCTAAAAGCTTCTTTCCTGCCACCCATCCTGCAGCTGAAGTGCTTGTGAAGCTGTGAGTGAAAGGACGTAGAAAATCTTTGGAGCAGAGCAGAAAATTTCTCTGATCTGTATTTGTTAGAGCTGGAGGCCTATGGTTTATTTCCTGCTCAGGCATGTTTTACACAGGGATTTCCTAATTTGCTCTTGACCACTGAGAAAGCAGAAGCAGCACTACCTAGTAACATATATGCATATGCGAGATGAGATGTTTGATTGTCACACAGGATCTGCGTTTTCCTTTCCTGTGGCATACCTGCCATGCAGAGATATGTGGAGCTTAGTCTGGCGACCTCAGTTTTAACATGTTGTCTTTTCATCTGATGGCTGTCCCTCCTGCTGGGTTCCTCGGCCTCGTCAGGTGCAGGAGGAGGATTGTCAGGCAGTATAGCAAGCTGCAGAGCAAAAACCCAGTCTATGTTATACCGCAGGAAGCAGAAGCACTAAGAAATTTCTACCTGTCCAGAGCTGGAAATCCAATGTTTACTAATCAAAGCTTCTCTCTACATTGTATATTCCAGGCTATTACATCCTAACTTCAAAACACAGTTATAGACTTCAGGTGCACAGATATATACATACATGTACACGTCTTTTGCCGCTATCACCTGCATGCCCTTGCCATGTTTGGAGTAGCTCCAGCTTGCAAGTGACCTTTTGAAGGAGATGGCATATACATGGCTATTCACAAGCCCAGCTTCATCTGAGCTGCAGGTCCCGTGTGTCCTTTGCCTGCCAGCATTAAACATTATCCAGCGTTATTCAGCATTATTCAGCCCTGTACTGGGTCCTAGCTGCCAGCTTCTCTCCTAATTATCAACTAAAATGTTATAATTATCTAAACCTATATCACATTCAGATTAGTATCCTCACCTACAGTAACATGAATTATACAGAGCTTAATTCTCTGTGTGTTACACGATATGGCAATGCAAATAGTTTGAATCCTATCCGTTTACTTATGTGATATAAAAAACATACAGCACCTGAGCAGCTCATGGTATTTCATGAGTAATGAGTGGAGAAACCTTTTGCTCTTTCTTTTCCCAGTCTGGCTGAAAAAGGAATAGCTTGGATAACATAGACACTTTGCTTGCTTATAGCTTTTAGTGAGTAGAGGTAGAAAGATAGATGAGTGTGAGAGAGAGCACAAGTGGGAGAGAATAATATATTTAGGGAAAACTGTGAAAGTTAAAAGTACTGCAAATGTTCTTTTTTTGTGGACCCATCTGATTTCCTGCTTGGTGGAGCTCATACACAAGTTTTGGTCTTTCACTGAAGAGAGTTTTCTTTTTTCTCCTGAGTTTAAACTTTTCAGCTGTTCTTCAGTTTAACAATTTTGAAGTGTATATCACATCTAGCTTTGGAGGGCTTCAAATATCATCAGAGAGATCTTGATCCGGGCAAAGAGTAAAGGGGAGGCAGGTTCAAAGTAACCTGAGATATCCAGTGGAGAAACTAATGTGTTTACTGTCTGGTGGTAGTTCTGTAACTCTTTTTTCTGCCCTGCCCCAGCACCAATCAAGCCCGACTGTCACATGTGCTAGGATTTTTGTTTCTTTTCTCCATCTAATTGGATCACATGTATGGGGGGGGGTTGACCCTGGCTGGATGCCAGGTGCCCACCAAAGCAGCTCTATCACTCCCCTCCTCAGCTGGACAGGGGAGAGAAAATATAATGAAAGGCTTGTGGGTCAAGAAGGGGCAGGGAGATCACTCAGCAATTACCGTCATGGGCAAAACAGACTCGACATGGGTAAATTAGTTTAATTTATTGCCAATCAAATCAGAGTAGGATAATGAAAAATAAAACTAAACCTTAAAAAACACCTTCCCCCCCACCCGTCCCTTCTTCCTGGGCTTAACTTTACTCCCAATTTTCTCTACCTCCTCCCTGCCAGAGGCACAGGGGGATGGGGAACAGGGATTGCGATCAGTTCCTCACACGTTGTCTCTGCTGCTCCTTCCTCCTTAGTGGGAGGACTCCTCATACCCACACCCTGCTCCAGTGTGGGGTGGTGCCTCCCATGGGAAACAGTCCTCCATGAAATTCTCCAACGTGAGTCCTTCCCATGGGCTGCAGTTCTTCACAAACTGCTCCACCGTGGGTCCCCCACGGGGTCACAAGTCCTGCCAGCAAACCTGGTCCGCCGTGGGCTCCTCTCTCCATGGGGCCACAGGTCCTGCCAGGAGCCTGCTCCAGTGCGGGCTTCCCACGGAGTCACAGCCTCCTTTGGGCACATCCCCCTGCTCCGGCGTGGGGTCCTCCCCGGGCTGCAGGTGGATATCTGCTCCACCATGGACCTCCACGGGCTGCAGGGGCACAGCTGCCTCACCATGGGCTTCACCACGGGCTGCAGGGGAATCTCTGCTCTGGCGCCTGGGGCATCTCCTCCCCCTCCTTCTTCACTGACCTTGGTACCTGCAGGGGTGTTCCTCACATATTCTCGCTCCTCTCTCTGGCTGCAATTGCCGTTGCACTGTGTTTTTTTTCCCCCCTTCTTAAATATGTTATCCCCGAGGCACTACCAGTGTCACTGATTGGCTTGGCCTTGGCCAGTGGCAGGTCCATCTTGGAGCTGGCTGGCATTGGCTCTGTTGGACATAGGGAAAGCTTCTAGCAGCTTCTCACAAAAGCTACCCCTGTTGCCCCCCCCCCGCCCCCCCTCCCAACCCTTGCCATGCAAATCCAATACAACACGAAATCTTCTCCCCCAGTTTTCTTTTGGGATGTTCAAGAGCACTATCTGCTTGAGATTGAAAAGCAGCTCCCAAAGATCCTGGTGTTTCAGCCGCATAGGTGGAGATCCCATCCCCAGTGAGGAATGCTGTAAAGGAATCACACTCTTCAGGAACATTTTTGTCTCAGGAAATCCCTTGCTTCAACATTTTGCTAAAAAGCAGTAACACCTCAGGAGCTTTCTTTGGTTATTAAGAAAACTGAGAGAGGTGGTTTGTTTTTATATAGAAGAATCCTTAAGTGTTTTTAATTTTATAAATCAGACTGTGTTATCTCACAGTACTCTAGATAACTGCATGCAATAGCAGATGAGCCTTTTGGCTCTTGCAGAAAAAGGTTTGGTGTAGACAGAATATTGGGATTCAGTTTGAGTGATATGAGCCATTTAAAGGTTGCTTGCAAATACCCCTGCAACCTCTTCAGGAGGGGACAAATACACTTGATGTTTGTCAGTAGCTAACATCAAAGAGACCTCTTGGAGACTAGTGTGGGTGACCTGTAACACCAGGTCACGCCTTTGGATCAAGCCCTAAACATGACTCAGAGAGTGAAAGGCTAACTTACACTTGTGGTTCCCAGGTTAGCTTGAGGGTAACAGAGAGAATTCATACCATACAGGAATTACAACATTGCTCAAAGCAAGAGGTTTTTTGCAACCCCTCGTAACGCCGGCCCCACGTGTTCCTCCTCCTCAAGAAGGTCAGGGTCAGAGCTACGGGTGATGACCCTGATTGCATCAAATGCTACTGTTGTGCTACTTTGAAAGCTAATGATTTTTATTCTCTGGCCCCTTTTTTGTGGGAGGGGTGGGAGGGTGGTGGTGTTGAGGTGGGTTTTTTTTCCTGATGACTGTCAGGCCATTAAGGATGATGATTTTGTGTTATTCTTCAGTCCCTCCTTTTGTGCTACTGTACTGGGAAACAGCAGTTCACCTTGGGTGAAGAATCTTGCTTCTTAGTCAACAGTTGATCACAAAAGCCTTTTCTACTGCAAATGTCACACACATCCTATGAATACACTAGGTATGTGCAAAAATTTTAAATTTTGAAAATGTATAAAATTTTTGAAGAGCCTGGTGTATCTCTGAAAGAAGTTGTTGCATTAATTACTTTTCACACTTAAGTCTCTTTTCCTATTTTATCAATGGTTTTATCCTGTCTGAAAGCTAGACTGAAAGTTTCTTGTGTGTTCAGAAAATCGAGCAATAAAATGTTTATTGATCACACATTTCTTCACTTTCTGTTTGCTGGATAGTTTTTCCATTATGTTCTTGTTAGTTATAAATTGTAGACTGTAGGATTTTGTGCATATTTGTGTTATCCCACATTTTAAATTCAAAATTTACTGCATGAATAACAGGTACAAAATAGACTGACCAGGATGGAGAAAAACATAATCTTAAATAGAAATATTAGCACATAATTTTAAATGACCATTTTTCTTGCTGCTTTTTCTTTTTTTTTCAAATCTCCTTGTTGAGATATGTACATGTACCCACAGAACCAAAGCCAAGCCTTAATAATAGGATCACAAGAAACATTTCATCTTACAAGAAACAATTTGATATTCTGGTGTGAACTTCAATGTTTCCAAATTATTGTCCAACCTAAAGCCTTTCTCTTCATTCTTTACTGTAATAAACACAATAAATGCATATCTTCCACAGCTTTTCAAATTTTCTATCCACAATTCTTTATCTGTCAGATGCAATGGAATTCATATCAGCTGCAGTCATTCCTGATTTCTTTTTACTTTTCCAGTTTGTATTGTCTACTTTACCTTAATAGACAAGAAGGTTCATTTATTTGTGTAAATCTAAATATCATTTGATTTCATTTAGTATAATTAATAATAGGAAAATGGCTCATAACTTTTCCTATATCAGCTAATATATCATGATTTTCTTCTGCCTACCCCCCTCTTAAGCAAGACCTCACTTTTTTAAAAATAAAATACTTTTCCACCAGATAGGAAAACTGTATACAATTGATACAATAAATTACCAAGGCAAGAAAGGTACCGTGTTTATAAAAATAATAAAACTATCTGGTGTCAGAGCACATCAACAAAAATGCTGTTGCAGGGCTTAGAAGTGTGATGCTTCAATTTGTAGAACTGAAGTAGGAGGAGGATTCAATTTTCATAGGTGGTAGTTTATTTTCTAATAGAGGGCCTGTTGCAATTTCACACACCTTCCCTTGAAGTTCAGTTGCTAACCAGTCTTACAGGGGAAAAAATGCCCGAGGGTAGTTCTTTTGCTTCCAATGCTATGTTGGTAAGGAAGAAAAGCAAATTAGTGCCCACTCTGAACCAGTGAAGGTTGAGAGTTCCCGGTGCATCCTGTCACTAGTTGTGAAGAGGAGGTAAATAACGATGAATGTAGTTTTAAGTAGAAGCCCAAGCCCAAACAACACAAGAAAACTAAAAGTGGCAAGTACCATAGTGTCATCTTCAATGTTAAATATTTCTGCTTGGGGATATTAATTAATTAATGTGTTTATTTATTTTAGAAAGAGACACATCCCACTTCCCATGAAAACAGACAAAAGCATTCGAAGGAAGTACAATTTTTTTCTTACAGTTAATTTTGAGAAAGAACTTGTATTTGGCTGTAATAAATATTCTGAAACATTAGAAGCCAAGTACATCACTTGGCTATAAAAGAACTGAAAGTTAACTAATGAGATTAAGGAACTGTTGGCATGATGCAGCCATTCCCTGCCGATTGCGTGCAAGGGAACTTGCTGAGAATGAGGTTTTCCTTCATTTTGTTCACTTAACAGGTGGATGATTGGGTTAATTTGACTTAATGATGCATTCCAGCACAGATTTCTTTCCTTGCAGTCATGAACAACTTCACTATATGAAGGGGATATTGTGGTATGGTCTGCTGGACAAAATGAGGAACAGTGCCCTGCCAAAGCCATCACACACAATTTGCTTGATGCTTAGTACTTTCTGATCAAGATTTAACAGTATGTTTGATCACGTAGAGGTAGAATCTTTCTGGTTGAGTAAGTGGAAGTTTTTATGTTTAGATGCATTTGAGCAAAAGCCTATGTGTTTTTACTGAGTGATTACACAATGTGCAAAAACTCCCATCTGTCCATAGGGTGTGATTGGGAGAAGTCAGGTCAAGGCAGCAAGGGCCTAATGTGTAAGTTAACATTTGGCTAAGGCTTTTTAAATGACTGAAAATACCAGTTATGTGACAGCATGGAAATGTGTTAATGATAATTGGTTCCAAGGAGTTGATCATTCTCATCCGGACTGGGGAAGCAACTGATTAGTCCCACTAAAACTGAATTTATTACATTTGAACCCTTTGTCTGCTGTTCACAGTTATTTTAAATAAAAGTGGTATTCTTTTTTAAGCTATTTATGATCATCATTTCCAGACTTGATGTTTGAATTATCTTAATTTGAATTCTTTCTGGAAAGTTCCAGTTAAATGGTTCAGACGCAAATACAGATAAGTAAATAAGGTGTAAAATAATTTCTTCCAATAAAATGTTAAATTCTCTTAGGTAAAAAGCCATTAAGGAAAGTCATGGCTGTTCTGCTAATCTTCCAGGGTTGGGGTTTTTTTTGAAAAAAGGTGATGACATCTTAAGCAGTATGAAGAACACTCAAGTACTTGTCAGAAAGAGAATTGTGTTCAGGATGTGTTAATTATTTTATACAGAAATTATTTTTCTCAAGTGAATTTCTAATATCAAGGGTTGACTGAACCATACTGGTGATGTCAGGATATGGGATGGGGAATGAGAGGTGGAAGAGGGAGAAGACACAACTGCATGATCTTTCCTGCATGAGGTGCAACCAATGCACTTCTAATGACTCTGGTCCTTCTCATCCCTGTATCAGTTCTGTCTTTGCTGCTGCCTCTCTTTCCTCATAAAGCCTGCTTTGCATGTCTCTGGAAGAGTATCTGAGCTGACCTTGTGAAAACAAGACCATTTCGTCATGTTACTTCTCTCCATGATTATTCCATGCCAGTGCTTTTCAGAGTAAATAGTCCTGGAACGGACCTGTGGTCTTCAAGTATTGTATATGAACAAGCCTAAGGATCGTCCACTATAAAAGGAACAATTCAGCATTGCTTTTCCAAAACTCTCAAGTTGATCTAACTGAGCTTTAAACTGTAAAAAATACTCACTGAACAGAGCAAATAGGTAAGCAAAGAGCATGCTGGAGGCAGGCAGTTCTCATTCTGCATGTGTCTGTGTCAAGGTCCAAAGTTATAAGCCCTCTGAACAGGCTGTCTGGAAGAAAAAGAGGTGAAAACTGTGAATAATTGATGTGATTAAGCTGAGCAACCTGCCATCTTAAGAAAGGCTTCAAGCCTTTCCCACCTGTTTGGAGAAACTAATACACATGAATCAGGTTGTTCAAGAAACAAAAGGCAAACAAAAGTGCAAACTATTTATTTTTACCTATATTTTAGTGAAATGATACTTTAATATCATTCATTATTTGTTTGTGTATGCATATGCTTGCACACCAAATGCATCCATCATTAAATTAATCAGTAGAACCTTTTGTAAAAAAAACAGGCAGTGATTTCTGATGGTGGTGAAATACAAGGAGATTGTGCTGGGTAGCTCTATATCCTTAAACTGAACCAAGATATGGTGTTGGCTCTCTGGGCATTTTCATAGATCTTGAACTCTTTGTTGTTCCCAGCAGCAGTTAGCTAGTCAGCTTTAAACTAGCTAACTGGAGAATAGAAAATATTGCTATCATGGCAGCATAGTGCTGAAACTGAGTGAATCCTGCTGCGGTTATCCTTCCCCGAGTACCATCCACCATGTGTCAAAGTGCTGTAGCTGCTGCCTTTAATCTTAACACAAAATAGATCCTGCAGATGTTAGCCTTCCACTCTCTTCACTTGTTTTACTTGGTTGTGAGCTGTGTTAATCTAATAACTAAAAGGCAAGGTACATTGACATAGTCTGAGCCCCACCTTCAATATAATGAACAGTTATATTACAGCAAATGTGCTTATTATATACGTTAGCATGTTTGTTTGCTTGCTTAGGCTTTTAAATGAGATCCCTTAAAAGCATGCAGAACTGGTTTATTCAGTTACCTTTTACTACAGCGTATGAACTCAAGGGCCATAGGTGACCACAGACCATAACATTATAAGTTGCTTTCCTATGCTTCTAAATAAATCTCCAGATCCTTCATAGGGGCTGTATAAACCATTTGTATAAAACTTCTGAATGTTTTCTGTAACATGGATCTTTAACAGGACAAAGTAAGAATGTTCCACCCTGCTATTTCTGAGACTTCACAGACTTAATGGAAGAGTACGTTCTCTAGTTCTCTCTGGCATTAATTTAAGTAACATTTTTAACTTTCCTTAAGAGGAAACTCTAGGAAAATGATTTGGGGTTGCCTTAACTTGTTTGTTGGGTTTTTTTTTCTTCTTCTTCATCTTCTGAACAGCAACAAAAAATATTATGCATTATGCATGCACCACTCTGCATCCAGCTGTTGGGCCAGAGACCAAGATCTGCCTGCTTGTATTCATTTAGTTTGCTGTCAGTCCTGCTTAACCCTGTTTTCTTTATTGTAATCTCCGTTCAAATGAGAAAGTCTTAGTATGCCCTGCAATGCAATGTTCACCCTAATGTCTCTACTATAGAAGTAAATATTGCAAGAATCGCAAATAAATTAACTTGAAGCAGAGTGAGAAAGAGAAAGATTTCCAAGAAGTGCTGGAGTGTCCAGAGATTTTATATTATGCTTTCACTGTCTTCTTTCATTTGACTGCTTAGAGCAACCATTATTTTTCTTCCATTTGGTTGGTACAGTTGTATGGAAGGAGCTGTGCTGTGATGGATGGAGCTGTCTTAAATCCTGCTGAGCTGGGTATTTAACTACTGGGCCAGTGCATTACGTTTACTAACAGCTGTACTGTGGGAAGTCAGAGCTGCCTTCCCTTCCCCTTTTCAAGCTAATAAAGCAGAGTATAGGTGGAAAACCTATATAGATTTGGAAGTAATTTAAGAGGTACTTTTCGTTCCTGTACAGGCTAAGCATGTCAGACAGATGATTTCACAAAGGTTCTGTCCTCAGAGATTTTCACTCAGAAATGAATAGTGCCCTTCTAACCTAAACACAGATCGAAGATGAGTCCATGAGAGTATCACATATTTATTGGATGAAACTTAGAGACCAAGTCTTAAGATTCTGAGTACTTTAATAGAATGAGAAAAGTAGTGTCATGAAAGGACAAAACAATAATACTTTCTGTTTTATGGATCCTCTCCTAGTTCTTCCTTCTAAATCATATCACTTTGACATTTCAAATTAAAATACTAGGTGGCTTGCCTTTAGATAACTTGTCTTAGTCTCTCCTTGTTTCTGCATTCAGGGGAAGCTGCAGTTGCATATTCTGTAAGTCTTCCGAGTGTTATATTTTAACTTTATTTGAAATGTCACGAGTCTTTCTTCCATAATGAAGAGCATGGAGATTTCTGTAAATTTGCTTCTGGAGCCCATTGCCTTCGGTAGATTCATATATCCAGAATGACTTTAAATTTTTTGTATTAAAAATATGTAAATCATCAAAATAATTAGGCTTTCATGTAAAATTAAATAATTAGAAATAAAAAATAACCTGCTTCCTTTCACTGATTTGATAAGCTTGGCAACCTGGAGTGTGTATAATTTACAGATCTTCAAAGCTGTGTTAGGTAGCAATAGCCTCATTTTATTCATAGTGAGAGTTAAGGTTAATTTCGTATAGTTGGGCTGTTTGAGGAAAGCACCAAGGAAGTCATCTGATTTTCAGAGGCACTGAGCACTCGTATTCCAGGGAGCTTCCTGCACGTCTCCTCCTCCTGGATTTTGGCTTCTCTTCTTATTCTAACTAGTGCTAATAAAAGGGTCACCCAAAACTGGCTGGTGTTGGTGATGGGGATGGGTTCCTGCTGATACCTCCCCTCCCGCTGCCCATGACACCAGCATTTTCCTCTCCTCCCTGCCCCTTTTCCCCTGATCAGTGCATAAACATTTTAGCCTTCATTTTGCTCAGCCTAAACATGCCAGTCTTCTGGTTTCCTCTCACTCCTTACTTCCAGATTCCCCTGAGCAGCACCGTAAATCTTCCTTGCATCTCCAGCTTCTGAGCACGGGTGGTTTGAACTGAACACAGGTGACCTGACCCAATGGGAGTCCCACCAGTAGCTTTGTGTCACAGCCTCCATATTTCTTCAGGAATTACATCTGGTGGGTCACAGCTGCCTTTTCCTTTTTGCACTGGCATTTCTGAGTCATTCCAAAATATACTAGCATGTCCGGTCCTGTTTAAACTCATTTATTTCCAAATGATTGTTTTATAGCATGCATATTTTGTCATTTGCTAAGTGAAAGACTTTTGGACTATTGGATTTCATCTGTTACTAAAAATTCAGTAGGTTCACACCATTTATAATTCTGAATCTCTTTTTTTACTGATACCTTCTACTTCTGGTGTGTCCCAGAGGGTAAATTTTTACTAAGCCGTATCTACTTTTTGTGCCAGAACCTATGTAAACTGTGTAAAATCTGCCATTTGCTGAGTTATCCATATGATCACAGAAGTGTGTTCTGTGTGTGAAAAATTGCCTAGAAATGAATGCATGTGCATCTGTAGTTGACAACAGCCTAAAAGCAGAGCTTTAAACCTCCTCTGAATCAAATAACAGGCAGCCAGCATAACCAAGACTGGAGCAAACAGTATAAGCACTAGTCCTCAAAATATACAATAAAGATATAATTTTGTCCGAAATTGTAGTTTATTACTTTTGAAACTCTTCGTTTAAGAGAGAATCGTATTTCCCTTGGATCCAATTCATCTCTGTTCTCTGAATAAGAAACAAGAATTGGGTCTCTGAAACAATTGCTGTTGTGGCAGCCACAAATTACACCATGGTGCTGCTAATTCCTTGCGGAGCACAATGCATTTTCAGCCTCCTTTTTTTTATTGATTCTTTCTGTTAGTCTGCACTGAGCCCTACAATAGAGCTACCGAATTTCCAATATAATTTCTAGCAGAATTATTATTATTATTATTATATTTGTTATTTTCTCCTGTGACCTCTGAAGATGCAAAATTGCCAGAAGAAACTGAAATAATTGTGGTTTTCATCTATCAGTAATGATCTGTTTTCTTCAATTATTTTTCTGTGAGGTTTAAAGCAGCAATCTGTGGCCAAGCAAATGTCAGTGTTCTCTCTGCCTTTATTCTGAGTGCCTTTGGTTTCCATATGCTTTAAACTATTCTCTGATGTGCCCTTCTGCCATCTTTGGTTCTCTGGAAGCAATGTGGTTCTTGGCCACAGAGTTATGGGAAAAAAAAAAAAAAAGACATTTCAAAGATTACAATGAAAACATCCAAGTCATTTAATTTGTAAATGATCATCAACTTGGCCTCCACATTTAAGCCCTCAGGTCTTCATGAACTAGTATTAACACTGCAAAACCTCCATCTACATGCAGATAAGTACATGCAGATGAAATATGTTCCTTCCTACTGAATTTTAACATGCAAATGGTATTTCTTCATGTAAATGCTTTTTTTTTTTTTTTTTTTTTTTTTCCTTAACATAGACTGTGCACCCAAAATTGCAGGAGTATGGAGTGATGAAAATTACACAGGGAGTGAAGAAGTCCATTACCATAAGCTAGTTATGTCTTTGGTCCATCTTAGTCTTTGACAATGTATTCTCTACACAGTGCTTTGTCCTCTTTTTTTTTTTTTTTTTAATTAGTTATCTTAAGAAGCAGAGATTTCTCAGTTTTCCTTAAGAATCCACAAGGCTTTCTACAGAAAGCTTTTCACTGCTTTACTGCTGTTTCACTCCTCTTTTTCACCCAATTAGTGTGTAAAACCTTTCAAGGTCTGTAAACTACTACAGTCTCCCCGCCTGCACAAACTGGGTAAATGCATGGAGGGAGGGAAACACAATTTTTGTAGAACTGAGATTTTACTTAGAATTTACATTAAACAATAAATCTTATTATACATATCTAGCCTTTTTTTCTACTCTTTTATATCACCTCCTTGCTTTCTATTCCTCATATCACAGTTCCCTTTTAATAATTATTTTCCACATTTTTCTATCCATGGTATATTATTCTCTATTTTTTAAAGAACAGACTGGTATTTTACTCCAGTCTTCTTCCTCTTCAAGGAGGACTTTCAGTTTTTTTACTCAGCATCATTTTCCTCCCCCTTGCTTTTGATCCTCCCCTGGGAGATTTTCTGGGTTTTTTTGGCTGAGATACTTAGCCGTCTACCATTAAGTCTTTGTACTTTTTTCTTCCTATCTGTTTTTTACTACTACTCTAGGGGACGGAGGATGTAAAGGAAACTGTTTGAAATTGTCACCAAGCTCCAGAAGGTGACAGTGGCACAATGTCTCCTTGCTTTTCTTGGTTTTGATGTGGCTTCTCATGTTTTGGAGAGTCTGTGCCCTGTGCGTAGGTGGGGAGGTGAGGGACCAGGGCTGCCCTCCACCTCCGGCAGGCGAGAGATGTGCTCTGTCAGCCTGAACCAGGCGTGCCACTACTTGGAGACCAGCTCTCAGGCACAAACTTAGTAGAAGGGAAGGAGACCGAATTAGTTAGCTTTTGGTATTGTTTTTTTTACAGCTGTCAAAGTGTGGAGTGGGATGCAGGATGATGATTTAATACTGAATGTATTTAGGTTTATTTTATTACATGGTGGGTCATACTGTGAAAGCTCTCCAGTGAGAACCACCACAAGCAACAAGAGAGACTGGGGGAGCTGAGCGGTCATTTCATTGCCACAACATCAGGACTGGGAGGAGACTGCAGCCTCTTTGGTTACTCCCAAACGGTAAATCCTCCTCTGACTTTGTCAGCATGAAATTGCACTCTCTGCACTAGTCATGTACAGCAAAAAAAGAAACCCAACAAAATTAAATGGTGTCTGCTGCGTGCAGCTTGCTCTGGAACCGCAAAGGGCTTCTCTGTGGGAACTGCCACTATTGCCTCAGTTCCTCCTTGATCTGGGTCTGGACACACAAGGAGCAGCCTGGCATTGCATCTCAGCTCTGCAGCTGACTAGCAGCTGGACAGGAATTGCTGAAAAAAAGGTTCTTTAGCAGAAAATGAGCCACCCACAGAATGAAATTTTAGGAGTGTATGGATTTCAGTTGACAACTTAATAAGATTCTTCTCAAAATTTTCCATTTTGGTTAGGCCAGGAAGTCTCACTTTGATTTTACTGCTTTAGGTTTTTGTGTCTCACTTTTATATGACACTGTTTTACGTAAACTAAGAAAAGAAAAGAAATTATTAAAGCTAATTCAGGTTGTTTGAGGTTCCTAAATACATAATATTTAGAATGCCATTCTATTTTTTAAATATAGTTATTGTTTTTTGTACTTGGACAAGAGGAAATTTTAGGGTATCAATTTTCACCAAAACAAAAGAGAAATTTTATTTTTGATTGAAGGGCTTTGTTATACTTCTTTAGCACAGCTATGTGAGTTTAATAATATTAACACATGGATTGTTATTTAGATTTGAGCTTTCTGATCCCTGGCATAGACTTCTGCCACTGTAACTAGTACAACAGCAGCTAGAAAAAATGGTTTGACATCTTGGTAGACCAGAGCTGAAGTGGGAGAAGAGATTTTGCCCATGGGTTTTACAGGGCAATAGGAGTTTTTGGACTCCACTTGCAGGCAAAGAGGTGACTGTGCTTCAGGAAGCACAGAGCTCTGGGGAGGTGAAGTGTTTGCCGCTTTCTGCTCTGTCCTCTGAAACTTGTCTCTTCTCCCTCCTCCTTTTTGTCCTCTCCTCCTCACTTGTCAGTCCCACTCCACCATGCAGGAGCCTTTGTATTCCGCTGACATCTCCATCTTCAGATCTTCTACATCTCTGCTTCCTGCAGTGGTGTATTTCTATCAAGACTAACAGTGCCAATCTCCCTCTTAGGACGTTTTGTTCCCTTCTCACCCTCTCTCCTTTATATAGTATCCTTCTCAGCTACTCCCAGCTCTCCAGCTGCACATAAATCCATTTCCAATGCTGCTATTTGAAACATCTTCTAGTTTGGCATCTTACCTGAACTTTATTGCTGATAACAAACTCTCTCTTCCAAATCATCAGTGAACACATGAAATATTATAAAGACAGATTACATTACATATGCTTGGCAAGAAAGGTACTTTGTGAGGGTTTTACATTTTATTACATGCTTCTCAGCTTTTGAAGATCTGGGAAAAAGTAAATTAAATGCAATTTTACAATGTCACAGCAGTAAGTCAAAGAAGGTAGCATTAAAAGCTTAAATTTGGAGCAATCTGACTAACAATTTCACTTCCATGTTGTTTCCAAAACTAGTAAGAAGTGTCCAGTGTTTAAAAATTTTCTGAGCATGGCCAAATAAAGGTTTGCACAAAAAACCACAGAAGAGTCTGCAGCACAGTGAGGTAATGAAGAGACAGAACAGAGGAGTAAGAAATGAATGTGCTCACAAATGAATTCTAAGTACCTTTTTGCTAATGGCTCATCTCAGTAATGTAATTTTGTGAAGAGGTGAGCATGTATTGGAGAACACAGAAAAGTGATTCTGTGTTTGGCAGGACACCTTTGGTTGTGAAGGTCGGTGTAGCTTCAAGGGGGATGTTTTTCATCAGTGTGAGCATGGGAAGGAAGGGAGGGTTTTTTTGTAATTGGGCCTGCTGTCGTAGGTCTATTTTTATCTGCAGTGTTCTCTCTCCCTTGCTCACCGCTCTCTGTCTTTGTATCCCTGTTATCTTTTTTTTTTTTCCTTTGGCTTTTTTCTGTTCTTCTTTACTACTGCTACCTTCTCATGTTTGCTAGTGCCCTTTCCTTCAGCTCTAGCCCTCTTTCTGTCCTATCCCATAAGCCTTCCACTAGCTCAATCTTCCTAGGCCCCAGTACTATTCCCCATCTATCTGTCTCCATTTCTAATTTGATTCTGTTACTATGCAGGGTCAGAACACAAGTTAAGGGAATAGAGGTAGACATTGCTGTTCTTCCCCTTCACCATTAACTTTTCCCCTTCCTCCTCATTTTGCCTCACCCACTTTTAAAACAGCTTTAGCTCTCTCAATTGGTGCTATTAAAAATACACTTTGCATATCCAGCATCAAACATTAGTGATGTCTGTCTGTTATTCCATCTTTTATGGTGCCCACAGAGAAGAACCCAGGATTTGCAGGAAGGCCAGGGAAATAAGCCTTTGTAATACTCCCAAATTAGTTGACTTGGTTCCTGTGAAAGGGAGCTAGTATGTCTTCATGCTGTTCCCAAAGGAAAATAGAGCTGAGATTCACAGTTGTCTGAATGAGGTAGAGAAACAATTTCAGATCTGGGCTACTTCATCAGCAAACCTGAGTGGCTACCAGAGGGAAGTGAAAATAATCTCCTCCTCTGTTGCAGCAAGCAAAGGGTGGTGTTTCAGGAGGGGTAAGAGCCATCAGGACAAGTATTCAGCCATAACATTTAGCAGGTACAAATATGCATAAATGAGATAAGGGTCAGATGCCCTAAATCTTTCCCAGCTGAGGTTTACTCTGTCAGCCTGCCAGGAGCCCAGCTGGAAGATTGTAATATATACCATAAAATAAAACTGATTGCTCTTGGCCTTATAATTCTTTGTTCCCAAATGAAGTCCTGCACACTGGGACTGAGATCTCAGGTCTGTTTCAGAGATGGGAGGCATGGCAGGGACATAGCTTTGATCCTTCCTTCACTGGTACAAACTCAGAGTCAAACAGCTTTCCCTGAAGAAGTGTAAGAAAAGAAAAATGAACTCACTGTATTGGAAAAAAATGTTGGCTCTGTGTTGTGGGTTAGCCCCTGTCGGCAAGCAAGCGCCACACAGCCGCTCGCTCACCTTCCCCCCTGGTGGGATGGGGGAGAGAATCAGAAGGGCAAAAGTAAGAAAACTTACAGGTTGAGATCAGAACAGTTTCATAATTGAAATATAATAACAACAAGAACAACAATAATAACAGTAATAATAATGAAAAGGAGAACAACGAGAGAGAGAAACAAAACCCAGGGGAAAAAAAGCCCAAGTGATGCAACCACTCACCACCCGCTGACCGATGCTCAGCCAGTCCCTGAGCAGGCATCGCTGCCCCCCGGCCAACTCCCCCTAGTTTATACACTGAGCATGACGTCATATGGTATGGAATAGCCCTTTGGTCAGTTTGGGTCAGCTGTCCTGGCTGTGCCCCCCCACACCTTCTTGTGCACCTGGCAGAGCATGGGAAGCTGAAAAGCCCTTGACAGGTGCAAGCAGTACTTAGCATCAGTGTGTTATCAGCATTATTCTCATCCTAAATCCAAAACACAGCACTACACCAGCTACTAGGAAGAAAATTAACTCTATTCCAGCCAAAACCAGGACACTGTGTCAGCTATTACACCATGAAAGATGCTCTGATAATACTGTTGAAAAAAACCCAACCAAACCACGAATAAACCCTGCTCTGGAGGAACAGAACATTACATGGCATTGATGGCCTTGTAGAACTCCTAATTTTGATTTCAAAAATCCTCCATGAAAGCACAAGATTAAGGGATCTGGATACAAGGCAATTTCTTGAAGTAGATCTATACATTCAAACATGTCAGTGCCATGATGAACTCAGAGTAACTAAGTCATATTTTGCAGTTTTTAGTCTTTTGTACTGCAGGTCTTGCATTTTCTACAAAGCTCTGGGAAAGATATTATGGATAGATATGGGAATAGGTGTAAAGATAATCATGTGAACCTTTCTGAACTAAAAATCTATTGCATACTTGCCCGTGATTGTAGAAAGCCATTCTTGATAGCTCTTGTGATGTGTTCAAAAGCCCTTTCTAGGTTCTGCTGAAAGTGGGGTACAGGATAAAACAGCTCAGGAAGTTCTCTGTTCTGGTCTTTCTCATCTGGAAGGTACACATCATGGCTGTGGTAGGAGTTTCTGTAACTAAACTTCCTACAGTAAATTCACTCACTAACAGGGATTTTCACTGAATATTTTGGGCGGGGAACTTGTAACACCTCTCTGTAATTCAGAAAATCAGACTGGAAGATTTTTTTTTTTTTTTTAGTGCATTGGTTATGGCTCCTTTTTTAGATTGGAAAGAACATCAGAGATGCAGGAAGGGGATTTGAATGACTTAAACCCATGCCTTCTTCAGCTGTCAGCCAAACTTTTCAGAGTTTCAGAATGTTTTCGGTGTTTCAGAATAACTCCTAATAGCAAAGAGTTATTTAGTCATGAAAATAATAATGATTAAGGTTTGGGTTTCTAGAAACTAAGAATGAGCTTGAGATACTTTGCCTTCCCTTCCCATGTATGGTTCTGTCTGTGAAGCACTTGGTGTATTTCTCCCTGACAGTGTTCTTAGATGCTCTCAATGGTATTAAAAGCCATAGCCCTGCCAATAACACCCGAATCCGGTGTCCCTCATTGCACATAAATCCTATTTTATATCAGCAACAGCACTGTGGGAGTGCACTCCCTACTTGCTCTTTCTGGGAGGGGATATGATTTGCTCTTTGGCCTTACACCTGACATCACCCCTGAGGTGGGGTCCTAATTATGCAGCCTCACTGCCTGTCAGCTCTTATTTTTCTATACAGTAATGTACATCTTCCTAATTATACTGCAAAAACTGGTGACACGGTATCCTTAGTAGTACATAATTATCCTTTTTTTTCTGTATTCTGAAAGTCACCATTTTCATGAGACCTAAAAACTGCAGGTTGCATGATAATTAGTCACCAAACAACTAGATTATTTCAAACGTGGCTGACAACTATTCTGCAGAAATAGTTAATTGCTCAGGATGGAGAAAGCATTTTTCATAGAATTAGTAAAGATTTTTTTCATGTTTATACATGCATTGAAAAATAAAAGATAAGGAAAATTCCCCCAAGTCCTTTAAATTAAAGCCATAATTTCTCTGAAATTTAGTTCAGCAGTTACTTATTGCAGTAGCCATTTGGAAAGTTAATTTACATATATGTCGTCTTTGTCAATGTTGGTTATATAAAGATATTGCTGCTAACTTCAAAGTATACCTGATTATTTGAAGATGACATTCTCCATCATTTTGTGTTTATGGATCTGAGAACATAAGTCTGCTGGTAGAGCTTTACAGGTAGTGTACGCATGCAGTTCTTTGTCATCCAAAAGGAGATATACCGTTATTTATGTGGAGATAAAGACCATATCAGCTGGTGTTTGATGCCAGAGTTGCTTTTTCTTTATTTGAAAATTCCTGCTGGTACAACAAAAGTTATTTGTTAAAAACAGATATTTTATTTTTCAGTTAGCCAACGATCATCTTTCTGTTTGCATCTACAAGGCAAGAAACTGTGTTGTTTGTGGATTTTGTATAAAGTTAAATGTGATGCCAGCCAACAGAGGGCAAGTTTTCCAGAGTTTTTTAAAAATGTAGCTAGAAGGTCAAATTCTCACCCTGAGTATAATCACAGAAAAGCTCCAGTCTATCTTCCTCAGGGAGGAATTCCTATTTTGGTTTTGCTTCACTACAGTCAGTCAAGAAAGAGGTAATATATAAGAGCACAATGTATTATTTTCCATTTTGTCCATGAAGTTATTGAAGGATTTAGGTTTCATAGGGGTGCTAGGTTGATTTGTGCCTCTTTATCAAGCACAACATGGTGAACACAGACACTGCTGCCAGGAAAAGCCAGGAAATTAGAGGGTGTGGTACACATCAGACTGGAGTGTAGTATATGTGTACTGTTATGAACAGGGAATTATTTTTTTTAGTTATTTTATTTTTAAAAAATAATTTGGAAAAATTCTTAGAATTTGGATCTTTTTAAATAAATCCTAGGAGGAAGCCACCACATTTATTTCTGCTTTTGTCCTGAGCCAGGACTCCAATGTGGTAGAGAAATCAAATAAATTATTGCTCTGTCCATATGTCACTTAATCTTAGCAATTTCATAGCTATTGCATTTCAATTTCATACCTATGAGCTGGATTCAATAGACTAAACACAACGCTACATTATATCTTTCTCTTCAGGTACGCATGAGACCTTCTTTTCTGAACTGTTCTTGAAACTTGTATCTTTGAAAGAATAATTCAGTTATCTTAGTGTAATTAATTTCTCTTAACATTTACTCTCCCTTGGCAACCATTTTTGTCTTAGGAAAATGTGACTTCACACCACAAGAGAGCAGCCATTCTGCCAGATTCATGTCTATATCTTTCCCTATGCAGATAGGACTGGATGCTGTTCAGAGAAACAGTGAATTTTCTTTCATTTGGTTTCACAGATATTTCTGACTACTTCTAAATACTCTAGAGCTGATGTTTGACTGTTGGACAACTTTGCTAACCCAATTTGCTTTCAAGTTACATCAGGTGAAAAGAATTACATCTCTTTAGAAAAATTAACCTTATTTTCCTTACTCATTTTGCAAATTTGGCTTTGGAAATTTTCAGCTGTAAGTAATGGAAAGTTAGTGAAGAAATGTAGTGAATTATCGAATAATTTATTTTCATGTATTTTTAAAGGAATGTTTGAGATTTTTTTTCTATCACGTATTCATCTTCTGTGGCAAATACTTTGAAATCAAATTTCTCTTTGGACTTGAAGTGGACTGTCATTGATATTCCTTAGCATTATCCACTGCCCTCTGTTCACTGAGAAAGTTGCTGACTCTTAGACACAGAGTATTACTTGTGTTTGGACTTTCATATTTAACACAATCCTGTAACTGTCACTAAGTGCAGAATTCAGCCAGTCTACTTGCAAGAGTAACTGCAACTATTAAAATAGACACACTCACAAAATATTGGCCAGTGGAGATTTCCCTTTTTTTGCTCTTATGGAGGTTAATGGTATGATTTCTGTGCCTGGAAGCAAAACAAGAAAGAAATGTAGGAAGTAACTTCCTTAAAGCATTAAGACTGCTTTTCTGGAGAAAATGGGAAAGCAGTATCTTTGCAGATTTGGCTTAAAACCTACATGAAGTAGGTCTGCAAAATTTTATACAGAAGAGCAGGTTAGGGATAAATCTAGTTCATTATACTGCAAGGAGCAGAAAGGGTTATGCACCCTTGAGGAAAGGATCTTTTCAGTTTGATAAATACAGCGTAACTTATTTACTAAAAGATGCCAAGTCATTCTAGAATTACATTGATTTTTGTGCCTCTGTCTACTTTAGAAGCATGGATTACTTTCACATTTAGTAGTTTAGAAGGAATCAAATAGTTATGAAATGGTTATTTCGTAGATACTAATAAATTGTGAGTACACACAATTTTTTTTTTTCATAAATATGGTGCAAATATAAATGTATGTGTTATGAAGAAAGTATTCAGCCCTTCCACCAAGTCTTCTGGGGAGAGCAGAGATTGTGCCTTATAAAATGTCTGATACACCAGAAGAAGTAAAGTATGTACAGAAGCCATCAAAGATCAGGTTAGACAAAAGAGTAGTCTGATGGAGTCTGATAGAGCAGTCTGAAAGCAACAGGAGTTTTAGTGTTGGACCAGCTCTAAACTGCAAACTGCAGATTTTTGGCCCATCCGCACAGAAGGATGGCAATGCCACACCACCACATATTTTATGACCTGTTAGTCTGTTGTGGTTTAACCCCAGACAGCAACTAACCCCCACACAACTGCCTAATCACTGCCCCACAGTGGCATGGGGGAGCAAATCGGAAGAGTGAAAGTGAGGAAAACCCGTGGGTTGAGATAAAGGCAGTTCAATAGGCAAAGCAAAAGCTGCGCACGCAAGCAAAGCAAAATAAGGAATTCATTCACTACTTCCCATTGGCAGGCAGGTGTTCAGCCATCTCCAGGAAAGCAGGGCTCCATCACATGTAATGGTTACTTGGGAAGACAAAACGTCATCACTCCGAACATCCCCCGCCTTTATTCTTCTTCCCCCAGCTTTATATGCTGAGCATGACATCATATGGTATGGAATATCCCTTTGGTCAGTTGGGGTCAGCTGTCCCAGCTGTGTCCCCTCCCAGCTTCTTGTGCACCCCCAGCCTGCTTGCTGGTGGGGTGGGGTGAGAGGCAGAAAAGGCCTTGACTCTGTGTAAGCGCTACTCAGCAATAATGAAAATATGCCTGTATTATCAACGCTGTTTTCAGCACAAATCCAAAACATAGCCTGATGCTAGCTACTATGAAGAAAATTAACTCTATCCCAGCCAAACCTAGCACATAGCCTTATTTGCCCCTTCCTTGTGAAGGTAGATTATAAAGCTTCTCTTAAAGAGGAAGCTGGAAGCTTGAAGAACATGACACTTCCATGTTTATTTCAGCATTTTACTCTCCTGGGAACGAATTAACCCCATCTTCAATGGTTACTCTTCAGAGCAATGTGGCTGGAGAGCTTGCAGCCTTGTGGAGCTGCCCAGCGAGCTATCCTTTGCTGTGCTCCCAAACATCCATTGGCTTTCTTCTTAAGACCCCATTACACTCTTGTAAAGTGTCCAAATCCAGTTTATGTGCTTGAACGTATTGTCCTGCTTTGGAGTACCTGGTACCCAAAACGCTTAAGTCTCTGCAGCTGCTCTACTGGGCCCTTAGAACAGCCTTTTCAGTTCCTTAATCATTTTCTTTCTCTTCTTCTTTATCCCTATTTGTCAACATCCTTAAAAATCCAAAGAGCTCAGAACAGCATTATTTATAGCTGGAAATTGGATTAGGTTTTCACCACTAAAATAAAAAGATAGAAATGTCAATCTCGAATGAACTGTTTTATTAAAGGAAAATCTTATTATTAATAATTGCTAATATAATTTATGAGTATGATTACTATATTTAAAGAAAAACAAGCTCTTGCCTGCTTCTTAAATTACTATATTTCAACTTTTCAGTGTGCTATTTAGAAATATGAAGTAGTCACCTTATTATACACCATCTTCCAGGATTTGAAAGCAACTTATAAATATAAATGGATTTAGCCTCATCAGTACCTCTAAATGATTAAAAAGAAATGCCATTTATTAAGTAAATGCATCTAGTGCAGATCCTGTCTGCTGGATTTAAAGTCTTGATTTACATTTCAAAACACTGTTGAGGATTAATCATCTCAAACTAGTCTAGGTTGATTATGTGGGCTCCTTCCATCCTCAGCGGAAAGAGGGAGAGACGTCCTCCAGAGGCCTCTCACACTACTTTAAAAGACCCATTTGTAGGAACAACCGCCCTTTAGAGGTACATCTCTCTTTCCAGGAGGGATAGAGAATTGGGTGAAATGAGGTACTTAACTTTTAGACACTTTAGACCTACTGAAGATAGGTGAGATTGATCTGTTCTCCTGAGAGTCTAATCATTAGTTTCCTTTTGATAACCTGTAAAAGAACTCCTAGTGTGTGCCATTGAAATACTTTAGATAAATGGTGAATGGACTGCATGGCTTGACAAATTAGATCCATTTAATGAGTAGTAAGAATTGGTAAAATTGAATGTAAGCTTTAACTAATTAACTGATAAAGAGAGACAAAATTCTCTTTTTATCTCTCTTGCCTCTAAGATGCCTAAGATTCTTTCTTTGTCACTCTCCTTGCTATTAATTGACTCAGAAATTGTTATCCTCCATAAAAATCTTTCTCTATTTTCTTTATTTAAAGAAAGAGATTATTATCAAGGGAAAATAATGGAAGCCTGTATCAGTTCACCCTTCCATTTAAATATTATTTGGATCTTTAAAAATGGGTATTTGTTAGATATATAGTAATTGGAAAGTCAAAGTTTCAGTCAGAGTGGGACTGTTAAAGAGTAATGCTAGATATTACTTGCCTGTTGTCGCTAAATTTGGTACTCTGGGGAGACCTTCTAATTGGAGAAGGCTAAGTTATTATACCAGCTGATTATTCTTGTAACAAGTCATATTAGGAACACTGCACACCTCATTCCCAGGCCACTGACTCGAATAGCTCTTTCTGCTCTACTCAGTTTCATTATCTGTGCCGTCCTCTGAACTAAATGAAGCAGCTTTAACAAACAGTAACTCTTTTCCTCGGGTCCAATATCATAATATAATCTTCAGCAGTTAACAAATAACAATCTTTTAGTCCCCCAGTCTATATCATCAGCAGTTAGTTTTCTTTCAGCTGAGTTAAGGGATGTTGATTTTTTCTTGTCTTAGCCTTTGAACTAATGGTAGCATTTCTTATCCTTGGTTTTTGTCTTTGGTTTTGCTTTTTCTCTTTTGCCTATCAAGAATGGGGTTTTTTTGCATTTATGGTCACACAGATATTCAAATGTCTTCTGTGAGTTTTTAAGGAAATTATAGTGAAACCTATGAAAAACATGATGTAACAGCTGACTTATGGGCCAGGGAGAACACAGAACCAGCTTATGAGAAGGATCTCAAACTCACAAAAAAATATGTCCAATACTGGGATGTGCATGCTGGAGCCTTAGCAGGGACAAAAGGTACATGAATGAAGAGACTGTGATTGCCCTTGGGCTCTCTTGAATAACCTTTTCATCACACCTGAGCCCATGATTGTCTCAAGATGTACCTTGGTCCTTGGGGAACATGCGCACAGGTGCCTTAATGGGACTGCAGAACAAATGACATTTCATTGCCGATTCAGAACTTACTTTCTCCATAGGATGAATAGCTATGAAACAAAAATGGGGGCTTACAGGGCCCATTCCAGGGACTTTTTCTTTAGAAACTCTTTCAAGGTTTTGAATGGGGGCCTTCATATAAAGGGTTATTTTGGGGAAGTTTAAGGGAGGAGAAAGGACTGGAAGGGCTGTCCTGTGGGGATAGTGCCCCCTTTAGCCATGCAAAGAAAAGAGAGGACACTCTCACATTGTGTGTTATGGTTGCTCAGTTACCGTTCCTTACACAAAAATAAATAGTCCTCTGCAAAACACAAAAATGCCTTATGAAATAACAGGCACTTTCTTAAATCTACTCCAGGTTGTAAAAAGAAAATGCAAGTTTCTCAAGCAATTCTGCCAATTTTTCTTTCTTATTAGGATTTTCTTTATCTCCTTCTCCTCACAAGGACAAAGCAGAGTTGTTTTTAGAGGGAAGAATGGACTGTGAGAGTGTTGGAAACTGGCTGAGTTTTCCACTGTTTTCAAACTTACGTAGTTTAATTTAAGAATATGTCAAAATAATAGCCAGTCAGTCTGTATAGTATGCATCATTTTACTGTTGGACATCTTGGAAAAAAACACAGGAATATTTGCCATTGTTTTGTATTTTCAGAAATAAGGGGACTCCTTCATACACACTGTAATGTCCTCTTCACTTACCGGCAACACTGAAAAGACACAATGACTTTCATGAAGTCATACGATGGTTTATTTTAGCATTTATTTTTTAACATTACATGGCTATAAATCTTGTGCAGTAAGAATGGAGACATTCTAAACATTAAATTCTATGGGAGATAAAGGATTGCATATGGGACATTGAATCTGATATTTGTACTACAGAAAAATTGCCCAAAGCATTAATGCCTGGGGCTGTACCCTTTGTGTCATGACCACCACTAGCACTTCCATATTACATCTAAGGACAGAAACACAGGAGACAAGCTAAAAATATCACGAGGCAACAAAAGAAAGGATCTTAACTGTGTTGAAGATCTGTCTGTCATATGGATTTGTTTCTCCACCTTTTCTGCTCTTGGTGTCACAACTGGCATATTGGGAACTGGAAGGGGACCTACCTGTGGCTTTTATAAAGTATGTTGGTCTTGTTCTTATTAACTAGATGGATTTTTTTAAAGGATAAGTAGCAGGCACAGTATTTCAAATGAAGAGAGGGAAAGCAGCCTACCCACTGTGAGTAAAAGTAGCTGTTCTCACTGCATCTCCAGTGAGACTTGTTTTATGAAGTGCAGGCTGTTGTGCCAGGGCAGATGTGGAATCTGGGAAATTTTCCAGAGAAATCATTAAAAAATGAGGTTCTCAACATTAGCTGCTGTGTTTACCTATTTTACTTTCTCAGACTGTCACTAGCAACACTGAAGACTACACTGGATGATGGACTGAGAGTAGAAACCACTTGCAGAGGAGCACTGAGGCAAACAATGTGTTTTCCAGTACACTTAAACCCTTCCTTAGCAATCTGTAGCCATTTTCAGAGAATAAAAGAGCTCTTTCACTGCTATTGCTCCATCTGACTGTGGGCAAACTAGCCACATTCTGGAAAACTGAAAGTTTAGGCTTTTCCTGTGACATCTGAGAAATGATGCAGTGGGAGTAATTACGTGATTGCTGCTGGTACTGATGGTATCTCCCTGCCTGGCTGGTACTGCTAATCTATTTTACATTATCTTCTGCTTCAGGAAAAAAAAAAAAAAATGCCTAAACTGAGGAGGAAGATGTTAATGATGACATTGCCTCCAGCATTTTGTTTGTGACAACATCCTACTGATGATCCTGTCGATACAGATGGTGTCTGTCGGGTGCTGTTTTTAGATATTTCTGAATAACTGGAGGGGACAAACAGAGGGTGGGACAGACGCCCCTCTTCATTGCACTTCTTTGGAAAGATCTTTAAAGAAAGTCCAAATAATGCTGCTTTAAATAAGTGGTTGAGGATTTCCTTCAAGGTTAGAGACCTTTGTGTGGTAAACCTACCTCACCTCTTTGCAACACGAAAAGTTTTTAAAAAGTATTTGAGAAGCAAGTACATCCTGCATTACGTACAGGAGATTCCATTAAGAGGTATTAGTTTAGCTGGTGGAATATGGAGTTACAAAAAGATTGCTCTGAACTATCCTGACACCAAGATTTGGTGGAAGCGTAAGGTTGATCTGGAACTACTTTTCCCTTTTCTTAGACAGCCAGCATGCACGTAAAAACTGAACCTAGCAATTCATAATAAGCAGGGCTGCAATGACCTTGGACTAACTAATCAACATTCTCAATGAAACATGATTGCAGCTTTGGTATTCTATACAGTTTACAAAATCAAATACTGAAATAGGAGAAATATTTGTGATATTTGCAATTTTATAATTTCAACTAATTTTACCTGTAAAAATTAGCGAAAACATTTCTCTAAATCCACCCTAATACCCTGAAAGCAAAAAAATAAGAAAACAGACTTCTCTGAACATGACAGGGATTAAATATTAACAAGATAATATCAGCATCACTCTGTATCTTTCCAGTCAGACAACTGGAATTATTCACGGCAATAGAAAATGCTGTAAAATATGATGGCAGTAGTTATTTGACTGTAAGTCTAATGTGCATCAGTAAACCTCAGTCACAGGACATTTTAAAACTTTCAGTAATTACTCTGTGGCTATAAATGACAATGGCATCAATGCCTAGTTGCTGCTGCAGAAACTCTAATTACCTAAGTGATGCTGTCAGTATTCATACTGTTGGTGTTTCTTATTCTCCTACTATTGTTTTTTCCAAGCTAAAATCCAATGCCTAATTTCTGTTCTTCCCTGACTACCACAATCCCAAGGCCAAGTTCTTTAGCAAGCTAAACATTCTTATCTGCATTCTTTTCAGTGCAGGTGCAACAATGCATTTCATTGTCCATTTTCTCTAGCAGAGAATCTAAGCTAGGGGGGAAGGGAAGGAAAGGAAATATTCTAGAGACACAAACATTTTTTCGCTGTGTAGCATAGCCTTAGTTTTGAATTATGTTTTCTCTTCCTTTGTTGTTTACGTAATATGGAAGGGCTCGTAACTATTCATAACTTTTAAAGAGAGCCAAGTGTTGCAGATGAGTATGCGTATATTATAAAAGGTGCTACTGTTCCATACTGCCACAGCCTCATGTCATGTTCTGGAGCAATAATTCCCATGACTATATATTTTGCTTGCATATTGTACCATGGTAGAAAATAAATTCTCTGATTTATTTACAACAGAACATTTTTAAAATACAGTGAGTTGTAGTAGATAATAGTTGCTTTAATTTATTCTTGTTTACTTCTTTAGGCATTAAAAATGCATAGAAAAAGCACCTAGTCTTTGGCAAAATTTAAAGGACCAAAGATTGTGATAGGAATAACAATCCAGCATGGTGGGTGAGCTGGGGATGAGTAGGGTCTGGAAGAGAAGGACAAGTTTCAACATAGGATGTGGAAATTTAAGCAAAGACAGAAGCAAAAGTAATGCAGCTGGAGTGAAGCTTTAGTGCCAGCAGAATTAAAAAGAGAAACATATGTTAGTTTCAGTAGACCAGCATTTCACCAGATGTGATTCATGTAATTTTTGCAGCTGTTTTCTGTACAGATCAAAGTATGCAAAATGGACTATATTATGAAAATAGAGCAATAAAGAATAAATGATTCATATCTGCTGAAGTAACAGCTAGAACAAGACATAAATCTAAAAAAATATAATGACACACAAGACCCAGATGGTTTCTTTAGGATAATACATGTGGCTTTAAGTAGAAGTAATGGTGAGGAATTGAAAGAAATTATACTGAAAGTAAGTGTCACAAAATGCTTCTAAGAGTTAAACTGGGAACTGTCTTCTGTTGACTTCCCTGCTTCATACTGGGGAGGGGAGGTTGTTTGCTGCTATGTAGAGCTCAACAAGATCACTCCTTAGCACATTCATTTTCTTGTATGCTTTCTCTCTTTTCTCACTCATCAGTTCCTCCTGGTCATGACAGACCAGAAATCTGGTGGAGTATTTTTCAGACTTTTTTAAGACTTTGTCTTATACCTCCCCAGCCTGCAACTATGAATCTTTTTTACTTTCTCATCTTAAAGTCATATACTCATTAGGATAGTGACCATTGTATACAGGTTTTAGAGTGAGTTTCCTAGTTTCCCAGTTTCCCATTCTCTCTTCATCCGATCACCTTATTTACAGCCTTTCCTCTTTTTTTAACCATGTTTCCTCCCAAACCCTAGGTTGGACTTTTGTTGCTTTTCCCACATGTCTTTAGGTATCAAAAAGGGAAATAAGAACTACCAATCCCCCTTGGCTGAAAATACGTACAAAAGTTCTGAGACCCATTTTCTTGAGAAGTTCCCTTGTTTCTTCAAGACACCTTCTCTCACTCTTTTTGGGAGCCTTCCTCAGCCCAGTCTTCAAACATCCTTCTCTGCCCATAAAATTCAATGACAATGTGCTTTTTCACTGCTTGTTCTTATTGCAACAACACAGGCTGGCCAGCGGGGCCGACTTCCTCTCATGGTCTTTGATCAACCAGTAGCAGTTTCTAGGATTTTGAACCTCTTGCCTCATGCAAGCTGTCTGTTTTGTTTCAACTTAGCTTCCTCTTACAGAACCTTCTTGTAAGCCCAGCACCGCTGGACCTCCTGCCTGAATGCAGCAGGCAGGCAAAGATCAGTCTGTGCCTCTCGGTTCCAGTGGGGCAAGCTTTTTTTTTCTTTCTTTTTCCTTTTAATGGGTACATAATATATTTTGATACTTTGAAAACAGTTCACAATTTCTGATAGCCATTCACCCCAAAATGTAGTAATTTCATTGCTTGACAACATTCAATCATAGCATTGTTGAAACCCTAGTAAATAAATATGCAGTCGAAGTAATGATGCCTCATTTCATATTTGTGCTTTGACAGACACATGTGCATACTGAGATGCTATGAGCTTTCTTTCTTGAGGAAACCAACTAAAACCAGATAGGATCAGCCTAAAAAGCACACCTGATTTATTATACACATGTGAGTATTGGCCATTCAAGACTGATAGGTCAAACTAGGTCTCACTAGGAATGTAGTGCAAATGCCCAGTTGACCTGAGGCACACAGCAAGTCGTACAGTTTGCACAATATATTTGATGTCGAGTTGCTCTGTGCATGAGCAGCAGTCATTTGTTTAGGATTTCCAGAACCTTGGTACAGCACTGTGAGACTTTAGTAGATTACCACCCAAAGCAGTACTTCATCCATGCATATCGGTGAAGCTGTTAGGTACAGATTAAACAGGCTTTCTCATTTCCTTAAAAGTGGCTGTAAGGACCACATGTAAAAAAAATTCTTCAGTGGACTTTGAGTCACACCAGCAGCGTGGGCCAATTGTAATTTTGTTAGGGCCCTTTATATGACATTTGCAGGGTAATTTACTCCTTGATAGACCATTTTACAGTTTACAGGAAGTAAAGGCTTGAGCTAAACAGCAATACTACTACAAGAGTTAAGGTGAAATTTTAGTTTTAATTAAATTATTGAAATGGTATAGTCACCGCCATGGTCATTATTATGCTTTATATTATGAAGCTTCCTTATACCATTATGGTTTATTCTCCATACTGTAGCACAATAAGAAAGACCGTTAAAATGCCTTTATAATATTATAATTGTTTCTGTGGTGGTGGAAGTCATGGCAATTTAATTGTATCAATTTAGCTGAAATAGTACCACTCTGTGACCAGGCTTTGTCTGTGGCAATTTGTGTGATTTACTTATGTATGATTTACTCATGCTGTGTTAATAGGGATTTTTTGTTTTGTCTGGATTTGGGTTATTTTTTTCCTTTTTATTCATGAGTTAGCACAACCTACATGGGTAAAGTTCTTAGAGATTAAAGTTTGTCTAAAGAATCATCTGTGCCAGCATTTAAAGTGAGCAGGAGCAAACCTCCTGTGTTTAGAGCTCTTTTCTCTTTTTTTCTTTAGTAAGAGCACCCCAAAGAATTTATTCTACAGACATGATCCATGTGTAAAGTTTGTCAGGTTTTTATGATTTTTATTTCAGGGAAAATAAATTGTTTGCTTTCTTTAGAAATTAGGTGTTTCGTGGAAGGCTGTCTTTTTTTTTTTCTTTCTTTTCTCACTCTTTCTTGGCCTTTCTGAGATACATACCTTGAAACTAAAAAAGTTGTGGGAAGGATTGTTCTTGAATTAAGTCTAAAACATAAGTCTAAAACTTCTAAGAAAGTGCACCTTCCACAGAAGTAATCAGTTAAGCTAATCATAGCTATTGAAACATCCTTTTGCTGACAAATCCATTTATATAACCTTGTTAAGGTAATCACAATAACTTTGGTATTCTATCATAGCATTATTGACTTTGCCTGACAAATAAGACTAACACAATTTTTAACGAGCAAAGATATTTTCCCCAGATCATAGTAAAGTGAATTTTAAAGCAGCAATGTACTAATATAAGAAGGGAGTTATGCCTCCATGAATCATAATGGTAGCATTACGAGTTGCCCTGATTTGTACTGATATTTCATTCCGCTCATTATGTAGTATCCCCTGAATGTGCTCCATTCTGGAAGTACATTCCAATAAAGCTTGTTTTGGGATATAAGGGGGTATCATTCCATGACAAAGCCTTGCAGTTCAGTTGTTTCCTTTTTGCCAGCCACTACTTAAGATGAATTAACATGTGTAAACATGTTAACACCATAATCTGTTTATGACATTTAGACATTGTTTCCTACATTTGTCAATTTCTCACCACGTATTTTTTAAAGTTGATCTAAGAATAGTCATCTACATTTTTAAAGCAGTTAATCTGAATGATGATGAAGTCTCACTTTTAACTTAGGAATTTAATGGTGGCCTTAGAAGATGTTACTAACTCACAGTGACTTCAGCAGTTGTTCATTCTGCTGTCAAACACAAGAGGTAGACCTGCCACATATGCTTACTTAAACTGTATTTACTGGAATCTCAATCAATGGAATTATTTCATAGAAGCATAGAATGACAGGTTGATTTGTGTTGGAAGAGACCTTTAAAGATCATTGAGTCCAACCCCACTGTCACGGGCAGGGACATCTACTAGATCAGGTTGCTCAAAGCCCCATCCAACCTGACCTTCCACTTCCAATGATGGGGCATCCACAACTTCTGGGTAACCTGTTCCAGTGTCAAATTTCAAGCTACGCCAACAGAGCATCCGATCCACTGTGCTGTTTTTCAAAAGAAAGCAGAGCAGTATCATTGATTATAGGATTAAGATTTGTTTTCCACAAATATCATGTTTCGTGGCTTCTAGCACTTGGCAGCCCACAATACCTCCAATAGGGAGAGTTTGCTGAAAAGTGAACAGCAGTTGTGGATTTACAGATCTGAACTGCAGCCCACAGATTTTACCTCTCTAAAATACAGTGCAGTAAAGTTAGCACGATTTTACAAGACTCGTGCTTTCTGAACCATACCAGTAAAAATAACTAAAACTTCTATTTTTTTTTTTCTCCCAAGTAGAAGCTGAATTTAATAAAGTGTAACAAGTTAATTGTAAAGTTTTTGGAATCTTTTGAAAACCAGGTAGCTTTTATCAATAAGTTTTTTTGAAAGAACTGTAGCTAGACCACTAACTGCAGGTTAGAGAGTTCAGTAAAATCATGTGAAGGTGCATTTTAAAGGTGACATCTTAATTTTTTGTTTCAAATTTTGCACCCATTTGAGATAAGAACTTTATAAAATCATGTGAAATAATTGTAGTATTTCTGTATTTCCATAAGAAACAGACCGGTAGCAGAATTACAGAGTAACATACTCTAGATTATATTTAAAGCTGTGAAATCAGATCAGATCTCTCCTTAGAAATCCTCCTTCTCATGAGTTTCTCACTAGGCCATATTTGTTCAGAGCTAAACCTTGAGACATATTGTCTTTTTATTACTGGTTTTCAGTCCTCTTACTGTGGAAGTGCGCTTTCAGCTGAAAAATTGCTTCCTTCCCAATGCATTTAAAATGAAGCAGAATGTGAACATTCAGGTGTTTTTGTTTGGGTTGGGTTTTTTCCCATTAGGGTATTTAAATGTTCCATGTTTGGGTCATAAGTTTTTACTGTGTGATATTCGCTTTTCCTGTTGGCAAGAGAAAAATTCACAAACAACAACTTCATTTTTCAAAAGGATTGTCAAGTCAGGTGTCTGCAGAGGTTTACCTTGTTTTCTAACTTGCAAAACTGAGTGCTGCCTCCCCACAATGTTCTGCATGCTGTGCAAAGACATGCCTGATTACAGTATATGAATGACTTAATGCCCTCCTTGTGTTTGCATGAGTAATTGCATTTTTTTAAAAAGAAAATATCAAGTTGGCAAAACCTATTCTGATTTGAAACAGGAAAGCAAAATTCAATGGAGGGCAGTGAAGGTGTATCTATTTTCTAGGTGTGCGTGTTGATGTGCCTTTATAGCTACCCAGCTGTAGCTATCCTGTCATCTCAGAATCTTCTCTTTTAGACTGAAGTGGTGTGGGCTTCCCTGTTAGGTTGAAAGGGATCTAATTCAAAGCTGTCTGTAGTTTCTGAGGGTTTGTACTACCGATGGCTGCTCGGCCATATCGCTACTATGCACTTTAGATTTAAAACCAAATCCATGAAAGTGTAGATGTTAAGACTTGCAATGCTATAGGTGTGAAGACATGAGAGTTACCTAAAAGTACTGGGTGGGGAGCGGGGTAGCATTTGGTGAGATTTTTCCCACCGTGTTTCCTGATCCCTAGCCCTGTTAGACAACATCCAAACACACCGCATTGAGGCAGCTTTCCCAGGCAGGGCTTATTTCTGTTCTTCTTCCCCACAGCTGCTGTCACCTGGTCTGGTGCTGCTTTGATGCCCACAGACATGCAGCCTGCGCCCAGCCAGCAAGCAATTAAAGCTGACCCATCGCCTCTCATCCAGCCAGCCCTCAGCAGTGCTTTAAGAAGCAAAATTGTTGTTCAGTGTCTGTCTCTGAGAAGAGGCAATTACTGAAAGAGCAGCAGTGGGGAAGTCTGCGAAGGACAGGGAGCAATAAGAGCCAGGAAACTTTCTCCTGTCCTAACCAACATCTCCACATCTCAAAATTCCCCTGCTTTATCTTACCTACGGTCTCCCCCAAGACATGCTTAGCGCTGAATTTGTGTATATCTCTGCTATTTAGCACACAGACATTAGCTGGTTACAAGCGAGGAATAAGCTAAATATAAACACCTACTCTTTTCATGATCCTCTCCCAGAGGCTGAAAGGGAAATCCACCTTTAAAAACATATTCTTAAAACAGCAGTAGTTGCACCTGAGACTAACATTAACATCCACTACAGTTACCTGTGAACTGTTTTCACAGACTTAACCACAGCTTTACAGCAAAATATGCCATGTGTTTGTTCAAGGAAACCTTCCTCTATGCATCAGTGCGCTACACAACTCTGTATAGGACATACTATACTGAAAAGGAATTCTGTGTGATCGCCAAGGTGTATACAATTAGGCTAGTAAGAATTTACTCATATATTTTTATCTTTCTCATTCTTTTCCTCTCATATCTTTCATATTGACTTTCTTGCTGGCCCTAATCCAGTAAATATACGTAGATCCCTCGTGTCAATGGGATGCTTGTTGAAATTAAGTAACATGCATGCATGCTTGTCGAATCAACTATGTAGCTTTGTAGACTTCTTGGACTTTCAGCTGCCTTCTTAAGTCACACTGGCATCCTCATATCACTGCTTTTAGAACCAGTTTTAAAAATAGAAACATTTACAAAGTGAAAATGCTAGTTATAGTAGTAATTACTATTATTTATTGTAAAGATTATCTCTGAAGTGTATTGGATTTTGCAGATACTCAGCAGCTTGCAGAAAAAGGCCTCATGCTGGCAATGTTTTGACCTTTTTTTTTCCCCCCAGGCAAACTGAAAATTCTTTTTCTATTATATTTGAGGAAGCTTTTTATGTAGTAGTCTTGGTTCTGTGTATTCAGTAAGTATGTAAACTGGTATTAATATTACTTGTCCTTTCACAGTTGTGTCCTGCTGTCTTTCACAACTCTATCACCCTATCTAAAAGTTGATTATTGTTCTTCCCTTTGTCTGTTAATATTATTTCAAATTTGACAGTGAAATGAAACTATCATTTCAAATATCAATATGCTCTTATATATTTGCAGTGGTCTTATTTTGTTATTTATTACAGCAGAATTATTAAAAATTGCATGATGAAGGATTACAGACAAGTCTGTGATGTTAGAGAGTGAATGGATCATTAGGCTTCTCTGTGGCTTTATTCAAGTTTTAAAGTGACCAGATTTATATAACATCTGTTAGCAGGACCATTAAGTAATCCACCTAGACTTGAAGTTCTTAACAGAGCCTTTTATAGTTCCCTCTTGAATTAAAAATACATACCTGGGGAACATATTCAACCATGTTGATTAAAGGAACTTTTGTGAGAAATTTCTTTGGAATTAAAAAAGTATAAGTAGATTTAGCACCTCACTGATTTCCTCTGGCATGACAAACATGGAATTATCCAAAAGTTTCTGGACACCTTCTGATTTATCTCATAAAAAGAACTTCAGAAGTTTATGATGAGTGTAGACCTGCTATAGAGAACATATGTCAGAGAAAAAGGGGTCCTTGTTCCTGAAATAGTCTTCTGAAAATCTGAAAATTACTGGAGGTGACAAATGAAAACTCTCTTTTGTGTGAATGTCTGTGAGAGTTATTGAGGTTTGGAGGTGGATTAGGCTGCAAATTAAATGAATCTAATTCAGGCCAGGGTACAATGCATTGCTGAAGGAGATTGTTAATGCTGCCTTCTTTGACCACGGTTGACAGTTGTTTTCAGGAAAGCACTGTTGAGTCATTAATTTGTACAGGTAAATATAAATATGCTTATTTTATATAGTTATGTAAATATATAAATATATGCATACTGTGTGTACATAAATAAAATACAAAGTATGCATATATTTATATATTTACATAAATACATAAATTATTTTAAGGAACCTAAAATATGGACTATATTCAACCTGAAATGAATAATTAAATAAATCATATTAACTGAGCTCTGCTACAGCAGATTCTCTTTTCTGTAGTCGTTGGTATTTTACTTCCTCTGCTAGGAAATGAAGGATTTCAAATTTCATCATCTGTCCTGGTTTGAGCTGGGATAGAGTTAATTTTCTTCCTAGCAGCTGGTGTAGTGCTGTGTTTTGGATTTAGGATGTTGTGTTGCTAACATGCTGATGTTTTAGTTGTTGCTAAGTAGTGCTCACACCAGTCAAGGACTTTTCAGTTTCTCAAGCCCTGCCAGCGAGAAGCTGGGAGGGGCCACGGCCAGAACAGTTGATCCAAACTGGCCAAAGGGCTATTCCATACCATATGATGTCATGCTCAGTATATAAACTGGGGGGGGTTGGCCGGGGGGCAGCGATGGCTGCTCAGAGATTGTCTGGGTGTTAGTCAGTGGAACACTTGCTTTGTATTTTATTATTATAATTATTACTACTACTACTGTTTCACTTTATTTTATTTTAATTATTAAACTGTTCTTACCTCAACCCACAAGTTTTCTCACTCTTACTCTTCCGATTCTCTTCCCCATCCCACCAGGACAGAGGGAGTGATCAAGCGGCTGTGTGGTGCTTAGTTGCTGGCTAGGGTTAAACCACAACATCATCTGAACTTAAAGTTTCTTTAGGGACTGTCTTTGCTTTTTTTAAAATGTGTATCAAATTCATTTTGGAGACTCTTACTGCTCCAGCAGACTGCAAGCGAGGCCTGTGATTAAAGGCTTGCTCTGCTAAAGCCAAGGTCATTGGCAAACAGCACCACAAAACTTGAGGGACTGTCAAAAATATGATGACCTGATATCACAGACAAGAAATATAGAAACAAAAGTGTCACGAGGAAGTATATGTTTGTAGGAGCATCTTGTGCTTCACTGAAATGAAAATAATAAGAAAATAGAACCCCAGCAGTTCAATATACTTCTGCTGCTTATTGTTTCATGTCTCATTTTTGGATTCTGAGTCTTCAGGAGGGATTCAGCAGTGCAGATACTCACTTCTTGGCATTCTGTTAGGGGCAAAGAGTTTTATACAATGAGCTGTATAGGAGTTCACTCAAAAGATGCGGTGAATTAGCACAGCTTTCTGGTTGCCCTTTGCACATACCCTAAGATAAAAAATAGGATGTCCTGACAGAAGTTCGAAGAAATCATGCAGTTTGATTTAAATATCAGTAAAATTGAGTACTGCTTATGACTTCCAACTTTTAAGCTTTTAGGGTGCATTTAAGTCATCCCCTTTGATCATGGTTAAAAAACAGTTAGTCCTGTCCTATAACCTGAAGGATCCATGATCATCTGTGATGGGGGACTGTGGCACGTGGTGCCCTGGATAGCCATGATCTGAATTGGTGGTGCAGATGCTTCCTATCTAGATTCCAGGAGCTCAGCTTTAAGAAAAGCAGCAAATAATGCTACTTCCACAGACTGAAAGTGCCTAGCAGTAGGGCTCATGATTTTTGAAGCTTTTACTCTTCAGCTCACTTTCTTGTAACAAGCCAAACTTCCTTTTGTAATCTCATGTCCCTGGGAACGGAGGCTTTAACAAAAATGCTGAACATAACCAGACTTGACATAAAACAAAAAGAGTTGGCAATATCATGAGCAATTGCATTGCTTCGAGCAAGCAAAGCAGAGAACACAACAGCAGTTGCTTAAACTGGCCTATTAATCTTTAAAAGTGTTCTTGGATGCAGGTAAGAACATTCTAGTTAGTCTCAAAAGAGGGAGTTATTTTTCTTGTCAGTAATTTTAACATTCAAGTGAGTTTTCAAAAGTCTTTTTATGGTGCTTTTTAATGTCATTGGAGTCTGGTACAGACCCTTAAATTTAGGACCCACTCTTTTATGCATTTATCTCCAACATAGCATTTATCTCCTTATATAGCAAGGGATGTTATGGTATTCTTATAGTTGGGACAGAGAGGCAGTGTGGAGAACCCACCAGAAATGAAGGAAATTATTAAAATTAACTGTACCATTATTGTGACATTGTATTCTTAATCATGCCTTTAACCCCATGCTTTGTCTTTGTTCACAACCACTGTGCACAAAATGCAGTTATTTGGATAATAACGAAGTTGAATCCTGTTTTGGCTAGAGGCTACATTGCATCTGTTCCTCATACTGGATTATGTAGGCTTTTGGTACAAATTGTGCCTCCTATTTGCATACATTTCGTAGTAACGTTAGAATTACCACCCCAAGAAAGGGTCGGTTTTGAAGGGTTTGTCACATTAGGGTGTCCATGGTACAAAAGTCAGAGAACTACAGAAGAATGAACAGTTTTAGCATAATCAAGCAGGTCAGACCTGTCCATTTTACGTGTAGAAATCCAGTCCCCATCAACATTGCAAGAGTCTTCTCAATAGGTACATACTTTCTTAACCAATGTATTTGTTGAATGCTTAGAGGCTGTATACAGTGGTGAGGTACTCAGGCACATGAGTCTGATCCCTTCTGCTTTGGGTATCAATAAATAAAATATTAATATTGCAAAATAGCATAGGAAGAGCTTTCTACAGCTGTTTGAGGCAGTTTGTCTTTGAGGGAAGGTATGTTGGTGACAAATTTTAATTTTGTGATATTTCAAATCTATGCATAGCTCCATAGGGATCTCAGCAATTTTGTTTAAAAACAACAGAAAAAAAAAAAAAGTTTAAAATGTTCTTGCTGAGACTCAAAATTGCTTTACATTATAAACTCCTTTTTCAAATGTTCATAGTTTTATGAACCTTTTGGACAGAATTTTTTACGGCCCATAATTGGAACTTTTTCACTTTTTTTTTTTTAATACTGACTTTTTCAAGCCTTCTTTTACCTTTCCTGACTCTCTACCCTGAGAAGTATTCCTACAGCATTTGTGCTGGTGACTATATATGGCCTGCCAATGATGTTTCCAGTTCTTCACTATTTCAGTTACATTTTGGTTTGGTCTTGATTTTTCATTTCAGTCAAAATCAGATATGGCTTGAGTGAGGCACACACCAAGCTGCACAAACCCTTGACTTCGCACAAACCCTTATCCTATCCTCAGTCTTCAGAACTGAAAGCAGTGCTCACAGTTTGCCATCACTCCAAACCTGTGTTTTCTCATACCTCTAGATCATCAGAGGGAATAGGTGAGAGCAATTTTCAGACTAAGTAATCAGCTTAATCACATGTCAAGGACTCCATCGGAGCCCAACAGCTTTTCTGGGTAGTCATGACTTCTTTGTGCTCATGTTGAACTTCCTATGACAAGTGATCAGTAAGGCTCATATTGATCCAATCACCTGTTTCATGCCATTTTTTCCTTTGGGCTTGGAGCTTATTTCTGCCATACTGTTACCTCTCTGGGCTTTTTCTCAGACAAAGAGACTAGCACAGAAGGGAGGTAGACAAAGGAAAAGGCATAAGCCATGGAGCTGGGATTTGAGCATGGGTCTGATATTGCTAAAGATCAGAGTTCATCTTTAGGGGCAACAAGTTTCAGAAAACAGACCCTTGATGGTTCTTATAACTTGTTCTTGTGACTAATACTAACACTGCATGAAGAAGACAGCAGTATGCTTCTCTTGTTGACTTCTTGCCTTCTGGCTCTCTAAAGACATTCCACTTTGCCAGTAAGTTCAGTAAATCTAATTGTAAAATTGCCTGTTTTGCAAGGCAAGAAACAGATCCCTGAGCATGTGGCAAATTAAACATGCAGAAGAATGATTTTTATCATTTAGGTAGATCATCTGCCTGTTTTTCAAATAAATTTCTAAAAGTTCTTTTTTTCACTTTTAAAAGATAAAATAAAATAAAATCTGACAACATTCTTGGTAGCCCAAGGAGTAAAAGAAGTGAAAGAAGGGGAAGACAGTACTCATACATCAATTCTTTCTGGATGGGTGGGTGCAAGGGGTGGCATGTACTCAAATGGTTAACAAGTGTTGCAGTGTGGATTGATCGGGAAAAAAAATAGATTAAATCAGTGTATCTTTCTAACAGTAGTTGTGCTTCATACAGAAATCCTTTCTTGTAATCGTGGTCCGATGTCATGGTTACAGAATTTGCTCAGTCTGTCAACCTCTAATCTCAGTGAACGAGAACCATGAACTTCTAACCTTAACCCCCCAAATGACTGCCTTTTTACCTCTTTTAACCTCTCTCGGGCTATGAAGCTGGGGTTACCTCATGGTCTATGTCTGAAGATGTTGATATTGTGAATTTTCTCTTTTAGTAGTAATTAATGTGTATCACAGGGTCTTTCTGGTCTAGTGTGCATTGGGTTTGCTACCACAAGGAGATGAATTTGCTAGGTCCAGTCTATCAGCCAGTTCAGACATCTGAATAGTCACAAGAGTAAGCTTCAATTTAAGAATGCTCTTCATGTGATCGCTTCACCGGAGTGCTCAGGATGAGGACAAGATATTGACTATTATATTTTCAACAGCCACCTCAACCTAGAGACCTTGCCTGGAAGCAGCATGGTTCATTGTTTCATCACATTAGCAGGAATGTCACAATTATTGAGTAGGCTACCTTCAATCTCTAGCTCACAGGGCAAGTAAAAACCATCTGTGTAACACTGAAGCGAGAGTTCAAATTAAAAACAAACAGAAACAAAATTGAGTCAATAGTCAATATTCAAAAATTATCATCCCAATCAAGACAGCAAGGGAGCTAGTGACGCAAGTTTCCCTATTTGCCAGTGGACTTCTTCAGTATTATCCCAGGCCTTCAAAACAAATTTGTTCAGCAGTAGTGAGAGGAGATTGAGCATAACTGGTCACACACAAAGCAAGCCAGGATCAGAACTTGTGGTTTCAGGAAATAAGAGGGTGGAAGACTAAGGTTATGCTGTCAATAGGGGTCTTTGGCTAATAGCTGATGCTCATGCTTCAAAGTACATCTACAATTAGAGCAGGTTTTGTTAACACTGGAACACATCATTTGCATCTAATGAGGATTAATGTCTCCTTGAAATCAGATACTAAGGAATGTGCGTGTCTTGTCCATGCCAACAACACTGAATCTTAACTACAAGCGAATCTTGACTACAAGATTAATTGGGTGTAGGGAATTACAAGGAAATGTACTGTTTTTTCCTAGCATTATGCATATTATCTTTTATTACCTATTGACCAGGTTTTATTTGAAAAACTTTTCTCCTCACTGTTAAAAACAGAAACTGGGTAGCAAGTCAGAACTAGAGCATCCTTGTTATTCTTAGGAAATGGGATGGGAATGCTTATTGTCTCAGCCTAATTAGTGTTCATTTATAATAAACATTATAGTACATATCAATATCTTAAAAAGTGTTGGGAAGGGCTAGGTTCCACACAAGAAACAATAAAGTCAAGATCTCTAACATTATGCTTTGCCAGGCCTTTGCACTCTTGCACCTTTCTGTGAAATTTCAAGTGCTGACTGCTGTCTCGTGGTGGAAAAAGTGCTTCACCTCCATCCCACTCAACATGCTGTCTTTCTTATAGTTTTCCTAAGAGTGTATTTTTCAGATACTAATAAGGAGTGAAAGAAATATAAAATAGAATGTCATAAAGCAGAGAAATACAGTGAAAAAAATATTTCTGCAAAGCATAATCATCATGTCACAGCATTGTATGGGTTTATTATATAAGGCAATCTTAGTGTGTTGTTTTTTTCCTGCAGTTTTAGTGTCTTTTTTTCTTTACTTCTGGTGATTTTAATTAGTCTTAATTTCTCATTAATTTTTTATGTTATTGTTATAAGCACTGTACATAAAGTATAGACAAATAAATGAAAGGAACATCATCCTTATTTTTACTCTTTAATTTAAAATAAACTGTGTTATGCTATTATCTGTTAAAATTATCTAGATTCACCACCTAAAAATAGAATCATAAAATCACAGAATGGTTTGGGTCAGAAGGGACCTTCAAAGATCATCTAGACAGTCTCCCTGCCATGGGCAGGGATATCTTTTACTAGGTAAGGTTGCTCAAAGCCCTGCCCAACAGAAAATGTCCACTTGAAACCAAATGTAGAACTTAAGCAGATAGAATGAAATTAAACATTATCTCCAAGCACTTAGAAAACAGTATTATGGGGACTTAAAGGGATTACATCTCACCTAAAAGAAAGTACCACCATAGCAATGATTTCCAGTAATGATCATAATTAATCCTTGGGCTGACAGCCAACACAAATATACATATACTATACATAGTTTAAAAGCTTAAAAAAACAGACAGTTAAGTGGGACTCTACATCAGTAGAAGTGTGATTATGGGGCTGATCCTGTGCTCAGGAGCAAACTTCTTACCACAGACTGGAGTATTGCTTCAGTACTTATTGAAAAAGGGAGGAGTAGGACACCGGATTACCCTTCCCTGTGTCACTTCCAAAAGTCCCACATGATTTTCCTGGAAGCCCTATTATCTCTATTCTGCCTACTCTTCAGTTACAGCATCTGTCTGAGAGGTTGCTAGCTGAGGAAGTACAGTTCACCCGCTGATGTATGGAATTAAGATCAAGATATATGTTATGAGTTTGAAGCTCAGAAGACAGCAGTTTTCTATCCGTGATTGAAATTTCAATTGTTAAATGAATGCCAAAGAGACTACTTAATGTCTCTTGTACACAGCCTGAAACTGAGTCTCTTGCTATGAAGCAGCAACATTCTTCTATAAGAAATAAGCAGTTTACATTACATACCTGCTGAAGATTAAGCATTTTATAGACATTTGCTTAATGATTGCTTGTGACATCGGAAAACCGTACATGATCTATTGAAAAACTTCAAGTATCTGCTGGTACTCTCTGAAAGAATTCTTAACTTTTATTAAACATACAACTGAGAATAAGCCAGTTGGGCAGCAGCTTTTCCACCATGCACAGGGTTACCAAGCACTGAGTTCACAAATACTGAAACACTCTCAGAAGTTCACTGATATTTAAAACCTGTACACACAGGCAAAAAGTTTTTGAATTTTCTAAAATTCTGTAAATGACAATAAAGATACAGGTTAATTTTTTAATGCCTGGCACATTTGACTCACTTTACGGATTAAGAATCTCCAAGAAGTTAGAGAGGAGTGTGCTTCAGACGCTAAAAAAAAAGAATTGATTTTTGTCAGGCTTTCTTTTATTGATCGGCAGCTTAACATTTATCAGCTCAAACAGCTTACGGCTGCCATTTTGTGAAGTGATATTTTAGAGGTCAAGCTAATGCACCAGGTGGTTTTGTTTGCATTTCTAAAACTGATCTTTGCTGGGCCATCATTATCTGCTTTTACCTGCTTTGAGGACTCAGGATGTAATATGCATAGTGAAATGTAATTATGAAAAGCTTTTCTCCCAGCCTTTATCCATAATTTCTGAATAATATTTTTTTTTAAAAAAAAAGTAGCAAGTGCTATGATGACATCTCTTTTGTTTTTAATCAAAGAATTTTAACTATAATATTGCTGTTTTCTTCTCTCACTGCATCACCAGCAGCCTTGAAATATGAACATGACCATCTAGTTAAGCATCTCTAAACATGACCATCAAGTCAAGCAAATTTTTTAATCACCCCAATAACCAAACATAACAGTATTCCAGAAATGAAAGATTTTATTTATAAGAGGTGCTTGTACTGACCACATGTGAAATTCTTACTTTTTAAATGTGTCTAGCAACATTTATCAAGCTGTTTCCCTATGCAAATTTACCATTTTTCTTTGCCATTGGCTGTGAACTAGCCAAGCACAGACACTGAAACAAGGCATAATAATTATAACTTAAAGACAAAAAAAAAAAGGAGGAAAAAACCCTTGAGAGTGAAGAAAGCTGTGACACCAGCACCACGGACATCACAATTTATTCCAACAGTTGTGATGACAAAGCGTTACAATATTTTATTGCAATATTTGATACACATTAACCCACATGGCAAATCCATATTCCTACTTAAAAAAGAGTTACTGAAATAGATGAGTGAATATGTGTGTGCTGATTGACAAGTGGCATTTCTTACAGTTGACAATTGTTAAAAGCACTTGATAACATCATGCAATCTCTGGCATTGTTGTACAGAGAAAGCCTCGGCTGTTTCCTATGACTATATATTTATAATTATATTTTCATTAAACTGAATTGTGTGTCAGCTTCTGATTTCACAAGTCATTTTCATATCACAGCTGAAAGTTTTCTAAACCAGTGTCAAGAAATGACATGCAAAGTCAAAAGACAAATGCCTCATCAACTGTAAATAATGCTCCAGCAAGTCTGCATTTTGAGGGTAAAGAAGTTACGGAGAGCAAAGCAGCAAATCACAAAGGCAGACTTCTTACTGCTAACTAGCAGTAACAGAGACTGGCAGGATGTAATTACCTGTTAATTTTCAGGTATGGCCAGAATAAAGGCAATTAACAAAGGAAAACGACGAGAGGACTCCTTCTGCATCTGGAATCCGCACCAAATATCCCTTTGGTCAGGGTGAAGGTAATTGGCTGAAGACAGACTGACAAGACAGATTTTCAGAGTGGGATGCAAAGAGCGAGTCAGTATTGCAGCAGTGGTGACAAACTGGCTGGCATGTATGGAAATGGGGGTATTTTGTGGGCAGACGGCTGACATTTTTGCACACATTTTTTACAACTGCCTTGGAGCTGATATGGGGAAACATGGAAACCTAAATCTGAATTAAGTATTTAAAGTATCGGTATAAATAATCTCACATTTATCTCCAATGAGGAGGTTGGGTTTTGGCATTTAAATGGCGTCCATTCAAGTTCAGTGTATTTTACTTGAGCATGACCTAAAGACCTAAATCTGTTGTTAAGTCAGATGAATTTTCCTGATTGTACTTCATAGATAAGCTGTTAGAAAATCTCCAGTGAGTTAGTATGTTTGCCACTTTCAGTGCTCCAAGTACAAGTGAGATAATGTTAGGTAAAACGCACGGACATTATACGGACTGTGTGGTCTACGATGCAGCCAGTGTGTGTTATGGTAGCTTTAAGGCCTGATCAGACAAGCTGTGGTTGAGGCTGAAGATAATTTGAGTGAAGTTATGTCTGTATTTTAAACCCAGATTAGTTCACGGAAGCAGGTTTCTTAGCTAAGCTGAGGTGATGGTAATCTGGATGGGGGCAGAGGGGAGAAAAGAGAGCAGGGTGCTTGGCTGGAGACAAACTTGCGTTTGAATCTTTGGCAGCTGAAACAGTCTGCCTGGCTGTGGTCCTACTTAAAATAATAGTTATAATTTCTAGTTATTAATTTAAATAAATATGGTGGAAGTTTGTTTCAGATTGTCTCCAGTACCATGGGGTAAAACTCTCTCTGTTGCATGTTAAAAAAAATCATTCTTAAGTGACATTCTAATCAAGTAACAATAAAATTGCTTTTCAGGCTGTAAATCCATGAAGACGTAGGATACGCAGTGTGTTTTGTACAGTACCTGGTTCTTCTGTCAGACAGAAACTGCTATACACAATTAGAAAATAAATGATAAAAATTTGCAATTTATTCTCTCCCCTTTAATGGCCTACTTTCATGTTAAAATTACTGGGGTGAGCAGGAAGACAAGTTACTTATCTCATTTTCCTTATAATAATTGAAGGCATCTTTTATTTCCCTTGCTTTACCTTAAATAACACAAAGTTAGAGGTTTTCACCCTTTTTCCTTCCTTGTCTCCTAGGAAACCGATCTCATGACCTTTAACATCTCAATGCACCGTTCTTGGTGGCGGGAACATGGGCCCGGCTGCATACGAAGGGTTGTGCGTCCTTCTGCCCCCGGCATCCTAGATGATTACTCCTACGTCTCTGTGACAGGCTGCATAATTGATTTCCAGTACCTAGAGGTCATTCACAGTGCTATCCAAATACTCCTCTCCGTAAGTTCCTGTTTCCTTTTGTACTTGGATCCTGGCAGTCCTTTTGCATGCAGCCTGCTGCTGTTGGGTGTCTCTGTCCTGAAAGCGGGATGTAGTAGTTGACGGATAGCAGCACAGAGTTTTAATTATATTTTGAATTAGAGAATGATATTCATGTTATTAAAATGTGCACTGCTCTTCTCTTTCCTTATATCTCGTAAAGCTCTGTACAGGCGTAGTCCCCATTCTGGCCTTTGCTGGGACATGTGAAAATTAACTCGAGCTCTTGGCTCTTATTCACTGAGACATGTACAGGAAAGGAGAGCAGACTTCTCTAAATTTTCCTAAACTTTTCTCTGAAGTTCACAGTCAATGGCGGTATTTATTCAGCCCTGAATGTAAATATATTTTACATGATGCATGGCTAAGTTTCTTCCCAAAGTGAGATATGGATGTAACACTTGAAAAAGATCAGAGAAGTATTAGTAATTAAGGTACTCATTTGTATTTAACCATATTATTTGTTCTTTCCTGGGACTCTGCATTATCAGAATACTCTACCTCCATGATCCACATTTTGTAGCTGCAATACCAGTTAAAAACTCCAAGTACAAGAAGTCATTATAAAAAGTCTGCGGTTCAGGGAAGCGCTGAGGCTGGGTGAGTTGCTCTGGGAGCAGCAGCCCAGTCTTGGCCACAGTCTTTCCTCAACCTGATGGCTGCTTCTGCTTGTGATTAAAAGGTTGTTTGGCATGAGCTGCATGTGATCTCCTAGAAGTGGTAGCTCTTTCTCTACATAGGTGTGTGTAGTACGTAGCAACTGGCCCACTCCAAGTGGGTGTACATAGGTCTGATGCCTGGGTCTATTCTGAGAACATAAGTGCTCGTGGCTCATGGTCCTAACCATGGCCACCAGTGCTTGTCAGACAGTGGGAGAAGAGATGCAGTCTGCAGTCCACACCTGCTAGTCAGGTGAGCTGCCTGGTCTGAGCAACCAGAAAGGCTGGATGTTCCTGGTCTATTCAGTATTTCAAGCTGTTTTACTAACTGACTCGTAAATACTGCCACTAACCAAGTAAAAGGGATCTGTAGGATAAATCTCACTCATTAGTTTAAAATTATTTTCAAATTTAAATTTTTACATTTTTTCAAGATAAGGATATTTCTCTTTTGAAAGAAAAAAATCAGTGTATGTGGTTACATCTATCATCCTGTCCAGCTGTCTAGAATGAACTAGTCTAAAAGTTCAAGATCATTTCTCTGCATTACTGAATGCCTTTTGTAAGATGTCAAGTGCTTTTTCCTTAGCACTGCTTTTAATCTAAATTCAATAAACTTGTACCTTACAGCAGTGATTAATGAACTTCCACTTGACAATTCAGGTCTGAATTAGTGCACTTGGTTAGTGTACCAGTGACATCACATGCACCTACACAAGCTATGTGTCTGCTCCTGGCCTATCAGCCTCTCAGGCACCAGTGACATCACGAGCACACACACATCCCACCTACCTGCTCCTGGCCTATTGGCTTCTTAGGCATCAGTGACATCAGAAGAACCTACACAAGCCTTCTCCTGACTATCGTTCAGTCAGGCAGCAAAGACTTTGAGTCAGGACCTTTTCCAGTGAAAATAAAATCACTTCTCTTGAGGCCTAGCCCTGTGTATGTCAACATACATGATAATGTTACTGTGAAAGCAGGCCTTGCAGAAGAATTGTGCACACTACATCTGCAAAGCTTAGCTGAATGCATCTTTCTTACTTTTGTGGGGGCCTGATACTCAAAGCAGGTTGCTTCTCCTATGAGCTCTTCATTTGCAGCAAATTTCCCTCGCAATGCAGTGTTGTTCGCTCTGCTTCAGTGAGCCTGTACAAGGGAAACTAAAGTGTGGTTGGTTTAAAAGGAGAAAACCATAAATATTTCCAATACTTCCTCACTTCTATAAGCAAAAATGTACTGTGTTAGAAATTTTTCTAGAATTTTAGTGATGAGAAACAAATTTAAAGTTCAGTGGAAATACAGCCGGTTGTTGAAATCGGGAACTGTTTTATTCTGCACTACAGCTCTGGTAAAAATTTACCAAATGACAGAAACACAAATATTAATATTAGAATAATAGAATAAAAACATTTAATATATGTAAACTAAAAGAAAAATGAGAATGGAAAAGTATAAAAATTATATAGTAATTATAAAGCATAAGCTGTAACAGGCCTTTCCTTTCTTGTGGAGTGACTGATTGCCTGGAACAATCATAAATAAATTCTGGATACAATTCATTGGAAGTTCAAAATGTGCCAGGAAGTTATAAGGCTTGACTGTGAATTAGTTGCCAGTTTCAGATACTGTTTTTGACTGATATACACAATGTCAAAATTAAAATCCCATGCACAAAGTAAGGTTTTCCTCTAGTCTTATCATCTTGCTATCCCATCTGTGATGTGTTATGATTAGCGTACCATGAGTCTGTACTTCAGTTTCCATTCTGAATTGTAATTTAGGCTTGTTTAATTTACTGTCACACAGGACAAAAGTCACCACCTAGATTATCAGACTTGTTGCAGTTTCCTCCTATTTTCTGAGTACTGTTGACCTGAAGAAGTTCCCATTCATTTCAGATGCATAATTGCTTTTTAATTGGGGTACCAATTTCAGTTGTTAAAAGGTCATTTAGGTTGTCTTTTTACAGTACTAAAGAATTGGAGATCAGAAAACCCTTCTTTTTTTCTTTTCTTAGTGGCTAGTCCTAAAAGTAGGCTATTCCTTTTTGGACCTTACAACCTACTTAATTTTCATAACATTTTTATGTAGCAGTAGTAGTGTAACAAACCATTTTACAGTGTAACAAAAACTTTATTGGCATAACAAATCATTTTATCATGCTAACCCTTGTCCAAATGACTGGGAAGGTGAGCACTTCCATTTGATAGGGAGTCAGAGCCTCTGTAAGAAGAAATCCCTCCAGGGTTCAATATTGGATACCTGTCAAGATATATAACTCACTAGCAGCAATTCTCCATTTTTGATAGGTGACTTTTTATTGAAATATTTTTTTTTAAATGGTATAAAAAAATTCCTATGCACAGAATGCTGCAGCTGTGACTACATTAGACCCTGCTTCAGGGAATAGCCTTGACAGTCATTTATTTAATTCTAACACAGTAAGGCTCTTTTTGGATTTGCTTTATAGCTGTTTCTAAAAAAAAAGTATCTTTTATTGGTGAAACAGTAACTTTGTATCTCATCCTGATTCTGGGTGGCTGTGGAAGTGATTGGGAGTGGAAGGTGTTAAGCATTTCTTCAAATTGCAGGAAAATCAAGAGCAATACGAGAGAGTGGGATGCAATTAATAGTAAAGAAGAAATGTATTTAAATTTTGTGTTTAAAATCTACATTTATTTGATGTGTAAGGCACAGTATGTATTATTTTGATGAATAAATCCTTCCACACAACACCTTCAGTTTTAAAATGCAAGGCAGATCATCTTTACTGAAACCTGAATTTTTCAAGAACAAATGGATATTACAGTCAAAATGGTGACAGCTTAGCAACTTTGAGAAAGGCCCTTCATACAGTCTTTTTTATTATTTGAAAATAGATAATGCACACTGAGAATGTTAAATGCCAGGTAGACACTGGGTTTAATAGTCTGAGGTTTAAAAAGTTCTTCAAATGATTGCAGAGAGTTTTATATTAGACCCTGAGCCTAATATAGTAAGCTTGTCCACATCTATACTGTGAAGCAGAAACCCCCCCAAGCTAGGGTTCACTGAGGTAGCTCTGGAATTAGCAGCTGTATAACTTCATCAGTGTTGAAAAAGCAAAATTAATTAGTTTTGGCAGAGCGACAGGCTGACAGACTGCTTCTGGGGATGGGAGCTACTACCTTCTCACAACACTGTGTTGCACAAAGTGAGGTTAACCTTCCATCTGGGTCTCATCACATTACTCTTCACTGTATGGAAGAGCCATACCTAAAATCTAGAACTCTGAAGGAGGCGGGGGGGGGGGGGGGGGGGGGGGAGAAAGAAAAAAACCCTAAACCTAAAAACACACAAAACATCAAGCTGTCTGGCATGTTGATGCTGACTGAATGCAGGATATTTTGAAGAAAAGCACTGGTTTACTTAGCAGTGGTCCATCTGTTGCCTCTCATAAGTGTCAGTTAATATAACCTCTGGGTGACTGCTGGACCTACAGATGAGGAACATTCACAGAAAAAACACTCCTGGAGAGTCACCTGGTTTTTCACTACAGTGTAAAGCCAGGCAAAGATGTGCTAGAGAGAGATCTTTTCCATAGTGGAGTTAAAAGCAGTGAACATACCTGCCTAAGGTGAAGTCAGGCACTAATTGGTAGGGAATAACTTATCAGTAATACTACCAAGCACAAAACATAGCCAGAAAAATATATTACTTTCTACAGACTATAATGAAGTTGTAATATCACAAGTATAAGAAAAAGCATTCCTGGCAGCCAAACTGGGAGTTGGATGCTGTGGTCACTGTGAGTCTGAACAATCCTCCTGCAAGATGGACAGACTACATCAATACACATAAATTAAGCACACCAAGGGAACCGGGTACTGAGGCCAGCTGGCTGAGAGCCGCTCACATCTCTGCTGATGGTCTCAGCCTCCAAAACAGGCTGGTGTGTTCAAGCCACCCAGCAGGAAAAATCCCCGGACTGTTCTGACCAACACTATGCCTGGGAACAGTTTGGGGAGAGCGGTAGCTGGAGCAGGCCAAGGCACGGCCGTGTAGCGGCATGGGTGCCGGCATGCCAGTGCCAGGAACGCTCCCAGGCATGCAGGAATTCCCTCCCATGGATGCAGCTGTAGCTGGCAAACGTCCAGCCACAATTTGCTCCTCAGAGTGCACCGAGGCAGGAGCTGGCAGGAAGTTGTTAGATGGTCTATTTACCTAGAGGGGTGTAGAAGAACATTTTATTTTTTAAATCTCTGCCAGAGAAACTTATCCCCTACCTTTTTGACATGGTAGAGAAAGGTGTGTTTTCACGTGACATCTAGTGGTTACAGTGACACGACATTTATAGAGATGGTGTTGGGTTTCCATTCAGGGTCATTCTGTCCTATTAAGTTCTTCTGCCATCCTACTGAGGGAATGTGTGAGCACCTCCAGCCCTGCATTAAGGAACATACATCTGTGTTGTGTCCATTTTTCTGCCACCTTCTCCCCAGATGAAGAATGGGGCATGGAGCTGAGACTTTGTATGGATAAGGGTTGAGTTTCTGTGCTGTTTCTGAATGTTCTTTCACTCTTGGACATGTGCCCTCTTGATGTGCAGACAGAAAACAAAGCTGAAAACACCTTGAAAAGAAAGATTAATGATTTTTCTAACTCTTACTTCATTTTCTATAAAAATAGTACTTACCTGTCCAAAAGACTCATAATTATTGATGTAAATTGATGGTGAACACTTTTAAAAATCTAATTGTTAATGTTTTTAGACTTGTCATCCTTACATTTGCATGTTCTCCTGTTTAAATCAACCAGGTAGGATGATTTAAAATATTTTGAATTTTCATTATTATGGTGATGATTCATAATAATACAGTCATCCCTGTCATAAAGATCATTGCTTCCTCTTGGTTTTTGAGGAATTAATTCCTCTTACTTTTTCCTCACAATTCTCTGATGTCCCAAATGTGTGGTGTTCTCCCCAGAACATACAGCATCACTTCCATAAGGAAATGATAAACAATGTGATCTGATTACATTTCTGAATATCTGTCACCAGTCAGTGCCTCATACTGACCCCCATGGAATTGCCTCAAATTGTGAATTATTTCTGCCCTGCTGTCTTCAAAGAGTCTGCCAAATGTTGATTATTTAATATGAAAATGAATTATGATATTTGGTAGACTTAGATGCTTTTTTTCATCAGAGAAAAATAGAATTCAATTAAAAACCATATTTAGCACAACATTACAATGGAGGTTATGAGTCTCATGTAAATGAAGGGAAACATCATGACTATTGAGCTATAGAGAGACTAAGATCAGGGGCAGTGCTGGGGTGGCTTAATGAAGTTCAGATCATTGACCAAGCTTTTACTACTGCACCATAAGTTTGAATCCTTTCTGGGTTAATTTGGATGACTCTTCCTCTAACCCTGATGTTAAGATTGCCTTCTTTACATCATTTGAAAGCTCCAGGAGTTGTTCTGAAAGAGGTGGCAAAGCAGCTTTTGCCCCTCCCTTCAGGCAGACAGAGCTGTAGTTTGGTTTGTATTCATTTAAATGTAACAAAAGGGCTAATGATATCAATATATAATGTGGTTCCTCCAGGGCATTCCAGCAGCCCCTTTTTTCCCGTTAGTTATGGCCCTGTTATTTTTATAATTGGACAGAAAAGGATGCTAGGAAGCACATCATGCATGTTTTTCTCCAAAGGAAATCCCTGTAGGGGGTGACACCAGTGCTCAGCCAGGCTCATTGCTCTCTTTCCATTTCCTTGAGTGACATGTTATTGATTAAGAGAGCCAGTCAACATCAGCATGTGATAGAAATCATGAGGTAATTTAGTGTTAAGGGCTACAGGAATGGTATGTGAGTAAAATACAGTTGTCCTGAAGGTATTACATCTTTTCCTGAATTTTTGCTTGCAACTTTTTCACTTTTTTTGTTTAGGAACAGTTAACATGTCTTCTTTTCCATACTAACCAATTGCACAAGTGGCATGGAAAATTAACTTTGTATTGACTGCAGAGCTGAACTTCAACATTACTCCAAAAGAGGGTATGAAAGATACGCCTATTCTTCTTCTTCTTCATCATCATCATCACCATTTTCATCACAACAGCAACAATAATAGCCAGGAACACTTGTCTCTTCACCATGTGAATATTCAGTTAAGGTGGGCTGTTGGCTTCTCACAGATTCATTAGTAATTTTAGAGTGGTCACCAGATTATTGAAAACCAGAAGAACTTTTTCAGCCTGAGCAATCTTACAGAAGGGTTGTTGGTCTCTGGAACAGACTGCAGAGAGGCTACAGAAGCTTGTGTGAATCTATGGCTTTTGACGTTACTCCCAATGCTTTGTAGTAGTTGTCACCTTGTATTTTTATCATAATCTATGCCTTGTGCAATTCCTCCAATGTTTATAGTGTTGGATCAGGGAGGCATACAGCCCATTACACCTTTGTCAATATCAAGCCTTCAGTGTTGAAAAAAATATAGCCAAGAGAAACAAAATTACTGAGAGACTGTATCTGCACCTACATTCTAGAAATGGCCTTGTCCTTTCTCATTAGATTTAGTTAGACCTCATTATTCATAGTAGTGCGTAGGTGGTAAAATGCACAAATATATTTGCCTAATTACCAATCTGAGTCAATAAAGCAACTACATGAGACAGAATCAAGAAAAATCTGTGGTTTTTCCATCTCAGTTGTCCTTTCCAGGGACATCTGCTTTTTGAAGAGCATGTAAAAGGAAATGAAACCACTGATATTATAGTTATTTGCATGCTCATTTACTCCTTAACTGTTATGATATGTATTTGTGAAAAAGAATTAGGCAACTTCTGCAGCAGAGCTGGCTAAATGTGAGGGGATAGGGGACTGCAATTTAAGCACTAGCAATATAGTAGTGCCTTCACCTTGTCAACTAATCAATATGAGAACTAAATTGTTCTGGACAGTTTGCAGTACTTGATATAGATCTACTTTCCATTTTACATGAAAATTACTATGGCATTTTTTCAGTATTGTACAAAAATTTCAATGGAATTGTGGGCAGGTATGAAATATTTTTATTTACACAAAAAATATTTGGAGTAAAAATAAAAGTCGGTTGCTTATTTTAATTTTTTTGGAGTTCATGAATATTTCAATAAAAATTATGCAGCAACACTGGAGACAAAAGGAAGATTTGGACAATACCAGTTTTTGTCCTCTTCAACTTTTGCCCAAAAATACCTCCCCCATGACAGAAGCAGTGTAATAGACTATATGTCTGCAACTTAGTTACTGTATTCTCAGTTAGATACTTTCATTCACATCCATTTCCAGTATTGTCAAGTTAACATGAGCTGACACTGAACAGGGAACTGCAGCGGCCCGGTGCACAGTAAACTTGGTGGTCACTGATTCCAATACAGTGCAGCATCTCTGCAAACAGGCGGGAGAGGCGGTGGAAGAGGTAAAGACATATTAAAGTGCCTCAGAAAACTTGTATTCCTACATGCTATCTTTAGAGCTGAGCAGAATGCTGAATTTATGTTACACTAGGAATTTGGAAATTATAAGAGGAAGTGCTGTTCTGCACTGGAACAAAGATTAGCAATTTAAATGTTTTTTTAGAGAATGAGGAAATCTAACAATCTTCATTTAAAAGAAAATGAAGCAGTGTTTCCTTTGTACTTTAGCGATATTTTATTGACTATATTGTCTGAAACTGTGAATTGTTTGGTGGGCTACTGGGACACCAGAGATCCTGGAAATTTGTGTTTAAGCTTGAGCACGGTGCTCCTATATGGATATTTGTCTTCATGCCTCTCAGAACACTCCCAAGCTTTCAGCAACCTCTGTGGCAATCAGTGCATGGTAGTTTCCTTGGAAGGTGGAATCAAATTCATACTTTTCTGCCAAGCTGCAATTCAATGCAAACAGCTCTGCTCCATCTCCAGCAGTGTGCTGCATCAGGTCTGCTCTGGTTGCAAAGCTGATAAACCAACCAAGGAAATGAACTCCTCCTCTAGGCTGTGTTGCATGGTGATTGACAGCTCTGGCTTGAATAGGCTTGACTTTGTTGGGTTTTTTTTTTCAATCCAGAAAATGCAATTCTAATTGATTTTTACATGCAGACATGCTTTTAAAGAATGAAAAGATATTTTGCTAAGAGGGCCTGGTTCCTTAGCCTGTCTGCATGTTTAGCATAAAGGACACCACCAAACCAGAGGCAAGCCTCATGCTACAGTCTTGCTGATCCTGTGCTCACTCATACTCATCAGGCTGATTCCTTCTGCATATCATAGTTGATAGCCATGTGACCAGACTTTCTTATATGGGGGGAAAATATTCACTGATTAAAACCCATCTCTGTGTGAGCTTCCACTGACAGGACATTTTTCTTTTAATCATGTACTGAATTCACAGCCTAGCTGTTCCATTAAAATTTGTTGCCTGAATGTGACCTGACTGCAGAAAGAATTCTTCTTTTCCCTCAGCTACAGTCCCCGATGATTTGCAACGCTCTCTGTTTTGTCCTAGGGAAATATGAGAAGACAGAGCAGGGATTTCACTAAACAAGCAGTGAAACGGCTCATACTCCTCAAGCTTTGAGGGAATGATTTGGTTTTCACCGAGGAAGAAAGTCAATGTGCATATGTGCTCTTCTCAGAACAACTCACAGAAAGACAGACAAGGTTTTCTGGGAAAGTATATTTTGATTTAGGAAGATTGCAATCCAGAGTAAGTTTTAAAAGGCATGCGTTCTGTAAATGCTGCCTTCATAAGCTTTTCTAGTTAACACTTCTGGCCCAAACGCTGTATCTTTTGACTGCTCTTTGTTCACAATCTACTAGTGTGGAAACTGTTGAAAAACTTTTAATCTTCTCTTTTATATTTCTGCAAAGCAGAGCAGGGACTCCCAACAGCGGGTGCAAGGTCCAGCACAGGGTGTGCTTCCCCAGCACTCACGTAGGTGACAGGTTTGGAAACAGAGCATGGTGGACTTGTTACGGGGCCATTCCATCCCCTGCTACAGATATCTGCTTAGCTCCTATCAGCTTTCCTGTGGAAGGTGCTGGGCATGGAAACAGCCCAGTTCATGCAAAATCCTCCGGCACAGCATGTGGGGAAAGGCACTGAGCTGCAAGAGTAATGCCAGAGTGGTTCTTCTGCTACTTCAGTGCCTGCCAGAGGAGATGGCTGCCACAACACTCTTCATTCACAGAGTAGGTGTGTGCATAGCTGCCTGGAGGAGGAAGAAAAGGGGGAATTATAGCCCACGAGACTCATTCACACAGGTAGCAGAGGGCAGAGTTTGGGTGACACTGCAATATAACAAGAGAGACTAATAAAAAGTTTATACATGAGTACAGTCAAGATGCATGTTGATAAGTACCTAAGTGATGTTTTACAATCTAACAGTAGTAATTTATGTATAGTTGCCTGATGAATTTGCCTTTTTTTTAGTTTGAATTTGTTTTTTCAATGGTTGTCAGGCTTGCCTAATGGAGTAAGCACTTGTAATACACTTTTATAGAACGAAAGAAATGAGTCTCATGCCATGGAAAGAAAAACGACAAACACAGATGAGAGGGGCAGTGGTTGAGGTTGTGGCTGGGAGTAAGTATATATAAGGATTTTTCTGTTCTATGAAGGTTCAGAATAGACAGAGATTGAGTGAAATGGATGTTTGAGGCATTTCTTTGCTGTGGTTTGATTATGATTTGAACACGTAAGATTGCTAGTGGTCTTGAAAGGGAGACTGATGTGAATTACTTTCAGCTTGTAAATTTTTGTCTGGTGTCAGTAACTATTCTGAGACAACAGAATATTACCTTAAAGTAGAAGCCTGAAAAGCAAATTTCATTTCTCACCCTTGTGTATTATGTAGAAGGCTGCAGTTGAAACAAGTGCCCACATGGAAGGACAAAAATGATGAATAATGGTGGTGTTCCATAATTCTGATGTTAGTCTGAATCAAAATGATAATCGAATAAATCAGGTGTTGTGAAAGACATCTGCTAGATCTCTGTCTGAATCTGTGATATAGATAAAGATTTTTCAAGAAAACATTCCTAGTGATGTAGAACATTTCTAGCTTAACTTTCCGTTACCTCCTATGTAAATTCCTGCTATGTAGATTAATTGATAATCATTGTGAATGACAGGAAAAAGTGGTAGATAATCAAACAGCCTCTTAAAAGAACATGATAATTTCACTTTTTATCTGTGATTAGTTTAATTTATTTTTATCTTGTTTATTAACTTATAATGCACCTGATATATTCACACAGCTGCATGTATAGAGACTCAAACATGTAGTTAAAATATAAGATCAACATAGAGAACTAAAGCTACATTCTAGTCACCTATACCAGGTAGCTGGAGTGTTTATTCAAGTAAAACACCAATTTCCAGAAAAAGTTTTCAAGAGTGAAATCCTGCACAGTGAGTATTTGAAATACCCTCTCCATCACCTGTAGGCTTTTCTTACAGATTTGATCTTCCTGGTAGCTCTCATCAACTAACAGCCAGCGGTTGCCAAGTTCACCCTCCCTGGATACTAATTTTTCACTCAGGCAAGCAAGAGTGAACTGGAAAGACCCAAGTGTTTCATTATTGCTTCTTCTCGCTTTCACCTTCCTGGGACCGTGATTTCACCAGTAACACCACGTGAAGGTGCTCTTCCTGACCCAACCCCCAGAGGAGCCGAGTCTCGAACATAACTGGACTGCAAGCTTTGCATTTCTTTTATTTCTCCTCTTTAGTTGCTCTTTTTCTCTACCACTTGTGCAGTGAGATCTGGCTTAACTATAAAGGGCATCTGTTCCTTCACTGCCATGACTCTGTCGTTGCTTTAGGCAGCTGAAATAAATTTTCTAAATATTTTGTTATGGGTACAAATGGCCAGTAATGGGAGTGAGTTATGGGAAGCCATGCCATACTGGGGTTTCCCACCACTGACCTCACATGTAAGAGGCTGTGCTAGAAAGAGGAGCTATATTTTCTGGCTCTGCTGTTCATTTCTACCTTCTCTTGCATGTGTTTATCTTGTTTTGTCTGAAAAGAGTCTCGCTTAGGCTTTATTAGCAATAAGAGGTACCCCAGACCATTTTACTTCTTAAAAAGAAAAAAAAAAAAAAAAGAAAAAGGAAACACACAGGTTTACTAAAATAATTTACTTCTGCTCCCCACTAAACATCCTCTAAAGATCCCTTTCCCACCCAAAATGCAGGACAACATCTGGGACTATGGATGCGTCATGTCCCATAGTCATTCGCGTGCCTCTCCACAGGGCCTCTCTAGCCTAGACAAACAGTGGGGCAGGGAGGTGGCACTGTCATGGGATTTGCCAAGGGCACGTCACATCCCATGCATTCGTGCGTTCAGTGAAGGCAGCTTGGCCCACCACATTAAGACTCACCTCTTCACTCTCTCCCAGTCAAACCTGAGGGAAAGAAATACAGGATATTTCTTTTTTTAATCCAAATTCTTCCTTGATATCTTACATATCAAATGTTTTGACACTTTGTATTGCCAAGTCAGTACTAAAAAAGATATACAAAAAGATACAGTGAAAAATAAGCCAATTTTAATATGATGCAAACCCCCAGTTCACGCTTAAATATTACAATAAAGAGCAAAGATTTTAGTAACATCTTACCTCTTCTTAGATTCAAAATACCTTTTCTATCCACATGGCAGCATTTACAGACACTGTTTAACGCTCAGTTCCCTATATCCACAAGACCTAAGAATGATTTTGAAACCAACCCCCTTACCTTGTTTCTATCAACCCAAGACACAGCAACAGTTCTTGTGTAGGAGAATAGCAACCCAGGATCAATATTAATTGTCCAGGGACAACTTTATGAATGTTTGTTGGCAGTATTTGTACTTTTTTTTTTGTGGGGAGGGGAGATTGGAAATAATATTTGAAGGTTGTGGCTTTCTCCACATTTTTGTGGTTTTAATTTTTTTTTTCTTGCTAAAACTAGCACAGAACTTTTTCTTTAGTACTTTATTTACTTAAAAGCTTGTAAGAACAACAGTCATTAAATTGTTCAATTGCTTTTATCCAAATCTACTGCAATTGAAAGTAAACGATCTACCTGCATACACTATTGTCCTGGTTTCGGCTGGGATAGAGTTAATTTTCTTCCTAGTAGCAGGCATAGTGCTGTGTTTTGGATTTAGTAGGAGAAGAATGTTGATAACATACTGATGTTTTTAGTTGTTGCTGAGTACTGCTTATGCTAGTCAAGGACTTTTTCAGCTTCCCATGCTCTGCCAGGCGCACAAGAAACTGGGAGGGGGCACAGCCAGAATAGTTGATCCAAACTGCCCAAAGGGCTATTCCATACCATATGACGTCATGCTCAGTATATAAACTGGGGGGGGGGTGGCCGGGGAGCAGCGATCGCTGCTCGGGAACTGTCTGGGTATCGGTTGGCGGGTGGTGAGCAATTGCATTGTGCATCACTTGCTTCGTGTATCATTATTATTATTATCATTATTATACTGTTACTATTAGCATTACTATTTTACTTTATTTCAATTATTAAACTGTTCTTATCTCAACCCAGGAGTGTTTCTCACTCTTACTCCTCCAATTCTCTCCCCCATCCCATCGGGGTAGGGGGAGTGAGCGAGCGGCTGCGTGGTGCTGAGTTGCTGGCTGGGGCTAAACCACGACAACTATATACGCATGGGTATCAGCCAAATTCATCAGAGATTTGAAGCTTCCCCTATATTCTGGAAGACAGTGAGTTTAGTGTCAATGTGAGCAGAAAATGAACCATCAAAGTGATTCTTGATCAAAACCAAACTATAAAAGAAAAATCTCGGTGTTCTATTTGTTATTTTTAGAGAGTGATGGAAGCCCTGTTTAATTCCTTTGCAGACCCAAACCATTGCCTCATTTAAACACATTTCACTCTTAGTAATGAAAGTCTAGTTATCTGTGCCATTGTGCTGTTCACTGGTAATGTGGACCATATCTGCTTCATAAAGCTACCAAGCTTTAACAAGCGAAACAATACATCTATCAATATACAGTCTGTGACAGCCCTTAACTTTCTGATTTTCTTGTGCAAATACTACATAAATGATGTAAAGGTGGGACCTTAATCAGGGTTTGTTGTACCAGAGAGTTTGTCTGCTTTTTCTAATGACAGAAATTTTTCTAATGTGAGCTAGAATACTAATATGAAATTATATTGATACAGTATAATATAATAAATAATAGTAATAATATAACTCTCCCTAGAAATCTTACCTAACTACAATATGATCCAATTAATTAGACTCCAAGGAAAAAGCACAAAAGACTTCAGGATATTTTAATCTGCTCATTTTTCCACAGTCAGCTGAAGTGGGGTGTGAAAGTCATAAAAAGTGCAGTTCACCATTCCCCTCCAATGCTCTGCTTTCTGTATTGCCCATACTAATAGGCAGGACATCCCCATGTTTCCAAAACATTTGGTGTGCATTGCAGAATTTCAATAGCCCTGACTAGACCAATGAACCCAACAGGGCCAGAAAATGAGTTTGAGCATCATCCCCTGTTAACAATCATGTGTGAATATTAGCATCATGGTTTTGGTGGCCATGTTGGACACCAATGCTGGGGACAGTATGGGTCAGGGGCTATGCCCAGGAGCCAGGGTGGACAAACCCACCATGTTTGGATCGTGCAGGGGGAGAGATGGGGAGGACATAGGTGCCAAGGTGTGAACCATGCCAGCCACACCACTTACTCTGGGGCAGCCAGGATTGTGCATTGGCCCATTTTATGTACTCCTGCTATGTAGCCCATGGAAGCAAGAGTGCTGTGGAATTTCTTTGCTCAGGTTTTCCATGATTCACCACTGTGAACAGGACATTTCCATGGTGTTTGTGCCTGATACAGTTGCAAAAATTGTTCAGGGTTTGGGACTGTTTTGGTCTTTTTTTTCCTGTTCCTCTGTTTTCCACACTGCCTGTCCAGTTTTCATTGGTACAGGGAGGCTGCGCTGGCCAGTTATGAGATACATGCAGCCCCACGTTAATGAGAATTCATACTTCACCTCCAGGAATTCCTGAGGAAATATATTCGATTTCACGGGAATATGACTGCTTGGTACCATGTCGGTTTATTATTTCATACAAATGCACTTTCCAGCTCCTATACCAAACATGGCAGGGGAGGGGCGGGTGGTGGTGTCCAATTTACTCTTGCAATATTGTGGCTGAAAGAGTTGGATGTTTGTTGTTGGTTTTAAGCCTTTCAGAAATTCCTCTTACTTCACTGATTTGTGGATTTTGTCCCCAGATGATGAAGATGGCACTCCATGGGAGGTCTGTATACAAAAAGCATAAATAACATTGAGATCTCCCAGGTGCTTGTTTTTTCATGATGTTATATTGGCAGATTCTCATACCACCAGGCTAAGAATATTTTATAGCCACTGGTGTTTTCTCCTTTGGTCTGCTAGTTTCAGTCTAGAGGTGCTGCTTGAAAACAGCTGATTAGGGATTTTTCTTTTTCATAGGGGAGTCATTCATTTTTATTAAAATATTGTAAACTAACACCACTAAAACACACCGCCATTTTCTCCAAAAATAATTCCAGTGAAATAAATGGAAATATGCAGTTGTAAAGCTGATGCGAGTAAAAAATAAGTCCCTAGGTGCTCATTGATAAAGAATTTATATAGGAAACAATGAATAAGGAGAAGATTGCCTAGACCTTGCAGTTTCCAGGACTCTCACATATTTCCTAGCGGCATTATTGAACCTAGGGCGCTCATTACAATAAATAGCATGTATCTAGACACTCATTTCCTTGTAGGGTTTTACAGAGGATATGGAAGGTGTATTCCCTCCGATGAGAAGGAGTGGATCCACACATTTACTATATAGGGTGCCTGATTTCATGAAAGACCAAAGGAGTATCACCATGATATATTTATTTCTAACTACCAGCCACTGCATATCAAGCCATCTAAGGGAATAATATCATCTAGAAAAAGACTTTATTCACTTAAAGCTCTCCTAACTTGCATTTATTTTTGTGTTTGAAATGCTTTGAACAGAAATGACATTGAAAAGCACTTGATCTATAAACCTTCCAAACCAACTGTTTCGCTTTCATATTAATATTCTCGACCTCTTTCTGGGGGGGAAAGTCTTTCAGCAGTAGATGTCAACGTTGGGACTGTATCTTTTGGGGTCTCCTTTACAGCTTGAACAGAGATTCAAAGAGTTCAAAGAGGGAATGGAGAGAACTGGCAGATGAAGGGACACCAGGCTTCTCTGCTCCCTGTCACCTTTCTTTTGGTGGATGTTCTACCAATGGATGAAGGAATTTTACAATGGCAGCCATTTCTCTCCTCCTTTGGGCAAGCCACTGCAGGCACCATACCGGCCCACAGAGCCTGCAGTTGAGTGATAAGGAAACTGGGGACAGACTGCCTGTTCTCAGGCCCATTTTTCAGGCTCAGGGACCAGAACGGGCAAAAATGTCCTGAGACTGGGAGTCTGACCTTGCTTTTGTTGACACCTGCATTGCAGGCTGAGTGCCAATGACTGCTATGTGCATCAGAAACAATTACATTCCTCTTGCTGCCCCTGCTTCAACACCAACACCTGCTCCACAGATTAGGGGCCCCCTGGTCTACACAGGAAGAGTTTCTGAGCATGGTAGAGATTGATGACTTCCATCCAGTGAGAAATTGAAGCACTTTATCATGTAAAATAAGGCAAACACACACAGTAAATAGAAATGTCCTCAAATGATTTAGGAACTTTGTAACTTACCCTGGTGCAGATGAGCCGGACTTTTGAGGAGGGCTGTACAGAAGTTTTTCAGAGAATAAAGTATGAGCTTTGATTCTGCTTTTACTTGAGAAAAATTAGAAATGCAAACAAAGCAAGTGGGATGTGGGATTAGCTGTGCAGCTTTGAAGTGGCAGTTGGAGTGCATCCATTCTTATGATCCACCATATTCAAAACAATAAAGATAAAAGTAACGCTTTACATGGAACATCATCTGTGCCTTTAGCATATGCAAAGACTGCCTTGAAAAGTTTTGCACATTTCCATGGCGAATTAAACCCTTTTTTTGTCAGAATTCATTTGAGGAAACAGAGGCTCTTGAGAATGAAAGTGCATCTGCACAATACAGACTCACTTTCCCACTCCTTTCATCTCTTATTTTTCAGTTTCTAATTTGTCACTGAAATCAGCATTTCAGTCTCTGGCTCATATTATGATTTTCTGATAAAAGAAAACTTTCAACAGCAAATAAACTGAATAGTGGGGAACAACCAGAATAAATACAAAAAGACAAGACACATTTAGAGCTGAGCCTGAATGTTTACACCTGTCAGAAATAGCAGACCTTGCCAATTGCCCCAGTCACGAATATGTTAAATTGAAATTCACATCCTACACCTGAGCCAAGTTCATTTTGAACATAAAATAGAGTAATAAAAAGCAAATGCAGTATTCCTTTCTTGAACTGTAGAGTTAAGTTGGTTTTGTGAGTTTGCTCTACTTGGTGATAGAATTCCCTACCAGGAGCAAAAATATAGGATATACATGTATAATATATTGATTTGTCCTTACAGATTACATTTATGTGAATATAAACTATACATTATATAGTTTTGTCCTTGAAGAATACATGCACTTCTCATCTGTAAGATGCCAGGTCCCTGGACAATTACAGTTCTGTATTGCCAAGCTGAAATTCTAGGTGCTTCAAGGAGCTCAAGTAGAAACTTAAAAAAGAAAAATGTGTTTTGTAATTGTGTTCTGTCAGATAGACTATATAAACACAGGAGCTGGGCTGGCTTACATCAGAATGCACTTGGTTATTCACTGCACAATGGACTGAATAATCCTATAAATATTTATGAGTAAACCACAGAGGATTTACTCTTTCTTCCAGCATGTGGAGATTTTATAATATGCACCATGTTAATTCAATGTAAAACCTAATGTTTTGGTTACTACTTAATACATCTAACAGCACGGGTCTGCATCACATATGCGTACTCTCTAGACAATTACTCACAGACAATATTTTGGGGCATAATTCAGGAGGAACTAGTCTATGACCACCTAATTCTTAAAGCAAATACAGGCAGCGTATGTTGGGGCTGGAGAGAGTGTAAGGTAGGAGCTGCTTTGCACTTTGACCTGAGGCAGCATCAGCTGGGTTCTGTGGATTAGTAGTGTTTAACTGAGTAGTTCAGACTGAGCTATAATCCTAGTGGAAAGGAATGAAGACAAATAAAAATCCCATGAGAATCAAATTAGACTTTATTGGTTGGATTTTTACAGGTACAATGGCTTTAAGAATGCCAACTGCCAACTCGGTGAGCCTTATGGTCTGCAAAGCTGCCCTGTTCCTGAAATGGGTAACTCATTTGGTTTCTGATACTATTGCATGAACAAATCTGCGCTCCATTCAAATTTAGTATTATTATCTTTCAGCTGAGGGTAATTTCCATGCTTCCCTCATCTACCTCCTCCATGATTCACCTTTAGTCATAAAATAGACTGTAATCTACTCTCTTTGTAGAGCAAGAAATTTGCTCCCTTCCCACTTTTCTCTTACCTATCAACTTCAGGACTCCTTTTTTTTTTTTTTTTTTTCATTTGTCAGTTGTTCTAAACTGAGGGCTAAGTCATTTATGTTCCTGTTTTGACATTTCTTTCTGCTGCTAATCAGTGATGTCACGTATGTTCCACTCTGAAGAGTGGACATAGGCAAATGTCATTAACTCAGGTTTTTGCTGAACCCTAAATCAGGTTCTGTTGAAATCAGAACCTCTAATTCTGAGCACAAGAGATGCCAGGTGAGCCCTTGTGCAAGCAAATGGAAGATTAAGGTGTCCAGAACCCATGGGAACAGGATAACATTTGATGGATAACCTTGTTACAGTTCTTGCAATATTATCCTTAGTACTGATAGTGTGCATTTATATTAGTGTTCCATTTCTGAGGAGAGTTGGCTTTTACAGCACATCTCTCAGCCATGCCAGCTTGCTGTGCTGTGGTTCACATCGGGGAGAGATCTCCAGGTACATGAGCTGGATGCCCTCTGCATGAAACTGAACTGGAAGATGAGTTCCTGGAGGACACAGAGGCATGAGAGCCCCTAACGGGTATTCAGCTGATGGGATCAGACCAGAACCAGTCCAAAAGTTAAAGCCAAACAACACCAGAAGAACCTGGTATGCATGTAGTGCGGGTATGAGGTTCTCAGGTCCCACTGCTCAACTGTGCAGTTCTGTGCCTGTTGGTCTGCACTGCTTGCTAATGTAGACACAGCCCTGGTCATCATTGTTAAGGTTGCCTAGCTTTATAAAATATTTTCTACTAGTGCATAATTCTACCAAATTTGAAACATCCTGCCTAAAATTTTCCCTGGTATGCTAATTCCTGAAGCTAACTTAGCTCAACTATCAAAACTTTTCTGAGAATGAGACCAAGATAAAATGCTCCACCCTGCCAATTAGAAAAAATGAGGACATCCTTGTTGTAGAACAGGAGTTTGAAGTCTGCAGGGAGGAAGAGATGAAGGGCAGTCCTCTAACGTTCAATATTTTTGCTCTCTGACTACACAGAAATCTGGTGGAGTCCTGTTTCAGTAACTTCTTTAATGTGTCATATTCCTTCTCTGATGATTCTGTTAATGTAGAGCAGTCTCCAGCCCTCAGAACTGCCTTGCACTGTCCCCATAGGTGAGCTGCAAAGGCGCAGCAAACCTTTCACTTAGAGCAGCTCCTCCAGGAGTGACCGAATTCATTGCCTTTTGAGTTCATATTATATGAGGACATATGAGCAGGCATGGAAAGCAAGGACCAATAGGGAAGGGGGAAAAGTGAAAAATGTATGAAGATGCCAAGTAATAAAAGGAGAGGGGGAAATTCTTCCTTTCTAATATTGGGTGTGCTCTTCAGAGAAGATGTCTAAGCTGACTCTAAGCAGTACATTCACATCTTATATGAAAGCACAGATGGTCTATTTCTTGTACACATGTTGTTCCATCCTTCACAGTTAGTGTTAAGCACCTTTCCATAGCCGTACCTGAACTATTGTGCATGCCTAATCTAGCCTGACATTTCTGGATTGAGTGTTAGCTACCATTAGTACATCTGAACTCAAGTGAAAGAGCATTACTAATTAAGTACCAGTTTTTAAATACCCCAGTTCTCTTAACTTTATTCTTCTATGCATTTATGCAGACAGTAATTGAAACTGGGCTCATACCTGCTCATATTAGGACAAATTGCTGTTTACGCTTTTTCAAGGAAAAAAAGGATTCAAAGGCTCAGAAGAGTTGCTAGGTCAGGTGATACGTATTGTAAAATCTAGGGCAAATTACACTATCTTTATCATTCTGGTTTTCCTTTGTAGTGTATTTGGTAACTTTTCTCTTATCTGTCTGATCCTGAATAAAATGCTGAAGTCCAGAAGGTGCTGAGCACCTCCCAGATCAAACTCTTTGATGTAAATATGTTGGCTGAGTGATTCTGTTTGTACTTGTCCACACAGGTAAGCACAGTGCCAGTGCTTAGCAAACAGAAACATCATCATCTGCCAGTGAATAAAACAAGGCAGCTCTGAAAGAAGGGTGCTCCAAATAGCAGTGGTCAGACTCCTAGTATGCACCACACCACGCAATGCCGTAATGTGGTTTTTCCCTCCCACTGTTTCCTCTCTCCTTTTCTGTCATGAGCAATTGCTTGAAAGCTGTGCTTAGGCTTTATTCAGTGATATGTACCTAAAAATAAGTAGTCTGTTTAAGAGAGAGTGGGTCACTGCTTTCACCATTTTGTTTGCCTGATGTTGTGCTACTGTCATACAGGCACAGGACACGGTCAGCGGTAACTGGAGACTTTCCAGAGCTTCTTCAGGATAATTTAGTGGCAAAGAAGTTGGTTTAGATACTGAGACCAATTTATTTTGGAAGTTACAATCTTGAATAGGCAGGAACACATTGCATCTGACTGTCATTTACTAACTGGCATTTTGAGTTTCTCAGAACATTCATTCACTCAAATTTTAATAGTGTCTTGTCTCCGAATTATGATTTCCACTAAGCCAAAGCGAGACATGTGGGATGAAGCAGAACACTGATGCCTGTCACACAGGCATGTACTACTGCTTTTTAACTACCAGGCAAAGATTTACATGAGCAAGGAACCTTCAAAGAAAGCATCGGTCTCATTAAGCAGTAAAAAAACCTACTGTCATTAACACAGTTTCAACTGAGCAGACATGCTTAAAGCAATGCTGAAGATTTTGAGACCGGACAAGTACGAAGCATCAAAGGAATTCATAGACACTGTAGAAATTCCTCATGGCATTTTGTTAGGAAGCATATCATGAAGAGAGAGGACAACAGTGCTCAGCTAGAGAAGAGAATTGTCAGGGTCTTTCTAATATTAATATCTGTGATTGTGCAATCACAGCCTGGCTCTGTTAAATTGGAGAGAGTATTTAGAGGGGCCAACTACTAGCAGCAAATAATTACAAATAAATTTTTCCTACATTCATTCCTGAATCTTATGTAAATAAACTGTGATTTTTGTGATTTTGTTACAGAAAATTATTCAGGAAATCTTCCACACAACTAAATTTTAGGCAGTCAGTTGCCTGCACAATTTTTTGATCATACTAATTATAAATAACTGTCAGCTGGAAATGGGTCATTCAGCTGTGTGTTTTAAACCCTGTTCTCTAGTTCTATGAACATGACTGTAATTGAGAAGAGGACTATTAAGATCAAGTGCTGCAACCTCTGATTCTCTCAGGGAGTAAAAAGGAATACTTCCTGTGGGGATGAGGACATGTCTGGACTTCAGATTTCTTGTGCGTGAACTAGGACTGATTTTCATTGACATCTTTTTCATTTATAATTCATTTCTGTGCGTGGGTACAGTATGCCATCTTCATGAGCTTTATTGCACTTTGGAAACTGCTGGTTTGCCCTTCTTATTTGCAAGCCTAGATGCTTTGTCCCCCAGAAGAAATGACATGCAATGACCATGCCTTCTCATGGGTGTCCCACAGTACCTGGCTTGCCAGCCTGCCTGTGTATGCTTCTAGTGCTCTGAGACCACCCCAGCCCAGTGCCACCTCCTTGATGAAATGTGGCTGTGCAGTGGATGTTGTCCCTTGCTGCTCTGACTTGTTGGGTGTGTGAATATTTCTGGGTAATCTAATATTATGATTGCTGGTACCAGTCCTATCTGGAGAGAGGGTAAGTACAGGTCCCTCTGAGTGATTAACAGTCACTTAATAGGATCAACTAGCAGGTCTGCAAGTGGAATAAAAAAGCTGGGACAGAAAGCAGCAACATAGTAAAGCAGAGGAGCTTGTGGCAGATTGGAGGAGGGCTAGCAAAATGATAGGGCCTCTGGGAGACTTCATACTGTCTAAAACGTGTGTGAGGAGCTATCACACATCTGTTGGAGGCCCAAAGATGAGAGGAGGCTATATTCAATCAGCACAGTGTGATATTAATATGACTGTAAGAAAGGTTTAGAGTATTGATTTGTGGGCATGATGGCATTGCTACCATTCTAATTGTCTTTCTGTCCTCCTGAGCATTCAGTCTCTTTTCTCTCACCCTCCTACTACCTACTGCTCAAAATGGGACAGGGATTAAAAAATATACAAATACCTAGGGGTTGTCTTGTGGTTGCATTTAAGGACTCTATTTTGAGCTGACGTGAAATATTAAAAGACAAGTTATCCACTGTGTGTTGGTTTTCAGGTATGAAAATGAACACTGCTGGTGCCCTGTATTGTCTCTGCATCCAGCACAGAGCCCACACTGCCAGGCACTGCCATACAACTCTCCTTGTCCTGCTGCCAACATTTCTTTCTACCTTCCTCTTCTGCAGTAGCTCTGGAGTAAATAGCATTGCTTAGTTTTCTTGTTGCCTTTTTGCAAAGAGCTTGTCAGTGCCTTTTTTGAAAGACATCTCCAAAGAAACAGCTTTGAGACATGCACAAGGAATTATTTGCTTTGCTTTGAACCTTTCCACAACTGATATCAACTCACCCATCAGTAGTTCGTGGAGACATATAGATAATTACTGGCACCTGCCTTATGTAACCTACAGCCCATAAGGAATTCCTTGGTTCTTTCCTTCTGTTATCATAAACCACACACGCATACTTTGCTTTTAGCTTGCTAACACACATGCATTTCACAGAAAGACATGTGTGAAAACCATTGCTCAAGCTCCCAGGACTTTGGAAAGCTTTTGGAATATGTGTTTATGCAATATCTAAGAAAAAGCAATGATTGGACATTGGCTTCTTATCCTCTTGTATCTTTTTCCTATGAGAAAGTAGTCTGCATGGTTAATTTGCTGCAGACATAGCTGCTGGGGATAATAGGTAAGCAAACAACTGACCTGGACATATGGCCATGGAAACAAAAACCTGCTCTCAGTTTGTCCTTTTTCTAGTCTGAAATGCTTATTAATATGGCTCATCACTACATATGTTTGCTAAAAATAATCTACTGCTTGCAATGCTTACTTTAGCGCATGCAATATTTGTTTATTAAGACATCACTGAATATCTGAAAAAAGTTCCATGGTACTTCAAGAGATCATCAGGTCTCACTTTCTGCACTGAGGCAAGATCAAGTAATCTTCACCATCTTTTATAGACGTTTGTACAATCTTTTGTGCAAAGTCTGACCATGCAGGCATTTCCAGTCTTCCTCATTAACAATACTCATGACTACAAATTTTTCCAACCTACATTTTCTTTGCTAAAAATGAAGAGCATTTTTCCCCTGTGTTTTTCATTCAGTGAACAAGGAAAAAAATTTATTACATTTCTCTCTAGAAATTTTTTTCATGCATTTGAAAACTATTATCGTACATCATGCTGACTACCATAGTCTTTTCTTCTTCAGATTAGCTGTACTAATTCTTCCATTTGTGACTTTAGGTCACTCTTCCGAAGCCCATGATCATTGTCATTGTGCTCTTGATTCTCTCCAATATTTCCTGAAGTATGGTGCCCAGCAGAGAATATGGCACCTAAAGTAGACTTTAACTGCTGATGTCATCCTACCTTATACTTGTGCTAAATTCCCAAAATGCATCATTTAAAAATTTCACCCACTATATGATAAAAAAGAGTTGAGCAGTAAACCTCATTTATATCTTAGATAAAATGACCTTCTTTCTTCATGGGTTGCTTCTGCTCTCACAGTGTGACCACAGACATCCCTAAGTCTGGGCCTCTTCTGTCCTGCCAGTCTAAACTTTGATCGTGTCTCTCTGATAGCATCTGTGAGGCTCTTCCCCAGGCACCTAGAAAGGTTGTACAAAACTCAGGAAACAGAAATCAGACCAACGGTTGTAGCTGGTAAGAACAAGCAAGGTTCCAGGTACAAGATTCCTTCTTCATGTCTGGAAGCTGATCTGATAACAGATATTATCTTGCCTCATATATATTATTTTGCTACTGAGGGAATCACCAGAAGTCACTTTCTCCATTCAGGGACTCCTTACTGTGAACGGAGCATTGTGTAGTAATCCTAGAAAATGCTGTTTTCACACATTCTACATAGCAGCCAGAGGCAAAATGATTTTTCAGTTACTTTTTCTGTAAATGATATATGCAGAAGCTATAGATTCTCTCTTAAGGAGGTCAGCGTGAGAATAGAAACAGTTGCAAGCCAGTAAGAGATATGTCAGTACTACTACCTTAGTCATCCCTTAGTAAATATTTGTGTGAAATGTGTTATGCACCAGTCTAAGATAGCCTGAAATTACACTGTGGATTAGAAGCCGGAATGTTCTTCCTGCACGCTGGCCGTGGTTTGCCTGCTACCTCACACAATTGCTCCATGAAGCCATGTTTTGCTGGTTGAGCAGCACCTGACCGTGCAGGGGAGCTCATCAAAATCAGTGAAGTAACTGTACAATGAACACATCACCAAATGTGTGGAGAGGTGATGCGGCCTCACCCACGGGTGTCTCTTGGGGGATTTACTTCCTTGGCAAGGCACTGCCAGTGTCATCACTTCTCCAGCGCTGGGTTGTGCAGCTGTTACTGCGTTATTAACTGGTTTAGTCCTATGACCTTTCTCTATTAGGTGTTGACATACACTTGCCACATGGTGTGTCACCATGCTCACACTACTAGTTACAGATCAGTTTCTTCTCTGGCTCGCTGCTGAATTACAGGCAGTTGCAAGACTAGGAAAAGCCAAGTAAGAGTAGGGTTAATAGCGAACAAAGGTGGGATGTGAGTCAGAGGCATCAGCCTCACAGATTTGTTTCATATATGCTATTGGTCTCTGATTTGGAGTAATTGATGTTCCCTTTGAACACAAGTGCTTGAGAGAAACATTGAGTGAAATGAAAAGCTCAGAGCAGCTTCCAGGCTGCCTGGAAACTTGCAACAGGCTCCAGCAGCCTTGCGAAGCAGCAACAGAGAGTTGTGAGCAAGTTAAAGAAGTCAAGTCAAGCTGTCTATTTCTGATATGAGAGTCAAACATACTGTCAGGGATGCAGCACCATTCATCAGTCAAGCACAAAGCTCTGCTAATCTTATTGTCTGGACTGGTTGTCTTCCTACAGGGGCTGTAAGTCAAGGAGCACTCGCCTTTCCTTGATTAACCACAGTCCTGTGTCCTAAGTTCTTTTGATGAAGCTGTTACTGAAAGGCAGATGAAAGCATGGGCACAGCTGGTAGAGCCTTTGATACTGTTTGTTAGGATGAGGCATTGCAACGGCACAGAGTATTCGGTGGCAGGCAATTAAATCAGTTTCATTCAGAAAACACGAACAAGCTATTCAGCCTCTGCTTTTTGCAATCAAGCTTGCTCACCATTGTAACGCTGCGTTAATGAGTGCTTCACAGGTTTGAGCATAGACCACCCTGTATAATTTAACAGGCATCATAAGAAAGTCTAATTGAGTACCCACATGCTTCAAATGAACCCGTGGGACCAGTGTCTGAGGAAGACCTGCAGGTTGAAATGAGGCTGAGACATTACCCCAGTTTCAACTAATCTCATTATATTGGTGCTATCTGAAAGTGCAATTCACATGCATGCAGGCATTTTTCTTACATTTATGTTTTTTTCTGCCTTATTACCTTATTATAAAATGCTTTTATAAGCAGAAAAAAAATGAGAGGGATATTGCACCTTGCTGATCTGTATCTTAGCTTTGTTATGTTCAAAATACTCATAGGACTATACAATCTGCATGTGAGTTGCAAGTTGATATATATCATCAGGAAAGAAGCAGCAATGTAAATAAATGATGATTTTCATAAGACACTAACTGCATTGGAACTTTACATTAATTAATATTGTCCTCCATGGGAAAGCAAACTTTTGCAGGAATGTTTTTGCAGCTGTTATAAACTGCCACCCTTTCTCAGGCTTTGTTTCACTGCTTAATCCACTTGACTCCATGGGCCAACTGCTGTCTGCTCTCAAAATACTCAGAGAAAAAAATTCATATTAACCTGAATGCTTAATATGTTTACATATGTTTACATACATAAACATATGTTCTCAATAATTCTAGTATTCCCTACTGTCTGTGCTTTGGTTTTGTGGTTGAATTGTACAGATATGAGCCCTTAGAAGGACAATATATATGACATTATTGTAATTATGAAATAATAAATATAAACATATATATTGCAAATGTATATTTATAAAAATATACATTTATAAAATTAGGAACTCTAGGGTTGTGGAAAGGTATTTAAAGGTGGGAAAATAATTTCCCCAAAAACAATTCAATTTGTGCTTTGCTACAACAGTAGGTAATCATACTTCAATTATTTGTTTTGCTAGAGGGCGTAATCTGCCTTTGTTGGCAAACTCTTGCTCCCTTTTTTGGCTAAATTACCAAGTTTAAACTGATTATGACCTGTTGTTTGCAAGTAGAGTTGGCTGTAAAACATTGAAAAATCTTAAATTTATAATAATGTTTGCATAATTTTATTTTCAAAGTTGTCTGTCTTCATTTTCATTGATTAATGTCTGTTCTTTAAATAAGGAATAGTTTAAAGGTTACTGGAGTTTTGTCAGCCTAATTTTGGATGAGATCTTTTTCAAAGATCAATTTGGAAAATTGCTTTCTGGGAAAAAAAAGATATATGCTGAAAATGCATTTCCCTATTTAAAATAAATTAGCAGAAATTTTTAGTGTGCATAATTCTGTTTGAATAATCACCAGATGTATTTGAAAAGACTTATTTTGTTCAGATTAAATCAAGATACACCGTATAGCAGCAGCAGTAGCAGCTGCTGCTAAATTTACAAATGTCTGAAACTTGTGCTACACATGCTTAAAAAGTAAAATTGTTCTTTGTCTTGGTCAGTTTGAGAGAAAGACCCATTAATTTCACCTAACAAAAAAAAGCAAATGAAATTCTGAGGCCCAGGGTCTGACCTTAATTGTGAGAAATGTTTGACAGTGCATTCGAAACAGGTTCGAACTGCATCCTGGCTCAGCTGTGCGCCCTCCCCACTACCCCACTGCTTGCACAAGGCTTTGCCTGCCTGTTTGGCATCTCCTACCAGTCTTCTCCATCCTTTGACTTGCTGTCACATATATGACTACGCTCACTTTCCATTCTAGCCATCCTTCCTAAAGGGCGGCCACCACTCCATTTGGTTCAGCTCCCTTCAGAAATTAGACTGTAAGCGTGAAGTTGTAAAGGGAGAAAACAGGCAAGCACCAAAAGCTTCTCATTGCAAAAATCTCTAAGAGCAACTCGGTGCACAGGTGAGTCCTGACAATACCTTGTGGAGAAGTTTAAAAGGTAACTGCCTAAAACTCACTGCCAAAGGAACGGTCTGCGAGAACTTTTTGTGAAGAGTCCCACTAAAACACAGTTGAGAGAGGGAGAAAGATACCCCTAAGTGTTGATCGGTGTCTTCATGAGCCTCTGCATTCTCAGAAACACTGCTCTCATTTCCATAAAACATCTTTTTCTGTGAGATCTTTCATGTATTTCTCACAAGACTTTCTTTTTTTTTTTTCCCAGTTGAACATCTTTGTTGGAATCAGAGCAATAAAAAGTATCAAACTCAAAATGTGATGGCCTTGAAAATCTACCAGAATTTGATTTAGCAAAACCTTTGAAGTGACCCTTGCTTCAGGCTTTTTTTAGGGGTAGGTCTCTGATCAGCTAATTAGTTTGCCTCAAAAGTCATTATCACTAGCAGATGCTCCAGAAGGGGTCTAGGATGAAATGAAATACCTGCTCTTTTCATCATTAATCCACTCTTATTTCTTCAAGATATCAAGCAGTATGGTTTTTTATACTTATCCAAGACACAGATATGTATATGATACTTGCGTTTCAGAGCATACACAATTTTTTTTTCCATTAAAATTAAATTCTGTATATGCTAGATCTTACTCAGGCTTTTTTTTTTGCCAGCATTTCTAACTGGCTAACTTTGCCTAGTTGACATTTTCTTTAATATGAAAAAGAACTCAGGCACTGTCTACAAATACCTCCTGCTTATTACCTATTACCAAATACCTCTTTACCTATTACCTAGGTAATACCTACCCTTAATGAACCCAAGGCACTGTTCTTCAGTCAAACAGCTGGTTAAAACCATCTGATATTTTGTTCTGGGCATGGTGATAAATCGCAACAGATCCCTCAGCTTTAGCGAAGAAAAATGCTTGGGGAAACCAGAGAACTCACTAGCTCACTGTCCTTGAGAATGAGTGATCAGAGGAAACTGGAACTATCAGGAAATACTAGTCAACCCTAATTTCTCTGCATGACCTCACTGATTTTCAGGTGGAAAATGGTGAATGTGAACAATTTGTTGCCCTGCATCTTGCCCTGAACGGTGAGCCTAGTGGGAAAAGTGAGTGCTCTGCCCTCCTGCCCTCTTTCTGTCATTGCTCCATTTTTTTACAAGTGAAGGTAAAAATTAACAAGCCATTTAAATCACAGATGCAAAAATAATAGTTCTTCTGTTCAACATCAATACAGGGTCAGAGAAGTCTGCTTTGAAATATATAATCCAGTTCTAAATGATAGTTATACTATTTCCCATTGTTTAACATATGGGAAAAAATCTGGTTCTCATTCTCTCTCAGTACCACAAATATTTTCTGATTCTTTCATCTTTTTAATCTTTAAAGTTTATCTACTTACATATATAATATCTACATATATAAAATATTCTGATATACCTCTCCTAATTAACACTCCAGAGCCAGGTTGCGACACCTGTAAGAAGAGCAAAACATGACTGCTTGCTCACAGGACACTGAAGTGCAGAACGTCTAAAGAAATGCTATTTGCTCACTATTGTTATATCTTTGAGCAAAATCTTATTTTTTCCTCTTCAACTTCATACGTCCTGAAATAGATATCCTTTTATTTCAGCACTTCACCTAGAAAATGCATAATGGCCAACAACTGAAAACGAAAATGAAAGAAAAGGAACCTAAAGTGGGTTAATCTGCCAAATTTAAATGTGTTAATATGTTTGGTATTTCTTATTAAGTAGCTTTACTTTAAAGGTGTCAAGCACAAATTCTTGCTGTTATGAAAAACAAGTACATTTTAAGTCATACGTAAAGGTATAGAACTGTAAATTCAGTGGTCCAGTGTTATATTCCTATTTCTAGAATTGTGGGGTTGGGTTTTTTTCATTCTTTTCATCTTTCCGCATGTGAAAACTCCTTTTCTCACGTGCATATATTTATTTATTTTTCTCAAAATTTCTCTCTGTTTGCTGGCATCTTCTCATAATGAGATGGAAGATTCTAGATGTGGCTTTATTGGTGCTGTGTAGAAAGGGGCTATCAGTGTCCTAGCGTGCACTCTTGTGATACCCAGCTCCAAATCATACTGGCTTCCTTTGTTTCCCAGCACAGATTCACATCCAATTTACTACCCTGTATCTCCCCTTGGTGTCTCCCAGCATTATTACTTTCCAAGTATTTCCATGAGAAAAGTTATGTTTTAGATTATTATTTTCAGAAGGTGCTGACCTGCTTTTTTCTCCAGTTGAATCTCAAGTTCCTGTTCCTGCCCATATTGCCACCTTCTTCCTTGCTATCATATTTCCTCTGTTCGTAGCTCTTCCGGTTTTAGCATAAAGTGCATATTTGGGAAACTATGTACGTGTTTTTCTACACCACCACCAAAGCCATGTGAACTAATCTGATATTTCCTCTGAATAAAACATTAACCACTGCACTGACTCGGACCGGGTGGTTGCTGCTCCGGGGAGTTGTATTGAGTCTTACTCCAACTTACTGCCAGTATTTGGACCAACAGAGTAAAACCAAAATTATGACTTCACTTAAGATTAGTTCATTTTTTTTATAAATAGCTCTAGGGTTTGGGGCTTGAGTAATTGAATTTCTGAAAGTGCAAAATTTTTTTTTTTTTTTTAACCTTCTAAGGTTTAGAAGGGTGAAGCAAGGTAATTTACTTACAGTGCAACTAATTTATGGAATTGTGTCACACACGGATTCATTCTGCTGCTAGTTGGTAAATGTGAATTAAAAAATTAGCTAATGCACATATCTATTTATTTTAATAATTAATATGTTTATTACATAGATTCACCTTGTAGTATGTATTTTAATTCATGGTATCAAACATATTTTGAATACAAGTTTTTCATTTAGACAATATATATTAATGATATTGTGATACACAAAGAGCTATAAATAATCTTATAGGCAGTTGTAACATGCTGTTCAAATATTAATGAAATCATATTAATTTAATTCCTAACCTTGCTCAATTAATCTTAAATGGCATAATGCTAACAGTCTCACAAGGATAAAGCCTGCACAGATACTGCCAACAGAATAAATGAAGAGAAGAGGAGCACATTCCATTTGTTTAACTGCATAACTGAAAGCTCCCTCTGGACCGGAGAGAATAAAGGTCTAATTTTCTGCCACTAAAAGACATTTTCTTTGAAATGAAGGAGCTGAAGGATCTACTAGTCTCTATTCATCATTGCTGCAAGACCTCGTTAATATCTATTTTCTGAGAAGTCCCAGCTAAGAGTAAAATGCTTAGACTGTGTTAGAAAGGCTATGAGAAACATTGCTTAAAGAATTAACATACATTTTTAATGAGCATGGCCTTGCTTCATTCTCTTGCCCACCCTGTGACAGATTACTCATTCTTATCAGAGCATGCTTTGCCCTTCCAGATACTGCCCTCCAGTTTTGTTGCTATAAATAGTTGTAAGTTCATTTTAGAAAGCAAAGAAGTCCAAGAAGGCTAAAAAAGAGGATGATTTGTTGTTCTGATAAAACACAAAGAAAAAATAAAACCATAGCCTTATCATGGGTTTAGATAACAGTGGAGAACAGAGGAATTTAGAACAGTTATAAGGGGAGAAGTAAGAAGATTAGTTTGTGTGTCGGAATACTGATACGAACATAAAAGGAAGGAAAGGGAAACTAATCAAAACCAACTTTAATATTTTATATCAAAGTAACTGAAATAATATGGTAGTTGAAAAAAAAAGAATATGAAAGAAGCTTGTGCAGAAGAAGTGCAGCAGTTTTGAGTTTGGAAGTATCAACATTCCTGAAAACAGAGAGAGGGGGACATAAAATAACATGAGCAGGGATCACACCATGGATGAAGAGATGTGTTTGAGAGCTGTGATTGTGGACAGCAAATAAGACACTATAGGAGCTGGTGAGGATGAGTAATGAAATGAAAAGGTATGGGGACAAGGAGAGACCATGAGGACACCAAGAGGAGGAGCAAGGAGCAGAATGGGTAAAACAGAGACACTGAAGCCAGCACAAAGAAGCAGCCAATGCCATGATCTCAGGGTCTGAGACACAAGGAATGAAGGAGAGTGGAGCAGAGAACATGAAATCATAGAATCGTTTAGGTTGGAAAAGACCTTTAAGATCATCCAGTCCAACCATTAACCTAACATTACCAAGTCCACCACTAAAACAATTAAGGGTAGAGTAGCAATTTCATGTTTCCTGCCTTGGTGGCTGGATTATTTTTAATGAAAGGAAAAACTAGGAATCATTAAGATTGGAAAGGACCTCTAAGATCATCAGCCCAACCATCAACCCAACACCACCATGTCCACTAAACCATGTCCCAAAGTGCCACGTCTACCCGTTTTTTGAACACTTCCAAGGATGGTGACTCCACCACCTCTCTGGGCAGCCTGTTCCAATGCTTGACCACCCTTTCCGTAAAGAAATTCTTTCTAATATCCAATCTAAACTTGCCCTGGTGCAGCTTGAGGGCATTTCCTCTTGTCCTATCGCTAACTACTTGGGAGAAGAGACCAACACCCACCTCACTACAACCTCCTTTCAGGTAGTTGTAGAGAGCGATAAGGTCTCCCCTCAGCCTCCTCTTCTCCAGGCTAAACAATCCCAGTTCCCTCAGCCACTCCTCATAAGGCCTGTGCTCCAGACCCTTCACCAGCTTCATTTCCCTTCTCTGGACACACTCCAGCACCTCAATGTCTTTCTTGTAGTGAGGGACCCAAAACTGGACACAATATTCCAGGTGCGGCCTCACCAGCGCCGAGTACAGGGGGAAAATCACCTCCCTGCTCCTGCTGGCCACACTGTTCCTGATACAAGCCAGGATGATGTTGACCTTCTTGGTCCCCTGGGCACACTGCTGGCTCATGTTCAGCCAGCTGTCAACCAACACCCCCAGGTCCTTTTCCGCCAGGCAGCTTTCCAGCCACTCTTCCCCCAGCCTGTAGCGCTGCCTGGGGTTCTTGTGACCCAAGTGCAGGACCCGGCACTTGGCCTTGTCGAACCTCATACAGTTGGCCTCAGCCCATCGGTCCAGGCTGTCCAGATCCCTCTGCAGGGCCATCCTACCCTCCAGCAGATTGACACTCCCACCCAGTTTGGTGTCATCTGCAGACTTACTGAAAGCCCACTCAATCCCCTCATTGATATATCAATATAATTGATAAAGATATTAAACAAGACTGGCCCCAAAACTTGGAGAGGACACAGGGTTTTTTAGAGGAAATAAAATAGATGGCCTTACGAGAGATAAAGGGACTAATATGGGACAAGTAAAAGAACATGTGTCCTACCTCTGTCTTTGAACCTCACTAGAAGGATTCATCATATCACCAAACTATAGAGAAAAGTGGTAGGATTGCAGCAGCAGGATATGCAAGGTCTGTTTGACAAAGATAGGGCTAAAAAGTGGTGTGATACAGTAGCCTGTGATGTTTAGAGTTCCCACTAAGGAGGGGAAACGCAACATTCATTGTATTGTAGCCCACAGTGTCTATGCTGTTTCTCTTGACAGCTTCTCTTTACTTGCCTTGAATTTTAGTTGAGTAACAAGCCAGATGCTTCTTGGTTCCCTACAATGTATGTGGAAAGAGTCGCCATTGCTTTTATCTTCTGCTTCTTTGCCCTGAGAAATCTGGGTTCAGGAATGCATTTGGATTTAAAGGCTATTTTCAGAGAAAGGAGGTTTCTTGTCTCTGAAGAATAACATTTTATCTTCTCTTGCTTTAGCAATACAACACTCTGGCAACTGCCTTTTAGAAATTTAGACAGAAAGTGTATCCCAGAGCTCCTTCAAGAGGTAAGTAATCCAGGACTGCAGAGAAAGAAATGAAGAAGAAGATGCATTTATGGCATCACTTGGAATACGTTAGACATGCACAAACTCAGGCTTTATTGAAATAAGTCTGCTGACTCTGACTCTGAAAACAATGGAAGGTATGAGATGGAATTGAGGAGCTGGATACTCAGTCCTAGAAATCTTGGCTTATGTAAATAAGCCTTAAATATGTTCATAGACTTATCAGCTTGAATTATGTGGATCTAGTTACCAGTGAAATACTCGTGGGAGCAAAAACCAAAATGAGGGTTAGAAACACAAAGCTTAAAATTGTATCTGGGCAACTAAATTTACCAGTATGTATAGGGAGATTAGAACAGCCTGTAGTCCTGAAACTGATTCATGATGAGTGCTGTTATTTTTTATCCTTTTTAACATGCTTTCATTTTTCATGTGGATTTTTAAATGGAGAGCCCACAATGAATGAGTTCCTTAGGACTATCAAAAGACATCCTAAATGCAAAACTACTGAATACAGAGTTATAATATTCTCATTAGAAATGGTCAGTTAGACTTGAGGAATATTTTGTTTAACCAGGCTCAATGGTGACAGCAATCTATATCCACTGATGTAAATTATTAGCATATTCTAAAAGCCCCTGATAAAAAATGACAAGCTAGACTCTTGCTAAAAGCATAAGACATGGATTCCAGAGGTAGGCATAGGAGAGCTGCAAAATGAGTTAAAACATCATAAATATAGAATGAGGATGCAGAGAAATGGAAATCATTTTGTCTTTTTCAGTAGGTACTATTGAATCCCTTTCCTTTCTCTCATTACTTGATGGCAGCTGTGAAAAATCTGGTCCATTTTTATTACATACATATTTAAAGGACATGATTTTGAAAAATCAGTCTGTATTTCTAACTGTGTGGCATCATGCAGATGTTTAATTGGGGGTATATTTTTCTCCTACATACAAAGTGGTATGTTCAGAATTAAAACAGGATTGATTTTCTTTTCAACACAGGGTGTGCTTATTTAATTCAAATGTGGTCAATCAATATAAATGTATTTTAGCACAACAAAAGCAAAAAGCAGAGACATGGAGAACCACATAAATGCACACATTAGGAGGGTTAGGAGCTGACAGAAAAATCCTCTAAACTTAGTTGTGTCTGAGTGTTATTTTTAGTCCACTCTAGGTAAATTGCTCTGTTCGTGCTAGGGAGTAACTCTAGAAGAAATACATTCATAAAGGAAACTTGAAGGAAAACAAATCTGGAACAGGTGCCTGAAAATTGCAAACCCATTATCATATTGAGAGCCATGACTATGAGAAATGGTCCAACAGTCACAGCTCAAGAAATAAGAAGACAGGAGCTGTTTAAATAAGAATTAAATGACACTGTGAGGGAGTGAAGGATGGTGAAGTCCACTGCTAGCAGATGAAACAAGGATTGCAAGTATTAATTGTTTCTGCTCAGCCCTCCTGCTTTCATATATCAAGATAATTACACTCTAAGTTGTCTGATTAGAAAAAGGAGAGAATGGTTAAAGTTCAGAGTTTGAATGAACACTTGAAAATACTCAGTGAGCTGTCTAGCAGCCCATGGTTTTTGCTTACCCTAATAACAAATGCAACATGCTATGCCTCTTATTGATTTCAGGAAACTTTGTATCAGCTTTCCAGTGTAAGAGGGTACTACAGCCTCACTGTTATATGTGTTAGACATCTCCAAAGTAATCACAGGAAATTACAGGGTAAGGTGGTGATGACTCATAACACTTCAGTAACACACACTGAAAATACAGCTCTTTTAATGCTCCTGTACACTCGGTCAGAACGTCGCTGTCTGGAGGTCCCCCAGAACAAAAAGGATGAATTGCAGTATGTTCCTGCTTGCACCATGGTTAAGGGTTTCATTTCAAAGCAAGCTATAATTTAATTATTTATGAGAATTAAAAGTCAGGAACGCCAATTTTGTGTGGCATAGTTCACTCATACAAACCAAGTGCGCATCAGCAGCAACCATATTTGAATGTAAGCCACAAGACTTAGCTAAATCCTAGGCAAACATTTTTCTTGTAAATCAATGATTAAAAAAACTGTGCTGGTTTTATCAAAAGGAGAATGGCTATTGTGCAAGGTTCTCATTTTTTTGAAACTATATGGCAGAAATTAATCTTTTTATATGATATTCAGGCACAACAGCTTGTGGCCAAATTTTGATTTTTCCAGAAAACAGATGTATGTGAGGATACAGAACAGTCCAAATCAATGTGTATTTAAGTAAAAATGGCATTTTTACAACAAAATCCTCATACATGCTCTTTGTTTTATTTTTCTTATATACTGCTCTCACTATCTCCTTTTTTACCTCATAGGTAACTATGAGGAGAATATGATCTCCTTGTTATAAAATGTCAGCCTCTCATTAAATTCTAGTGTCCATCTTTTCTCTCATGAAAAATACATAGCTGTATGACTCTTTATGCACTCATTTATTTATGGTGTAGGGAAGCTCGTACTCCCCAGGCCATCTCTCTCTGATTCTCCACTGAGCATGTTTCTGGAGCACCAGATTCAGGTTTTTCTGATGAAGTTGTTTTGCTTTGTTTTGTTTTGTTTTGTTTTTTTAAAGTGATGAACCTCGAGGAGAGACTTTAGAGGGAAGCAAAGAGACAGTCTGCTTGCCTTCTCTTTCATTTCCTCTTTCCATTTTTCTTTGGCCATCTTGCACTGCTAAATGTCTATCCAGTGTCTCCTCAACTTTTCTCCAATGAACATCAGATACTCAAAAATAGAGTAGAGCTTTTATGCTCTACTCTGTCTTTTATTGCACTCAGGCTTCTGACACATATTTCTAAATGTTCTTAAGATACATTGCGGCTAATGGTCACTGACCTGCATTTCTCATATGGATTATGGAAAATAAAACTGAACGAAGCCTTAGTGGAATGTGAACTATAATAGTCTGTTATGTTGTTGGTTTTTTTTTTTCTTTTTCTTTTTAAAAGAAAGAATTTCAAGTGAGAAGTGCAGATTCATGTGGCATTTTCACAGCCATAAATATCTTGGCCCACTGACTGCAGTGGAGTATTTCAATCTCAAAGCATTCTCCTGGCCAGTTTTCATTTCTATTCTGTATACTTCCAAGATTTTTGCTTGGCTGTATAAAGAAGTGTTAGCATTCAATTAAAAGATACTGCATGTCTGTCAGAAGTGACTGAATATTGCCTCTGGCTATCAGGGTATCAAAGAGACAGATATACGTGGGTTTTGGGGATCCGTCCAGGTTGCTGGCTTTCTAAACTGCTGCAAGTAACTGTAAGTGAGATAGTTAATGAAAATAGCAATTATGCTTTACTATGTCTTTCAGGAGTATATGACAAACCAATCCCTACTCTAAAGTGTCATTCTGCATTAATATGAGTTCTTTTATTCTGTGCCAGGCAATACATTTTATGACCTTGGCAAAGATAGTGTCTTTGGTGCTGAGAGAACAGCACATAATACTACATCTCGGCAGAAAAAAGCTATGCCAAAAGGAGAGTATGGGCTTAATTCTCATTTCACACTTATTTTACATTGATGTATTTCTACTGCTGTTAGCTGAGCAGCCCTTGATCTATGCTAGTTTAAACAAGGTTATAACCAAGTCCTCTATATAAAATATTGGCTTTTTGTATCTTTTTATTATTTGTACAGAAATGAAAACCCATACAATTGAATTGCTTAGAGATAAAGCTTGCTGGTTGGGCCAAATTAGGGTTGTATATAATTAGCACCCCAGTGTAATTTCTTTTCTTTGTAGGCAGATATTAATTTCCTTTCTTAAAACTGCGTTTGCCTTCTTTTCTCTAAAATTGAAATACAGGTAACATATATTTTAGTATGTATACATTAAACTCATGTCAATCAAAAAAAGAAAGATGTAAATGATTTATTTCATGGTCTAGCTGATTAACACAATCATCTGGTATACGTTAGTGAATTCTGTTTTTATAGATACCTCCTATGCCCATCCATTCAGAGTATTTTATTATATTATTCTTGGACAAAAGTGTAATAGCTATATTTTCTAGCTCTAAGACTATTCATACACTTGCAACCTTGTGAAGAATAAATCTGATTTTTTTATGGAACTTGGGTGATTTTGAGCTTTCTTACATTTGCTATTAACAACAGAAAAATATGTAAATGAGTGAAGGAATAAAGTAGGGTCGATTTGTAAAGACGAGATATAAAGAAGCTGATATAAAAGGTCTTTTATCTAGTGTAATGCAGCGCTTGTGAAACAAATTGAGCCTTTTAGTCACCATATGGCACTTTAGAGCTCTATTATTGTCCTTATATCCTAGACCTCTGCTCTAACCAACCAGATTTCCCCTTGCAACGTGCCTTGTTTACTTCATTATGTGCCATTCACATTTTCCATTTGACCACTGATGCTGATTGGAAGGAAGAAAATGATTCATCTCATAAGAACAAATGAGGATGTTAGAAGAGATGAGAGCAGTAAAGCTAAGCAGCTGTCTCCTGCTTTTTTTTTTATTGACAAAAAAAATCCAAACTGCTTTTATCCAGGAGATAAAACTAGAAACAAAGTCTACTACCTTGCAGAGAGGTGCAATTAGATATTACAGTATATGTCTAAACATAAATCTACTGGATTAAAAGCAGTCACAATAGGTATCATGATATAAGTACATTAGAAAACATAATTAGAGAGTTGGAGAAGATGGAGTACAAATAATGCCTGAGCTGGGGAACTCTGAAATAAATGTGACTGTTTCCTTCTACTTGAAAATAGACTCTCAATCAAATCTATAAAGACATGACTTATGAAAGCATTTTCACTATCTGAATATCTGTTGAAAAATGAACACAGTCATTTATTTTCAGGGAAAATTTCACACTCATTCAAAGTCACGATGAAAGAGCATCAGAGGAAAATGTGATTTTGATCCATATTTTAATAAATAAAAAGAGACAGAGAAAGAGAGAGAGGGAAAAACCTGGAGGCTGAAGACTATTTTGAGATCATAGGTCATTTATTCGAAAGAAAAGCTCTGATAACTTAAAGAGACTTAAAGAGATAATGTACGCTTTACATAAGGACTTCTAGAGGTTCTGTGTCCCTTCTGCAAGTTATTGATTCCAAGCAAAGGTACTTCAGTTTCTATATCCCATAGGTTAACTTGTCAACAGAGTGATAATGAATAGGAAAAGAAGTGGGAGAGAAAATGGTTCTATTCCATTGGTAAATATGTTACGGATTTGACAAAAAAATGAGAAGAAGAGTCAAGCATCAAAACCCATCTGAATTTTCAATTCAGTGAACGTTTTCCTTGCAGAAACAGTGTGATAGGGTCATGAATAACAAAAATGCACAAGAAGTGAAAATTCAAGACAAGTGCTCTGCATGGCTAATCACTGCTCGTGCGGTGCAGAGTGGGAGCCTCACCCTTCACAAGCCAGGGCTTTCCAAGGGGGAGGAGCCACTCCGGGCACAAGGACACCAACCTGCTTTCAGAGCGGGAAAGCCAATTTCAGAAGACGATGTTCTGACCCAGCATGCGGCAGTTCCCTGTCTCTTTACTGATGTAAATATTTGTGCTGGCACACTTTAAATCTTTTTCTTTGCTGTTTATTATTTTAAAGCTTTTTTTACTCACCTTTTTCATAAGCTTGGGTGTTTCTACCACCAGTCTTACAGCCTGCATGCAGAAACGATGCCAGCAGCACAGTTGAGAGAAGAGCAGCAGATCATGCCACAGGCAAACAGGAGACACCAAGGGGGATTCAGGGTGAGGAATCCACCTCACTGGGGATGGAAATGCCTGGGTAACTTCAGCCTCTGCTGCCAAAGACTCTGGATGCTGAAAAGCAAAACGTTTTGCTTTTTTCCGTATAAATGAAAACAACCAAAGTCTTTAAATCACTCCACTCACTCCCTTGTCAGATAAGAGATACAGAAGCAGTTAACAAGGAAAGGGGAGGAAGCTAGTTCCTAAGATGGGAAATTATTTTTAGATATCACTGTTGTTAGAAAAATGAGAAGCAGGAATCTGAGAGAAATTAAGTGTGTGGATGAAATCCTGGCCATGGTGCCATGAATCACAAAACTCCCACTGGTTTAAATAAGACGGGAATTTTTTTTTCCTTTGTGTACAGATTTGACCACATATACAAAATACATTCTCCATGCCATTTAAAAATCAAAAATGCTGAGAGTTTAAGTGATAACTGTAGTTTAGATTAAGGAATAACAGCAACTTAATGAAAAGGAAATAGCACATCAGTCTCCAATAAATTTTCAGGTACCATTTCCTTACAACAACAATAATTACCATAATAGTAATGAAAGAGAGAGAAGCTCTTCACTCAGTACATCTGTCTGCTGCCAGGAGCATGGCAATTATTACAGAATACCGCATGTTGCTTGCTTTCAAGCTAATTCCACCATCTCACAGAGTTTCTTATGTTATTCCCATACCCCAAGTGCACTTTCTCCCTTTTGTGCATGTTCCTTGGCTGTCAGTCCTCCTATTGTGGCCAACTTCACTGAGGCCACACAAAGTCTGAAAGCAAGCTTTGGCACCATATTTACTATAGAAACTTCTCAGCAGAATAGGCAATGTCTATTGCAAGGATTTTAGACTCTATGAAATACACATAAATCCTCTTAAATTTATAAATAATTATTTACTCAATTTGCCCTCCATATCTAAGTATTTTATATTTATATTTATAAGGCATCTGCCAAAAACTCTGGACAAAGTTGAGTTTCCAGTCTAAATCAATTTCGAAATACAACAATGCAAAATAATTTGGGAAAGTGCCCTGAGACCCCCTCAGACTGTTTGACCTGCTGTATACCCAAACATGAAGCCAGAAGACTTTGTTCTGGATTTCCATGGCTAAGTTTGCATGTGAAATACCATATTGTTTAGTTCTGTTGTGGTGAAGCTGAGGACTGAAAATATGAAAACAGGCTTTATTAAGGGAAAATAGGTCCAGTCTTTAAAGACTGAGACTAATTCTTCCACACAAACACAGTATTTAGTGGTATTCTGAAAACCCAATTGCTAATTCTGAAAACACTGTATGAGATAATCCTTAGGAAAAAAAACATAATGAACAGGAAGAGAGAGTGTTAAAAAACAGAGTGACTGGGCTAAAAAAAAGGAAAGTGTTCATTGGGAAGCCTGGGAATTTCGAAAGAGAGACTAGATTTGCCTCGAATTGAATTTTGAATCTTCAGCAACATTCAACCATTTGCAAGTGCTGTGTAAAAACTGTTATTGTTACATTCTTCTCTACTGTATTGTGAATCATCCTCAGATCATCTTTCGTTGAGTAAGGAGGGTGGAAACCAGGAAACTAAGAGAAGGACATAGGGCATGAAAAGCAGGAGAATTCCTGTTGCATGGCTGGCTAAGTAGTCAATGAAAAAGCAGCTTGGGGAGGCTTTTTCTGTTACTCTGAATTATGATTGGGAGTTTCTAAACGCAGAGGCAGTCAGCAGTGCATCTGCACATTAGCATTTGTGCAGTAATTTGCTCTACAAATGCAGTATTGATTTCTTAGAAGAACTTAGCATACACCTTCAGAAATTGTCCCTAAGTGAAAAGATCTTGGGCTTTTTGCTTTTCAATCCCTTGCAAGGGGTTCCACAACTTGAAATGGGTTCCCTGGCTACCGAATTTATTACAGCATAGTTCTGCTCTTCTCTTACCCTTTAATTTGACCTTTCTAGATGTAGTCTAATAATTTTCTGTCCTATAAAGTTAATTAACAATTGAACATTTCCACCTGTTAATGCAGTAAAGTGTGGTTGTTCTTTCGCTAGAGCAGATTAATAATGTCACTAATTGAGACAATAATTGTCGTGACACGGGATCCCTCATTTTGTTCTGAATGAGTTTTACCTATGGGAGAAATAGGCTATGACCTGACATGGGAGATGTAAACTCTAGTAATGAGAGAACATGTTATTAATCACCCTGTAAAGCTGGGAAGACCCACAGAAGAAAAAATTACTGTGGACAGGAGAGGTTCTGTGGGACTGTAGCACCTGTACGCTATTATTAGGGACTTTGATAAAACCATCCAGTTAATCTGGCCAATGTTACTGGTGTGGCACATCCTTATTCCCTCGCCTTTCCTATGGAGGAGTACAGTGTTGCAGTGCCTCAGACCACTGTGTGGACTAGCTTTTCAGGACAGCATGATGGGTTAGAGACCTTATTTGCACCTGGGGGTTTTGCCTGTCCTGCTTATGTTAACACAAGATTTTGGGTGTTAACTAGCACATGACATGGGATCAGGATTTAAGCTTCTCTTAGTCTGTCAGGCTGCAGTTACACTCCAGTATCTAATTTTTTTTTGTATAATTTTAAGACCTCATGTCTCTTTGGGTCTCAACCACAAAAGGTCTGAAATAGATCTATGAGTTATCATTATTTGACCTTGATATTTTTTAACACACTGTGTACCTTTAAAAACAGTGGTTCGCTGATGGAAACCTGTGAGCTGGGTAGGTCTTGGTCCTTATTCTTGTTCTGTGTGACACAGTTGGGAAAAAAAATAGTTTAGTAGTTATGCTTCCATAACTATTAAATGAAACCAGGGGATCAGGCCCAGCCACCATGGGTTCATGAAAAGCAGGTCCTGCTTGACCAGGTGCTGGAGCGTGTTCAGAGAAAGGTAGCGAAGCTGGTGAAGGGCCTGGAGCACAGGCCTTATGAGGAGTGGCTGAGGGAACTGGGATTGTTTAGCCTGGAGAAGAGGAGGCTGAGGGGAGGCCTTCTCGCTCTCTACAACTGCCTGAAAGGAGGTTGTAGTGAGGTGGGTGTTGGTCTCTTCTCCCAAGTAGTTAGCGATAGGACAAGAGGAAATGCCCTCAAGCTGCATCAGGGGAGGTTTAGATCGGATATTAGGAAAAACATCTGTACTGAAAGATTGGTCAAGCATTGGAACAGGCTGCCCAGAGAGGTGGTGGAGTCACCATCCCTGGAAGTGTTCAAAGAACGGGTAGATGTGGCACTTTGGGACATGGTTTAGTGGACATGGTGGTGTTGGGTTGATGGTTGGGCTGATGATCTTAGAGGTCCTTTCCAATCTTAATGATTCCTAGTTTTTCCTTTCATTAAAAATAATCCAGCCACCAAGGCAGGAAACATGAAATTGCTACTCTACCCTTAATTGTTTTAGTGGTGGACTTGGTAATGTTAGGTTAATGGTTGGACTGGATGATCTTAAAGGTCTTTTCCAACCTAAACGATTCTATGATTTTAAATTATCAGTATGTAGCTCTGTACCTCATATGAGCGCTAATTAGTAATGTTGGTACTTATAGAAGTAAGCACAATTTTTGCATTTCTGTTAAAGGAAGGGAGTGGAAAGTATCTACTCTGGACTCATTCTAGGTTGAATACATTCTGTTCATAGCAAAACAGGGACAGTCGTCCGTCATATTGTGTCAGTAGTGAAATGTTCGAGGTAATGATCAGTGTCATCTTTTTCTACAGGTAAGTCTTCCACAAAGTGTTAAAATAAATATTTGCTAATGCTTTATATATGTGCCTTTCTTTTCAAGATTTAAAGTCTCAGCTAGGTTTCTTCAGCAAGGCAGGGAAAATCAAAAGCACAGCTTCCTATGTTAGAAGTGCATTATTCTTGGCTACAGTTTCTTTGCTTTAACATGCTGTTACCTTCTGCCTGAATTCAGTGCACTCAAGCATTCTCTTGATGTTCATAACTGCTGCTGCCTAATATTCAGATATCTTCATCAATCTCTTCATGATTGTTCCTAAGGATTTTTTTCAGAGGATCCAGGCTGTTCAAAGCCCATCGGTGTGTTAAAAGTCTGATTAAACTTTCAGTATATCTGACAGACCTAGCTGTGGGGATTCCAGATTAACCATCTGGAATCATTTGATCTTAAACAGTATTAAAATAATGTTTCAATAGACCCATGTTTGAATGCTACCATGTTTATAATCCAATAAATGCTATCTCAGTATTAGCTTTTATTCACTGAAGAAATGACTTCTCTCTCAGCTGCAATACCTAGTCAGATTTTTTAGCGTTTTTGCAAATTTATCTTCATAGCATTAGATATCCACTGTATACAGTAGTGTGCCATATTTTTGTTGAGTGCTTGCTTAAAATATGCTATAAAAGTAACGGTTCAAACAGGTTATTTTAGGGTCTTGTAAACCCTCTACAGAGTTTCATAGGAATGGAAAAGTTTTTCCTGTACCATATCAAAACAGTTTCTATGGTCACCCGTTCTTCTGTAATGAATCAATCACTAGGGCAGTCCCGTTGGATTCACCTGAAATCAGTTGTCCTCCCCTAAGGACCCAGCAGTCTCAGGTGTGCCTTTCCTAAGGGTTGTCAACCTGATCTACTGCTAGAGCGAGATGCCTTTTTAAAGTAGAGGAATTGCTTTCTGTAAGTGCTTTTCTTTGAATTTAGCTGAGCTTTGACTGCAGGATGCTTTAGACATATAAATCCTAAAACCCAAGTTCCCTCTTTTGATCTTGACTTGCTGCTCTGACTGCAAGTTAGCTTCATGAGAGCTGAGGACAGAAAACAGCTAACCACCATGACAGAGGGTGTCCTTGAGCTCTGCAGATAGAGACACCATGACATCAAAACCATGCAATCTATATGCAATATAAAGAAATAACTTTCCAATAGATCCTCCTTTGAAGGGGAATATAAGCAAGACAATAGCATTAGAAAGCACAGTTAGTCTGAAATTCTTGCTAAGCTGTAGATTATACATAGCTATTTCCATAGCCCTTTCTGGAGTCAGCTGGCCTCTTGCGAGCAAGCAGTGAGAAAAGATAAGGAAGGATTTTGCTCTGGTTTAGAAAGTCCTCTTTCTCACACAACCTCTAGTTCACTTTTAGTATCTCTTCTTCTTTCCCCTTACCTCTCCTTTCTGTCAATTTTCATCATGCACATAAAAAAAACCTTAGGAAGCAAGATAAGGTAAGCTAACTGTTAATGCCTATTGCATATTAGTCTTATTAAACTAGCTATGCTGGGCATAAGACAAACCTGCAATCACTTATCTAAGAGAAGATAATGTTTTAATATGCACTGCACCAACCAGAATTCTTAATCCTTGCTACTCCCTCACTTTAAAAAAGAAGGATATTTTAAATAGATGAAACTGGCTTTGTAAAGCACTTTGTCTGGACAAAGGATATATTGTACTAATAAGATGTTATTGAAAATATGGGAAATGTATGGTAGAATTTTCTGACAGTAACTCAATACCTTAAATGATGTTCGCACACATTAAATTTTTTAATTGTCTTCCAAAAGTAGGAATTCTGCTATAGTAGGGATTAATTTTTATATACCACAATATAATAATGTTTTTTCTGAACAACTCATCTAGGAAAGTTTCAGATAAAGTAAATATTTTTAGAAAGTATTTGGGAGATACCTAATGCTACAACTAACAGTAAAAGAAACTAGAAATGACAGTCAAAATATGTCATTTCCCAGGGTTCTGTACAGACAAATAAGCAGAGAAAATTCTTCCAGCCTGGATTATTCACCTTCTGTAATGCAGATAGGACATGGCATAGGTACAAAACAGGTAGGATAGGCATATATTGAAAAGAAAAAAAATAAGAAAATAACAAAATTCAGTAAGGAAATTGTATTTACTACTGTTTACTGCAAAAATTACAGCTTCCTTTTCTGACAAAAAGATAAAACAATAGTTATTTTGCCAATGTAACCTCCTGGCTGTCTTAGAAATTTGAGATGGATACAGCTTTCAGGAATTTTTGTGTTGAAATGTTGCAATTATAAAATACTTTCATTTTGTAGAATACTACCACTTTTTCAGTATAATAATCATTCATGTTTATACACTACATTTTAGCCAACTAAATCTTAATAAAGCTATACAAACCTTATTGATAAAAGTTTTCACAGTAAGAACCACCCTTCAGTAGTATTTGGCAGAATTATGCTGCTGAGAAAGGGATGTTTTAGCAAGAAACTATCCAACCTACATTTTGTCACTGCCCCCCTTGCTGTAGCTCTCATTGCTATTATTTAGCATCTTCCTCTGCTCTCTAAAAGGCAGATGGACTGTATCTTAACATATTCTAAGGTAAGATTTTACCTCTTTTATACTCTTCAGCCAAGCTTGGAAAGCACAGCCTTTTGCTATTGCATATGCTTTCAAAAAGGCAGCCAAGTATGCACTGATGCAAGAGTAGGACAAGTAGTCAAATCCTGATCCTTAACTGGCCTTTTGATGTACAGCTTCTCTTCTCCACTTCCCCAACCAATAAGCCCTGAGAATCAAACTGTTCTTGAAAACAAAGTTATCAGATACACACACAGCCAGGCACTTCTGTTTTCCTTTCAGCTTCCTTCACCTCCTTTGGAAAGCTGACAACCCTCACTCTGCCCTCCTGTTATTTTTTGCAGATGATCTTGAGAAAGTTGATACAGGAAAGGATGTAAAAATGGTCTCATGTCAATCCTTTGAGAGTCCAGACCACAGAGAAACATACTGCCTGAACTCTGTTGTCATTTTTCAAAACTTAAGGCATAAACCAAAAAACAGTAACTATCCTATTCCTTATCAATACCAACTTGTAATCAAATCATTCCTGATTCTTAGCCTGGATTAAGATTGTTCACCTTATTAATTAGTTAAATGTATCTGGAGGTACATGCAGGACAGGGAAAGCTGTCATTTCAGACTTTGGCTGAATGTGTTGTTTTCCCAGAGTTTGGAAGGCTATCTCAATAGCTTGCACAATATTTTTAGTACAACACATATATTTCAGCCATTCCACTTAGTTTTCATCTGAAACTTGTGTGTCTTGGTGTCTTTTTGACCACAGCACAAAATCACACCTTTTGGAAGAAAATTCTCTTGCACCCTATGGAAATGTTCAAGGTTCCTGCACTCCTCTGACTCCTCTGAGAAGACGACTTTAATCTAGGTACAATCACCCCCAAGCCACATCTAATTCAACTTCTCTTGATAGTGTCAAGCTGTATTATGTAGATGGGAAGGACATGAAGCATTTTGTATGGTACAACTGTACAAAACCTAATCACATTTGGGTCAGTGTATGTGAGGTAAAGTGTAGACAATGAAGAAAAACTTTCTAGAATACCTTTTTTATTATTATTCTCTCCAATTTGGAAGATATCTTGTGCCTTCTAAATGAAAGTATTTGGTGTCACTGTAGGCACATTACGCTACCCCACCAAGTTTTCAGCTGGCTATTTTAAATACCTAAGACATCTGCATATGGTAAGTGGGTGTCAAGTGGGACCTACAAGGTATTGACCTCCTGGAGTGGCAGCTGGAAGTTTGGCAGAGTAGTCTATGATTCCTAAAATGATATTAGATATGTATGCTTAGGCATCTATCCACCTTCTGGATATGTGTGGGCATCTGGACATCTGGCTGGCAATGTCTCAAAGGTGCTTCCTAGAAAGAATTACAGTTATTATCATGTAAAGCCTAGGGTCCAGTAGTACCTAACATTTTGTTTAATGTTGAAGATGTTTACTATTTCATGGTGGATTAGTGTAGCCTATTGGGAAGGTAATATCCCATCGTGAATAATATCTCTTCACTATCAGAGAACAATATCCCACACCTTGCTTCTCTTTTCAGCTTTGGATAGATTTCCTGTGTGTCATGTTTCTTCCATAATAATTGAAACTTGCCCACATAGTAGCCAGCAGAAAACCTGAAGTGATCAGATTCTGTGTTGCATCTGATCTGCTCTTGTTATAGCTGTCAGACAAAGTTATGCCCTGTCTAGATTCATAACAACTTTAATGATTTTTTTCATATATTGGCCTGAAAAAAGACAGTTCAACTGTCTTAAGATTTTCCCTTACAATGGGGACTCAACAAGAAATATAAATCATTATTGACACACTCAAAATAATCTGTCATGCTGCTCTAAAATACTAATGAGAAAACCCTTGAGTCTTTTGATATTAGTAGTTGTTTCATGTTGTAATTGAATTTGAAAAGCTCTGTTAAGATTTTTATCCTCTGACAGTAACTTATTATTTCTAGAATAAAATTGTTTGATAAGTGGTTTAGATGGCAGCAGTCTGAAGAAGCCCTTTGCACTTAATCTTTCTGTGAACAATGTGAGCTAACTATATGCTGTAAATGCAGTCTCCCAGATCCAGAAGTTTTAAGGGAGTGTGTAATTTAGTATCATAAGCTTTCCACAGAGGTCATGTTTTCTAGATGTTTGATCATCCTTATAATTCTTATCTGGACTTCTTCTAATCAGTTCTTGTCTTTGCTGAAGGGAAAGCTCCAAAATATACACAATCTGTCAACCAATGCTCTATTGGTGCTGCATACTACATTCAGCTTGAAATTCAGTTTTACATCCCAGTATGCTGTCTGATTTTTTTCCCAATGCTATGATATTATCGAGTCATAGTCAGGGTGTGATTCATTATTCTGTGGAACTGCTATGTAGCCTGGTCACCCTATTCGGTCTTCGAGTACTTCATTATTCCTACTTAAGTATAGTAATTTGCACTTGGCCTTACTGAATCACATGCTATTTTTTTCCAGACCCTTTGTCAGTTTGTCAAGATTACTTTAATTCTAATCTTGTCCTCCAAGGAGCTTGCAACCGCTGCCAGCTTTCTTCCATCTGGAAGTGTAAAAGGCATAATATCTCTTCAGATAACCAAGTGACTAATGAAACTACTAGATAGTACTGGACCCAGGTGGAATTCTACAGAGCCTCATCGGCCACCATCTCTTAATTTGATAGAGAACAATGGGTAGCTATTTCTGAGTGTAATTTTCAAGCCAGTTGTTCAATCTACATAACAGTACTTTGGTCTAAGCAATATTTTCATAGTTTGCTTATAAGAACGTCAAGCAGTGTCAAAATGCTTACTAAAATCAAGATATATCACACCTGTTGCTCCTTCCCTAACCACAAAGCCCATTCTCCCTCCTAAAAAGGAACGGACTTGATTTAATATGATTCAGTTTCTGATAAATTCATATTGGCTATTTCTTATCACCTTGTCTTCTTACTAGTATGTTTATTTACCCACTAATAATTTGATTCCTTGTTTCAATAAGTTTATAGTAAATGAAGTTAGGGATATAATTCTGGGGGTCCTCTTTCCCTTTTCTTTTCCTGTCTTTATGTAAAGATATAGGGACAATCTTTGGCTTTCTGTTCTTCAGCCTCTCCTGTTCTAATCAAATTCTCACAAGTATGCTCTAACATGCTTGAGATTGCTTTAGCCAGACTCCTGCATGCTTTGAGGTGAGTTTACCAGGGCTAGTGCATCTGAATTTCTTCAGGTTTCTAATTTATGCAAATGATCAATAACATATTCTTCCTTATTTTCACCTGAGTCCTTAATTTGTGTCAGTGGCATTACTTCACTGACCACAGTTAATCTTTCTACTGAAGAAGGGAATAAAGAGAAAAGACATTGGATTTTTCAGCCATCTCAAGGCCATGGTTCTGTATTCATTCCCTTGAAGGCAAAGCCATTTAACATAGCCAAACCTTATCCCCAGCTGCTCAAACCCATCACCCTCATCAGATGGAGATATTTGCATAGCTAGAGTGGGCTGCTCAACTGATAGGTGACCTTCCTGTGCTGGAAGGTAATTACTGCTCCCACATGCACCTACAGCCTCAGGGTCACATCACTGAGGACTGTGACAGCTCATTGCTTGAGCTGGCTCTTTATTAGTAATATGCCATTGAATATTTTTTATTATGCTTTATTCTCTTTTCAGTTGTATCTTGTGTCTTAACCTTTCTGAGTTCGTCCCTATACAGTTCTGGTTTTATTTTGTATTTGTCTCTGGTAATCTGTATGCAGGTCATCCAAGAGACCATTATTGAGCTAAATCCATCACTTTCAATGCTTCTCCTTGGAAAAGTTCTCACTCTTTTAGTTTGTGTTCTTTCAGTCAGTTTGATGGCTTTCTTGAACTTCTCTTTCTGATAGACCTGTTTGCTCCTAGAAGCTACCTTCCATCTCAGGTCTCACTGCAGTCTGTTTCCTGGGTGTTTACTGTCCTTGTTCCACTGTTCTGCTCCTAGAGTTGTTATCTCTAGTTGTTCATGGTTTCTGTAGTGCAGGTTGTCTTCCTCTTCAATGTTCTTTCTTATAAATGTTATCTGTTTTATTCATTATAACATAAAAAGGAAATTTAATCCCTTTCACAGGACTTTCTGCATGAAAGTGAGTAAGATCATGCAAATTTTAAAGTTTTCTTAGTATCACTTCTTACCTCTAAAGGAATAGAAAGAATACTAAAATTATTTTCTTCATGGTGATGCAAATTTTTAGAGAAATGATATAGAAGACAAAATGACTGTTTTTTTTAAAACAAATAGCATTATTTATGTAAGAGTATTAGAAGTTTACAAAAAATATTAACAGTTATTAGGTTTGCATAGGGTTCCCCAAATTTCTAAATTTAATAATTTTAAAAAGTTATGTAAGAATTTCACAAGCTGAAATTTTATGTTCATTTTCCATGTAGAACATTAGGTTGTTTGCTCCCTGACAATCAGAAATATTTCTAATTGTAAAAGAGATTACTGACATTTTAGCATTTCATTACACAATCATTTATAATCTATGAAAAGCTATTACAAGAAGTTTCTTCTTACCTTAAATTAATACATTAAAGATTTTCAAATAGAATCATAGAATGCTTTGGGTTGGAAGGGACCTTTAGAGACCATCTAGCTCAACCCCCCTGCAGCGAGCAGGGACAGCTTTAACTGGATCAGGTTGCTCAGAGCCCCATCCAACCTGACCTTGAATGTTGCCAGGGATGGGGCCTCCACTACCTCTCTGGGCAACCTGTTCCAGTGCTTCCCCACCCTCACTGTAAACAATTTCTTTCTTATATCTAGTCTAAATCTATTCTTCTTTAGTTTAAAACCATTATTCCTTAAATAAAGTTATTGGACATCTGTATTTTATTTTTTTCACCAGTAAAGATGCACAAACTATTGTTTTGTCTTAAAGAAACTATCTGAAAATTATTTCTTTGTTTAGATTAATTTGGGGAATTGTATTATACTGTTTGCTTTAATTCACTGTTTATCCATTCTGAAATATCCCTGTCACTTTGGACACAGAGTTGAGTAACTTTAAGTATCTTCTTTAACTGTGCTTGTGTTCATGATCCATGTTGCAATCTGAGAGGACGACTTATTCTATAAACTTCTTATGGATTTTGTTAAAACATTTAGCAAACAAATAGGAGCCTAAGCAAACACATTATTAAGATAATTTACTTCAATTCACTAATGGAAAGGATGGAGTATATGACCAAATCAAGACTACAATCAAGATTGAGTCAATGAACCAGTGAGTTCATTCTCACATCATCCAGCTAATATACTACCAGATAATCAGATTGAATGCCAGTGGAAATAATTATATTTTATTTCTTTAGAGTCCATTTTCATTCCTGCTTAAGTCCCTATCAGTGATGAATACAATTTTAGCATTAAGCATGCAAAAGACGTAAGGAGCCACAGGGCACTGTTTAGGTATGACTTATGTATTGGCACGTTGACTATTGCACTTTGGCTATTGGGTATTTCCCAGAACAAACAGGGATGTCCCTTGGCTCTGTCATGGTGAAACTATTTTACCATTTCTCCCTTAAACCTTGTTCTTACCAAATACTATTGGTTTATTGTTCTGTTTCTCTTTTTATGTAGTAACATAGAAACTTTCCCTTATCTTAAAATAAATAATGGTCAAGTTCAGCATAATAGAAGTTTTTTGTTAATAATTATTTTTAAATATTCAATGTACATGTAATTTAGAGATTAAAAATCTTTGTTGTTTAATGCTGGGGACTTTTGGAAGTGTTATTTTGTAAGCACACACATTTCCCCATGTACACATGTAAAGAATGAGCCTTATCACTAAGAAAATACAGAGAAAAAATAAGGAAGAATGAGTTCTAGTGAAGTTTGAGTCACACAGTTGTGAATATCTCTAAACAGGCAGTAGGAATTTATGTGATGACCATGAGCTCTTTGAGGTTTTAGCAAACTTACCAAACTTCCTTAACTAAACCCTCAGGTCACTTTTTTTCTGGGTTATGAATACAGCTCAGTCCTCTCGCACAGGACAGACTTTTAGGCTTTGGTCACAGAGGAAAGTTGCTTCTGTGCACAGCTTTTCATTTCAACGTATTTGCTAAGTTGGCCATAGATGAACTAATTTTCAAAATATCTGAAAAATACAAAGGGCTCATAGGTATGGTTGGTACTTGGAAGACTGATGTCAGTTTTTAGGATAAGGTTGCGAATATGAGTTCCACAGTCAGCTAAACAGTATTTTAGAAATGTAACAATTAACGTAACACATCCTTCCTTTCTTTTAAGAGGGCTTTTTTTCCCATGCATTCGTTTCATCCTTAAGTATTAATGATATTTTACCAACAAAGATTGGCTGACTAGTGTGACTTTTTGACTTTTTAAAGACTTCAGAACCAAATCCATGAAGTATTTTGACATTTTATTACAGCCAATTTACTCATAATTAAACAATAAAAGTTTTCCTGACCCAGGTCCAATCATAGCCCATATTTATCACAATGAATGAAGTTACAAGGAAATCTTGGATTATGAACTGCTGAGAGTAATCCTAGAAATCTAACATAATATCTGATCATCACTCATATCTTTTTCTCAGTATTTTATATGGAAATATCTAACATTATGTCTTCCCTTTCATCTGGAATAGGTAGCATACCTAACTGAAACATTTTATATGAATTCCAAAGCCAGAATGCAACCAAACTTCAATTAATGCATTTCAATTCAACAAATTGTGGGTTGAAATTATAATACATACATTAAACCTAGAGCTAACATTGTAATCTCTTTCCCATTGTGTTAGACTTGCATACTTCTAATTTTCCAGCTATGTGATTTACAGCTGAACTTAGCAAATGTAAATTATAATCATGATTAATGCAGCAAACATGAGTGCTTAACATCTCCTGGCAATATTACTTGGGACTTCCTGTGACAAATCTGTTGTAGCTGAAATGTTTTTCATAGCCTTCGATGAACATTTTTTCCCTGAATGTGCCTAATCAGCTTTTGACCCATATATAGGTCCCACCTCTCCAGCATGGCCTGGGCATTGAGTTCCACGATTTAATTCTGATTTGTGTGGAAAATGTCCTTCCTTCAGGTTGTGATGAAAGGCAACCCCTTAGCCTGTGATCTGATAATTTTGTTTGATTTTCCATTGTTCTTATATAATGAAATATGGGATTCATTATTTTGTATTCATCTTTTCCAAGCCATTCTTTTTTTTTTTTTTTTATAATTCTGTCATCAATTGTCTCCTTTCCAAGGGTGAATTTCTTTCATCTCTCCTTATTCTAAATCCACCCATATCTTTGATTATCTTTGACACCTTTCTCTGTACTTGTTCTGATTCAACTACTTCCTTTCTGAGATGAAGAGAAAGAACTGTGCATAGCACTGAGGATGCAGGGTACAAGGGATTTGTACAGTGGCATAATGATGTATTCTACTTTCTTTTCTATTACTCTTCTGCTATTTGATTCTCTTTTCTGACTGCTACTGAGCACTGAGCTGATGTTTATAATGAACTATTCACAAGTTTTCCAAGAGGTAATAACAAATTTAGAGCCTCTTGCTGTATATGTGTAGCTAATGGTTGGTTTTCCTTATGTGCATTACTTTCCATTTATTGACATTGAATTTCAGGTTTAATTTTATCACCTAGTCACTCAATGTCATGAGATTCATCTAGAACATTTTGCAGTTGACTTTCAGTTTGCCTTGTCATCAATCTTGATTGAGTTCCTCAAGCTATTTCCCAATCATTCATGAATACTTGAAATGCACAGGGCTCAGCATGATTCTATATAGGGCATTAAATATTAATTCCCTCACTGTGAACACTGATCCACTCATACACCATTTAAATACTCTTATACTTTGGTCTTTTACTAATCTATGAGATTAAGATATGAATCCTTTTTATTCCATGACAGCATGTAATTCTTGAGGAGCTGTGGTTAGGGATCTGGTAAACAAATTTTTGGAGGTGCAAGTGTTCTATATCAATTGGATCACTTATGCCCCAAAGGACTTTAACGTGGGACTTGGTTTTCCCCTTCTATCATCTTTCATTCTTCACCATTCTGTCATGTTTGTCCCTGTGTCCTCACACTGAATAATTACAGTTTGTGGCAATTTGCTTATTACAGGATTCAGACTGCCTCTCCTTTTTTTTTCTTTATTGATGAAAATTGGCTTTTGTAAAAGTTACCATTTCAAAGAACTGTGAGAGTAGTCTATAAAATAGACCTACCTGAGTTTCCTTTAAATAAGCTAGCTCTACTTCTATTCACAATATAAGGGAATTTTAACAGCAGGGGAAAGCGTGCCATAAAGTTTAACCTCCCAGATATTTCTTCAGCTACTGTGCAGCACCACATGGTTTAGTAGGCTTAAACTTATTTGTACCTGCAAGGAAACAAAGGAAGGTGGTTCAAACAAACAGCCAGTCCAACAGAAGCAGAGGAACGCTAGAAATGTACTCCAGATGTCCAAAGCTGCCTGTTTTGGTGATGCCTTCAGCCTCCCCCATGTATATTAAGGTTTATTCCAAGGACTTAGGACATACTTCTGAGGTCCTGGTGTCCCCCCTGTATAGGGGGGAGATTTCATGGCAAAGATCTGTCCCTGGATGCAAGGAGAAGGACAAGGAGAAATGGGCTAGCATTTTCTCTGCCTGAATTCCTCTCCTTCAGGCTGTGTAATTCAGTCTACCTTCATGTCAGAATAAGACCCAAATAAGGACCATCACCAGTGTCCTAGATCTCTTTAAATTTGAGCTTGTTTTCTGGAAAGAAACTACATGCTGTAGCCAAAAGCTCAGTCTAGGTGAGCCAGAGTCAAGGACTCTAAAGACACGCTTCCAGTTAATACCTGTTTCTAGTCAAGACATATTCTCAGGGCAGCAAATTCTGCTTTGGCTCCTTTTGCAATTGCTTTTACCAGGTGCAGACTTTCTTGCTGCATTTGCATTTCTTTGTAGCAGTAGCTTCAAGCTAGGAGTTAGGGCCAAATCTGCCTCCCTTTTGCTAAAACACCCTGAGAGTTGACTCTGGGGCAGCGTATTTGCTGCCACCCATATGCCCAGCACATGGGGGCACACTCACCAGACCTGTAGGGATACTTATGCTGGTTTTGTACTGACAGTGGGAGATAAAGTCCTTTCTAAAAAGGCTTCAGTGTTGCTTGTGTATTTGCACGCTGCCTGATTACAGGCTGAGCTTAGGCTCCTCAGAAAAGAAATATTGATTTGGGGTTCACCCTGGGCTTCAGGCTGCAGAATCGGACCCAGATGAAGATAAAGGGAGTAGTGGGATGCACTGTCAAGTGAAAGCTGTTGGTAAGAAACTGGAATGAATAGGACACGAAGCGAGAACATACATATGGGGACAATATACTGCAAGAAAATAAACTGTGCCTGGGAGAGGACGTATAAGAGATCACACTGGGTCAGATATGACTGGAGAAGCTGCTTCTGAAATTCATTAGGCACTGATAGAAAGCGAAGCTTCATTGCAATTCTTGATAGCTTTTCTGCCCAGTGGGAATCCAGCACAAAAGCCTTTTAGCACACAGTTTAACTGGGAATACCTGAGCAAACTGATAACATTGCTGCTTTTGTGGTAGTCTTGTTTCTCACATATCACAGCAGGCCATTCCACAAAGCATTATAAGGATGTGTGTGCGTGTGTGTATGTGTTTATGTACCTCCATCTGCACATTCAGGTAGCAGCTTGAAAGAATTAAACAATATTATCCATAGTAAGAAGAACTACAGCGAGGAAGGATAACCATAAAAGAAAACCAACTATCATACAAGTGCTTTTCAAAATTACCTGCATTGCTATTGTAGAGTTCTGTGTGTTGCACAATTTTAGATGTTACAGCTGAGTGAAGAGGCTGCTATGGCACCTGCCAAACACATAAATCCAACCACATTTCTGATTATAGTATTGTTTCTTCCAAAGAGCAAAACCAGCCCAACAGTGGCTCAAAATCGAGTCATTTGTTCAGTGGTTTGAATATAGCAGTTTCATACAGAAGTGAAAGCACATGTGTGACAGATCATCTGCTAAATATCCTGTTAGATGGAAATTGATTAGGAAAAACAAAGTGATGATCAAGAAGGATTTTTTATCTTCACCTGTTCTATCTATGATATACTATTGTTCAACATTGTAGCATTTCAATGAACCCACAAAAAAGGCAAAACAATATCAAAGTCTCTGGTGGACATAGAAGTGATTTTTTTCATTTTTCGTTTTTAAGAATCAAAATCCATCATATGTTTGCCTGTTTTGTCTTTTCATACCTTCTTAAAGATGTAAGTCAACTTTCTTTGCCAAGAATAAACAGACATCATTTGTGGTCCTCTAGGGAAGGTAAGATTTTAAGAATTTCCAGTATATATTTATACATCTGAGAAAAAAATATCAAAATTATTATTTGTTTGTGATTTTCCTTGTCTGTATTGAACAAAATATTAATATAAAAAGAAAACTGCAATGTCCAAAAATAATTTGGAATTGAGATCCACAGGGAGAAATACTGTATGCTGCTTTTCCAGCTCCCCCTGCAGACTAGATTATAAGAAAAGTTTTCAGACAATCTGTGTTCATCCATGCTGCCTTATATGAATTTCTACACTCTTGTGAGTTTTAACCAGCTCTTGGTTGTTATTCAAACCTTTTTTTTCCCTGTGATTTAATTAATGCCTTGTATAAGCTGGTGCATATCTTTGAGGCTTTGGAGCTTTTTTCTGAGGTGCATTTCTGTGTCTACCATTCCTGAAAATCCTCTCTGAGGGTGCCAGTAGGGGGGCTAATATGAGCAGCCTGGTATGGGTAGAGATTAAATCTTACTTTGCAGTTCATTAGATCATATAACATTTCCTAACATGAGTTAATATGATGGCTTAGGTTTTATCTGCGGGTTGCTTTGTGTTGTTCTGTTTTTCCCTGAGGTATGCTCTGGCATAATTGTTGTTAGTGAAAGCTTTGCATTTTTTCCATACAATTTTCAAGCCATGTTTATGGATTAACAGTAGCTAGAATAATAATGTGTTCAGTCTTAGCTATTATTATCTAGGTATGTAAGAAGTATCTATAAAGGAGGTTAGAGAATAGTGGGGATCAGGATGTAGTAATTCTATTCTTTGACTCACTTTCACCCGGCTGAAATTTTAAACTAGTTATTTTTATTTCCATGCCACAGTTTGTCTGTCTTTAAATGAGACTGCCTCATGGCGATACAATAGTTTCATGCATGCATTATTTACATGGTGCATGAAGAGAAAGAAATGATTCAGTAGAAAATAAGTGATTCTTACAGTTTGCAATGCATTGTTGGAATTAAAATGCATTCTCTGTGTCTATTGCCACAAGTAAGTGCAAATAATACTCTCATTATGTGCCTTCTAATCTAATAAGGAGGGAAAAATATCTTTTGGCATTCTATCAGCAAAGGACATCTTTCATAATTGCAGTATAAGCAGTGGAAGGATTTTAAAAGAGTGTTAGAATAAAAAATGGCCAAGATTTGCAATATGCTGCTGCTCTGAGAGGAGTTTACTTTGGTATCCCCTACATGCATACTCAAGTTTCCCTGGATTCAGAAACCTTACCAAGTAGCTTGTCAGATGCCAAAGAGATTTACATTGGCTCTAGACACTGGCAGACATTTTCTTCATTCTTTCTTTTGATTTCATCACCAGCTTCCAAAGTGGTACGTGCAGCTTAATGGAGGTGAAGTCATTACCAGATGGATACCTTGAAGAAACACTTTGGGTTACAAGACACCATCAGACCTGAATTTCTTTGCTTTATCAAAAGATGTGAAGTATCATGTCATCTGAAAGTGGCTCTGAAATTATCCTTAACACTGACAAGTTAAGTTAAAAGCAAATAAAAGTAGTTATTTAGAAAATATAAAAGCAAAGAAAAGAAAATAACACAAAGTCAGGTTTACAGAAATGAAGGAAAGCTACCTTTCTGTCTGTTTATTGTAAAATTAGATGTAAAGGGTTTTCTCACTCCCTGTTTTTCAGCTGACAAGCTAATTAGTTGTTAACCTAAATATGAGAACTTTGACCCCATTCTTAGGAGAACTTTTATGTTCTTTACACACTGGAGGAAAACTAGATCTAGAGAAAGTCTTGCTTTTTTATCCATCTCTTTTCTGGTATTTTATTAGAGTCTCTTCAGATGTATATCTCCCTTCTCTCTCTCTTCCTTCTTACCACCTCATCCCCTTCCTTTTCCATCATTTTGTTCTTCAACTTTCAAGGTTTGAGGCTGGCTCTATTTTACAATATTGACTTTCATTGTATTCAGTTAAGTCATTAACAAGCAATCAACATATTGCAAGCTACAACACTGTATACTATCCAGTCATGTTTAAATACTGTGTTCAATGTTTTGACATATTGAGATTTTAATTTCATTCAAAATATAAAACTTAGATATCTGTCACATGATAGACAAACAAATAAATAGGATTAACACTTCAGGTTTATTTCTTTCTCTTGTGTGAGTGAAGACAAAGGTTTCCAGGTCCTTTCTGTGGACATAATTCATCTGGAGCATGAGTGCCCCAACCTAGTCTGTGAGGGATGCTCTGACGATGTTATCATTGGGCTACCAGAGTATCTAGATGAAATACTGTGACCTACAGAATTATACAGGAGTCTGGATTAAACAGTTTGTTCCAAATCCTCCAACCTTCTGTTCTAAGAACATATTAAATTTTTTCTAAAGGTTCTGCAACAAAAACAAAGGATGGAGAATGTGCCATAACTAGGAGAGAGTGGGAGAGAGAACACATGATGTTCTCGGTTCTTTTTCTTAACGCTAACCAAGCTGGGACACACCTCGGCATCATAACACTGCAGTCCTCCCTCTTAACTGGTGAAGTCCTTTTGGGGAACTGGTCAATAGAGGTAGCTATATGTCTATGCTGTTGGAGAAATAAATTCCCAGACCAAGTGCAGGTAACAATGGTTCTGATCTTGGCCTGGGAAAATTAGGTTGTCAAATAAAATTTTTAATTTAAAGACAAGGGACACTGTGGATACCACAATTTGAGAACAGCAGATACAGGGTAGGACTTCAAAAAGCACAGTAGCTAACAGATATAGTCTTTTCCAGCATGCTGCTCTCCCCTCCCGGTGCTAGGTAGATAGCATTCAAGAGGAATTATCTCCTGCCAACAGTATTAGCCAACAGCAACCTCTATGTATTTTAAGAATAGACATTTTTTTAATATCTCTGCTCAGTTGTTTCTCCCTGATCAATATAAAGTACAAGTACCCATAAGTTCCTCTGACCCACATCTAGAGTCCTTAACACATTTTAAGGCCTATCAGAGTTGTAGCCTCTGGGAGCTCTTCACTACAGCTGTAAACAGCACAGCACGACCAGACCGGCTCTGGGTTGTGCTACTGAAATTGGTAGACAATGTCCCTAAATCCTGAATTTTATTCAAGTCAAATCCAGTAGATTTTAGAAAGATGTAGGAAAGAAAAAATAATAATGCTTAGACAACATAATGTACTTTAGAAGTTTCTGCCACCATATACTGCTATGTTTTCTGGACATTTTCCCAGTTTTTAGATTTCTAAGTACTTTAAGTTTGGGACTTCTACCGCAACCACTGTAAAATATTGTGCATTTCATCATTTAGTTCTAGGAAATGAGAACATACCTTTGAGACTGTCTCTTCTGTAATTCAAAAATTGCATTCAGTTTTGAAACTGTGTATAATTATATAGTTTTAAAATGTATTTCTAATATAATGTATATAATCAAGCAGTTACAGCGCATAATTATATAGAGCCATATAATTGGATAGCTATAGACAATAGTATATAGTATATAATCATGGAGTTACAGTGAATGGTTATTTTTATACTACAACTATATACTACCGTTACTCTTGATCTTGTTTCCTTTTCTCCAGACTGCATTTTTGGCTATCTGTTGTCATTGTCTTGAAATACATGGAGTTATAATTTCTTTGTGCATGATAATCTTAGTCATATTTCTGTTTTGCTGACTCACATATACACACAGGTCCTGGGATAATATCCTATTTCTTTTATGTATCCCCCATTCTGATTTACTTTAATGCTTTACTAGTATTTAAAAGTCTTTACAGTCCTCTTTGCAGTGTTAAAAATGTTAGCGGCAAGTAGGTTGCTAAGAAGATGAACTACTCGTGTTCTACTCTTTCCTCAGAATTTGTTAGCTCTACTAAAAATACTAGTCAAGAGATAGTAATAGTCAGTATGTTTGTAATTTAATGCATTTTTGCCTTCTTACTACAGTAAATTCATTCTTACGACACAGTTTCCATTTTATGTTAAATTTAAAGACGTCTTGTCAAGCTTTGTATCCTACACCCTTTTTATACATAAACATTCAATTTAAAAAGTTTCTTCTGCTTTCATACTCCCATAATCATTGTGGGAAATTGAGCGATAGTGAAATATCTTCCAGAAAACAGGAGCTGTGTTTGCCAAGTTATGCGTCTCAAGTACCACAGAAATAGATGGGAAATACTGTTCTTCAGCTGTCATCAGCAAAAAAAGAAGTCAAGAAAAAGTCATATCCAGTGAGGTGACAATCTGGGTGGACTGGGTGTCTATAAGGAAGGATGTGAAACACAGTTCTCTTATGTTTTTGACTGAAGGAATCTTCCAAATCTAGTTTACCTATAATGTCACATACATCCTCTGGGAGCCAGGGCTAACGAACATTTATTTAGTGTATTTGGATGGTCCTATGTTGTTGTAATGAGATCTCTACAAAACTCTGGGTGGTAGCTTAACAGTGATAAGTGTCCTATTGTACACCTGGTCTTGAAGATTAACTTGATAGCCTAGGGCACTGCTTCATGTAATCTTAAATATGTGGTATACACTCACATATCTCCTTTGAACCAGTGGAACTGCAGTATGCAAAGCAGATAGATAGGAAAATAATCACATACTGTAAGAGTGGATTTAAAGGCCACAGCTGATGATGACAAAGCCAAGCAGAACGATTGAAATCAAAATTGTCTAAATCTTCAATTTTAATCAAAAATATTTCAGTCTGCAGACAATAGGCTTGATTTAAATAACCACTTCTAATTTTAATTTGCATTTGTCCTTGTTTTCCTAAGGAAAGGTTAATCCACATTAACTGGTAACTATTAAAGTACATTAATTTGCAAGTAAATATACATTTTATACTCAGTTTGGTTCTTTTCTTTAATAGGATATATTTCAGCAATATTAATTTATTAAAGCAATTATATGGCACAGCGTATATTTGCTCAGATTATTAGGTTTTTTTAATTTCTTACATGTTTTCATAGCTTCTTACAGTTTAATGATGGACAATTATATAATCTAATTTCATTTCTATTAAACTAGGCATTCATATTTCATGCAGACATCCATAGCTTAAGCCTAGAGGTTTTAGTTAGACTAAAGCATTTATGTCCTCTAGAGACTATACTGCCTGCACAGGAGACAAATAACAGAGACTACTACTTCATTTCTACCTAAGGCTATCAGCAGAAAATAAATTATGCATAAAAAGCCTTGATAATAGCATCATATAAATGTACCTATGTTCCACTAATAAGAAATCCTTTTGTGCACTCCACACTGAAGTCTCTGCCAACTTAGCCTAGGTGACAATTGTTTCCCGCACCCTTAGCCTGCTCGTTGCTATGATTTGGAGAATGTGAGCAACATTTATCAGCTAGTCATTGAAGAAATAAGGCTTTTGGTACAAAAATACTGTTGGTTCCAAAAATACTGTATGTCTGTGTCCAAAGAGTCAATGGCTTAATGTCCAAATGGAAACCAGTAACAAGTAGTGTCCCTCAGGGGTCCATACTGGGACCAATGCTATTTCATATCTTCATTAATGACATAGCAGGATTGAGGGCACCATCAGCAAGTTTGGTGATGACATCAAGCTGAGTGATGCAGTTGAAAAACTAAAGGGAAGGGATGCCATCCAGGGGTCCTTGACAGGTTTGAGGAGTGGGCCTGCATGAACCTCATGAAGTGCAACAAGGCTAAGTGCAGGGTCCTGCACCTGGGTCAGGGCACTTATTATCAGTACAGGCTGGGGGATGAAGGGATTGTGAGTAGCCCTGCAGAGAAGGACTTAGGGATACTGGTGGATGAAAAACTGACATGACCCAGAAATGTGCACTTGCAGCCCAGAAAGCCAATTGTATCCTGGGTTGCATCACAAGAAGCGTGGCCAACAGGTCAAGGGAAGTGATTCTCCCCTTCTCCTCAGCTCTGTTGAGTACCTGGAGTACTGCATCCAGCTTTGCGGTCTCCAGCACAAGACAGATATGGACCTGTTTGAGTGTGTCCAGAGGAAAGCCACGAAAATGATCAGAGGCCTGGAACACCTCTCCTATGAAGAAAGACTGAGAGAGTTGGGATTATTTAGCTCCAGGGAGACCTTATTGCAGCCTTTCAATATGTAAAAGTGGCTTATAAGAAAGATGGAGAGAGGCTTTTTACCATGGTCTGTAGTGACAGGATGAGGGGCAACAGTTTTAAACTGAAAGAGGGTAGATTTAGATTGGACATAAGGAAGAAAATTTTTACAAGAGTGGTGAGACACTGGAACAGGTTGCCCACAGAAGTTGTGGATGCCCCGCCATTGGAAGTGTTCAAAGTCATGTTTGACGGGGCTTTGAGCAATCTGATCTACTGAAAGATGTCCCTGCCCACAGCAAGGGAGCTGGACTAGATGATCTTCAAAGGTCCCTTCCAACATAAACCATTCTGTGATTATGTGACTCCAGGAAATAGCTGAGTGTTTTATGCATTGCTTATTCTCTCCAAAGCAGGATGTGTACTCTAACCACAGCGTAGCTGGATGAAAGGAGGGGACAACAGCCTCTTCTCACAGTTTCCCACTCAATTTTCTGCAGAATAGCACTGACAAGTATCTTCTGAGACAGTTTACTAGACTGAGTTCTGCAGGCAAGACAGGGAGTTCCCTGTACATTTGTGCTGGGTTTGGCTGGGGTAGAGTTAATTTTCTTCATAGTAGCTAGCATGGGGCTATGTTCTGGATTTGTGCTGAGCAGTGTTGATAATACTGGGATGTTTTCGTTATTGCTGAGCAGTGCTCACACAGAGTCAAGGCCTTTTCTGCTCCTCATACGACCCCACCAGCAAGTAGGCTGGGGGTACACAGCAGGGACAGCTGACCCCAATTGATCCCAAGGGATATTCCATACCATATGACTTCATGCTCAGCAATTAACTAGTGGGAAGGTTGGCTGGGGGGCCACTGCTCAGGGACTTGCTGGGCATCAGTCAGTTGGTGGTAAGCAATTGTTTTCATTTGCATCACTTGTCTTTCTTGGGTTTTATTTCTCTGTCTTTGTTATTTTCCTTTTCATTACAATTTATTATTGTTATTTATTTTATTTTGTTTCAATTATTAAACTGTTCTTATCTCAGCCCACGAATCTTCTCACTTCTACCCTTCCAATTCTCTTCCCCCCCATCTTGCTGGTGGGGGAGTGAGCGAGCAGCTGTGTGGTGCTTAGTTGCCAACTGGGGTTAAACCATGACAACAGTGCAGGTATTCCAGAAGGTTTCCATGCTTTGAAACTCAACATTGTCAAGACAAGCCCACCTTGGTGTCTAAATTGCTCACTGGATCAAGCCAGAGGTTCCCATTTATACTTTCAGGTGCTAGTGGCCTTTGATGCTTTGGACATCCTGTTCTGACCACTTCATTAGTCCCTTTGAATGATTACTGAAATCCAAGATGAGCAAACTAAGTATCTTCCAGCTCATTTGCATCACATTTTCTTTAATTATCAGGTAACACACATTTAAGTCTATCACTTGGTGCCAAGCCAATAGCCAGCATTTCCAATATCAAGAAACTGGGCAGTACACATCAGTCAGCTCACTGCAAATTGGCAATTAACATGATGGCCAGATAGGTTCACATGAGCATAACATTATTAATTAAACAGCAGCTGGGTTAATCAAGATAGCAAAAGTAATTTGTTGGAATAAATATTTTATTAGTGTATCCATCAATAAAGCAAAAGAAGAGGTTTTAATTAATTCATTTATAAAAATATTCACACTGTGGTGGCTGTAACTCAGTTTAAGGATCTGGAAACAGGTCTCATCTGTAGAAGGGTGTATTCCCACTTTATCACTTCATGTTAATTGTACTGTAGATATCAGTTACCCGACTATAATTACTAGTATGTTAGTTACAAGCCAAACACTGTTGTCCGCCTCTGAACAGCAATGCCTGACAATTGATGCTAATGGGCTCTTCTTCCTCTTTGTTGCTTTATTCTTTCAGAAATGTGCATTCTGCCATTTAATTACAGACAGATATTCTTGGATTATAGTGGGTTATGATACCTCCCATCATGATTAGAGACCTGATCTTTCTTTTTCCCCTGAAAAGACCATGAAATTGAGAGAGGGTGAATATATTTTTTTTATTTCTCCTGGTATTAGTAACTAAACAGATGGGGGATACGGTATATTTTAAAGAAGTATATGCCATAAACACAACAGGTGGCAGTGATTTCTATCTGTCTGAGGAATATTTATCTATTAATGATGAGAAATATAAAGAAATACTGAGAAGCAGAGAGAGGTTGCTGATTTTGCAGGTCATAGATTAGGATTAGACTAAATGTGTTTCAAACACTGAAGAGAGTGGGAGAAGATTTACTTTAAGGAGAAGATCTACTGAAAGAGCAAGTTGTCAGCTGTTAGGACTGTTAAAACAATCAGGCTTGCCAAGCCCCATACTTTTTTGGAGGCGGACATCTGTGGTGGGTTGACCTAGGCTGGACGCCAGATGCCTACCAAGCAGCTTTATCACTCCCCTCCTCAGCAGGACAGGGCAGAGAGAAAATAAGATGGAAAAAAATTATTTAGTTTATATGTAATTTTCAGGCAGCACAAGCAATATACCTTAAGTACAATGGGGTTTTTTGATCCCTTGGAAGCCTTTATATCATATGCTTCGGCTGTCCTGCCTGAAAGGTGCTCTAAACTGTGAAGTTTAGGGGAAAACTGTGCTTAATCTGTCAAGGAGTCTGTAAGCCAGTGCTGGTCCTGGAGGTGCAGGGCAGATGAACCATGAGATCCCATTTTCACTAATGGCGGGAGGCTGGGCTCCTCTTACCTGCCCACGCCATCTTCAGCAGGTAAACATGGGCTCACACTGAGCCAGCCAGCCCTACTGTGGCTCTAGGAGCCATGCAGCTGCCGGCACCATGACACCAGGCACAGTGAGGCTTGGTAGCTCAGGCACAGTTTGGTCCTAGCCATCTCCAGCGAGCACCTCCTCCAGAGCTGGTTTGCATTTAGCTGGCTCAGAGCATTGGTACAACAAAGTGGTGTCCACCTGATAGAGGCTGTGGCAATACTGGTCCAGTAAATCAGTCCCAAAAAAAGCCAAGGAAGCTGCTGATACTGCAGTCTGCTCAGAGCGAGAGGAAAGTTGGATTAAACTCACTTTCCCGAAACACCAGTGAAGTGAATGCCCTGGAGAGGAAATTCAACAGGACTGTGCTGCAGCATGGTGACAGCTCTCATTCACAAGTAACTTAGCTTTAGTGTACTGTAGCTTAATTCTCCATGGGAAAGATTAATCCTTTGGAGGAGGATTAAGCTACAGTGAACTAAGGCCACTTTATTTCTGAATGGGAAAGGCCACACAGGGATTTAATGTACTTTATCTTATGTGCATTGATTTCACAGCTTTAGTTAATTCATCTTAACTTCCCTGAATTCCCTTGTGTGGACAAGCTTTTTGTCTGCAGAGAGGCTCTTGGAGCTGCTTGTAAAGCTCCTCGTGCAGCCCAACCAGAAAGCAGGTTGGAATGATTTCTGTGCCTCTGAAGAAGCTTATACCTGTCTAGATACTATTAAATTACCTCTTTCTCAGATGGTCGATCTGTGACACCCTTAGAAGAACTATTTTAATTAGATTTTTTGAATGGACCAGAGAAAAAGGAGTTTTCTTAAAACTAATCTCTGGGTTATTTTAGAAATCTCTCATGAACAGTCTTTTCAAGGCTTTCAGATAACATGAATTGTGTACAGCTGCGCAAACAATATTTTCTCAAGCATGGGCATGTCTGGGCAGTGCAGTTTAATAGGTTTCCTTGCCCAGCGGGATTTTCTTCTTCTGTGGTGGTGGTCATAAGAAAACATTTTTTCTGTATGGAAAGCAAATGAGTGGACTTTCTATTCCCTCATCCTAAAGATCTTAATCCCTTCTTCTTGGTGGCACAAGTGACACAGATCTGGGTTGAGAAGGATGTTTTTGTGGGAGCTGCTGTTAAAATAATGTCATGATTTTGCTGGTGTTGTCCTTTGGGGAAATGAGTCTGCTTATTTCTTGCATAGTTAATGTGATTTACTGATAAGCCCTTCTGATAAGGTGTTTCCTGATGCTGATGAATCATAACTCAGCTTCACTGTTCAGCTATATCATGACACTTCACATATCAAATTAAACTTTTGCCAAACAGTTCTTCACTGGGACACTTCATGCAACACAAAAAGACATCTCTTGTGGATTCCATACAAGCTTTACTGTGACTTAATTCTGTAGCAGTCAATAAATATTTTGTCTTTGTAATACATAAATTAGATGCTTAGAGGAGCCACATGCATGTGGACAAGGTCATGTGAGAACAGAGGTACTGAACAAACAAAGGAATGTAAGTAATATCTGAACATCAAGGTCCAAGTGTTTTCCACCAGTATTACTCAATAGTAGTATTCATCAATACTGATGAGACAGGGAAAAGATTTTAAAATATAATGCAACATGAGCAAAAGAGAGAAAGACTCTTTAATTTAGCTGTTTGTGACCATTTGCACTGAAATTTACATATAAATACAGGAAATGGAAGCAAATCTTTTTTAAATTTAGCTGTGACACCTGTATTTATATATCATTGTACTAAAACCTTAATAAGTGTTCAGTGTGTTCTAATGATTGCTTTTCTTCTTCTTTCATTCAGCTGATTGGATTTGTGTATGCCTGTTACGTGATCAGTATTTTCATGGAGGAGGAAGACAGCTGTAAGTATTGATACACCCTCTCCATCTCTGGAGCCACAGTACCTGGGGTGAGACTTAGTCTTGCATTAATTACCAAGGTGAAGAGCGAAGTTTGAACAATGGCAGAATCTGGCATTCATATGCACAACCAGTTGTGCTCAAAGGCATACTTATTTAGGTACTACCACCTTATCTAGGTGTCAGGATTGTACTTACTAAACTTCACAGAGATCTGTGAACCACTTGCATGAGCCAGTCACACTGCTGAAAATCATGTGATCCACATTGCATATATACAATTATGTAAGTCTTTATGTATGCACGTTTAAATTTGAATCAAAGCTCCTGAAGCCATTTAGTCTTTTTTTCCAAATGACAGCAGTAAAGTTAATGGAGATGACAGATCAAGCCATTTACAGTGTGCAGTATCACTCTGATCGATAATTAGGTAGACCTGTTCAACACTTACAAGTAACTATACCTTAGATCTAAAATGCTGACCCCACGCTCTTAACCTGCCTTTATCTAGAAACCCCTTATATATATATATACCCATATTGTTCAAAAAGTTTGAAAATGTGCACACCTTTAAAAAAATATTTATCAAGAGTCATTAAATGGGCATTGGAAAAATCTGAATATGCTGAACATTTTGGTAGGATACTGTGTGAAAAGAGATTGTGAGAATTGCCTAACACAGTCACCATACCCACATGACTAGCACAATGATTGGTAAAAGCAGTAGTGAGAATGGAATAATATTGGATGAGTGAAGAGGAGCAAATACAAGAACAAGTCTATTTAAAAAGGGTACAGCGTGATCATGTCAGTTACTTCCTGTCATATGAGGTTTTAAGCAATAAAATGTCTACATCTAGGGAAAAAAAAGAACAAATTCCAATACCTCTTGTGGTGGGTTGACCCTGGCTAGATGCCAGGTGCCCACCAAAGCCACTCTTATCACTCCCCTCCTCAACTGGGCAGGCGAGAGAAAATATAACAAAAGGCTTGTCAGTCGAGATAAGGACAGGGGGAGATCATTCGCCAGTTACCATCATGTGCAAAACAGACTCACCTTGGGGAAATTAGTTTAATTTATTGCTAATCAAATCAGAGTAGGATAATGAGAAACAAAACTAAACCTTAAAAAACAACTTTCCCCCACCCATCCCTTCTTCCTGGGCTCAACTTTACTCCCAATTTTCTCTACTTCCTCCCCACCAGAGGCACAGGGGGACAGGGAATGGGGGTTGCCATCAGTTCATTCCACATTGTCTCTGCCGCTCCTTCCTCCTCAGGGGGAGGACTCCTTGAGCTCTTACCCCTGCTCCAGCGTGGGGTTCCTCCCACGGGAGGCAGTCGTCCATGAACTTCTCCAACATGCGTCCTTCCCACAGGCTACCGTTCTTCACAAACTGCTCCAGCGTGGGTCCCTTCCATGGGGTGCAGCCCTTCAGGAGCAGACTGCTCCAGCGTGGGTCCCCCACGGGGTCACAAGTCCTGCCAGCAAATGTGCTCCAGCACGGGCTTTCCACATGGTCACAGCCTCCTTTGGGCATCCACCTGCTCCAGCGTGGGGTCCTCCACGGGCTGCAGGTGGATATCTGCTCCACCATTAACCTCCATGGGCTGCAGAGGGACAGCCTGCCTTACCATGATCTTCACCACGGGCTGCAGGGGAATCTCTGCTCTGGCTCTGTCGCTGATGGGCTCGGCGTTGGCTAGTGACAGGTCTGTCTTGGAGCCAGCTGGCATTGGTCTGTTGGATATAGGGGAAGCTTCTAGCAGCTTCTCACAGAAGCCACCCCTGTAGTCCCGTTGCTACCAAAACCTTGCCTTGCAAACCCAATCCACCATTTCATGGCTATAGGATAAATAAAAGACAGCCACATATTCATTCATAAACTTTTATTCATAAATCTTAACATAGTTGTTTTGTTTCTTCACAGAACAGCACTAGTGGGTGAAATGAATATAGTAAAAAAAAATAATTTTGTAGGAAAGCATTTCATAATATCTGGAAAATCTAATTGAAAACATAATTCAAGTAATTCATGGCTGTGATGGAAAGGCAGACTTTTTGATTGAAAACAGTGTGAAGGACCATAAACAAAATACTTTTCCATTGCTACAAAATGTACAACATTAGGTTCTCCATCATAATGCAAGAGACATTAGTGTCTAATCTATTTTAACACTTTCATTTAGATTTCTAATAGGAAGAAAATATATCAAAGTGATTCTCAGATAAAACTGAGTGGGAAGGAGTCATAAGCACATTGTGCACATAGTGTACTGTGAAAAGGTGCAAGGAACCTGGGCAAAGAGTAGTGCTGTAAAGGATAAATATAAGCACTTGGAGAAGCAACATGAAATGTAGGTCTTGAGGGGGAGGAAAAGGCCAGGAAATGGTCCCTCAGAAAGCTAGGAATTGCCAGTCAGTCAGGAACTGGTAACACAGGGCAACAGCAGAGGATAGCGCGGCAGCAAGATGGCTGTATAATTTGGGATTTGCAAAAGAAAGGCAAAACTCCCACCAGAGAATAGAACATGTTCATGGAAAATGCAGTCACCTGCTAAAGAGTACATGTGGTTTATATTCAAGGCCTCACAAGAGAGTTATTGTCAGGTTAAGGGCCTTGTTCACTTAGAAAACATGGCTACTTCAGAAGAGTTGAGGCAAGGTCTGTCTTTGACATCCAAGGCCAAATCCACTTGCTGCTGACTGCAAGCCCACCTTACTGTCTTTTGAGAGTTTTGTGCCATATGATACCAATGGAAATTTAAATCACCGAGAATGCAGAACAGCTGACATATTTATTAACCAGTAAAACACATCAAGCCCTAAGGTGATCCAGCATGTAAAACTAACCCAGTGCCCATTCTCCACAAAGGAATTGGGTATCCACATTTCATTTCTGCTTGTCTTCCAGAACTGCTGATGGTAATTTGGTGTTTTGTTACAAGTGAAAATCATCTCACTCGTCTTGGAAAGTATGGTGTAATTTAGCTCAATGTCCTTCATTAGAAATGGGCAGGTTTCCCATTTTCACTTGTACGTTTACATATAATCTTCTAGACTCTTGTGTAAATAGATTTTTTTTAGTTAGCAGAGGATGACCTGGTGGAGGGGGGAGAGCGGTCTGCTGGAAGTGGAACAAAGAAGCAGAATAGATACATCTAGGAGATTTTACAACCAATGCAGGGAAATACTTTGTGATTTGTTACTTTTTATTCCCTTCTAAGATCCTGAATCCAGTGGAAAGAAACTACAGGGTCCTTTAGTGTCTCACTTTCTGCTAATTTGTGTCTTAATGCCTATTTGTGTTTTAGAGTCCTCTGCGCTTATAGATTAATACATTAAAAGACAAATGTTAACTCATTCATAGCAATCCCACAGATCTGTTTTAAATGGAGAAATGTCTGTGCAAGGCACAGTGGGAAAATGGTTTGGTTTGGTAATTAGCTGAGAAGAACAGGACTTATTCTGGAAAAGTTCGCATTGTTAACTTGCAACATAATGAACAAAAAATTATTTAAGAGAGAAGTACAGTGGTGCTTCAAAACAGGTTAAAAGTAGACAGTGATTACATTAGGATAAAAGTCCAAGAAACTGCAACGAAAGAGCAATTTTATGCATTTTAATATGATGCAGCAGATTCTTTTCTTAGGTAGATGTAGTTATTCTATCATATTTTTGCAGTAGTTTGCACAGAATAAATCCTCAGCCATCTGAGATTCAAAGCCTCCCTAATTAAATATACTCTGCAATATTCAGTGCATCAAGTTAACCCCAGTTCTTGGTCTGAAACCTGTCAAACAGACTTAAAAATTAATAATAGCTGCCTGTTTAGCCTCTGTGCAGTGCTTAAATGGATTTTGAGCCTGACATTTCGGCTGATGGACACTTTTCTGAACAGTAATAATGCTTGAGGAAACATTTAGTTGCAGCTATTGCTCACCTTACCTACGTTTCAGACTGTAGTTAACTTTTGCTTAGAAGGAGGATGATAGCAGGTCAAAAGGAATGAAAAAGGCAGCATGTAAAAGGCATACTGCTGTAGTGGGGTTAATACCTTCCATCATTCATCCTAATGGAAAAGTCTATTTATATCTCTTCCCTTCATTTTTTTCATTTCTTTCTTTGTAGATCTATTAATCTATATAAGCTCTTTTGAAGGAACAGAATATGTGAAATCTGTAATCATAAAAGCCTGTCACTATCCTGTTTGTGAATCATTTTCTCCTAAAAATGAACTCAGAAGCTTGTTGCCACCTTGTCAGAGTTACTGAATGGCTTTAATAAAGCAGAGTCTGGAGACTAGGCAAAATACATTGTTGAACTCATTATTAAATTTCTAAATAGTTTCTGGACTTTTTTTGAGAAACAGTTGATAGCACTATGCTGCTAAATACTAGTTCATAAATATGACATTGACACTTGTCAGAAGTAATAGTTCTGTACTGTATGTGAATTTGTAGAGTGGAAGCTGAGTTGCATACAAATTGCAGAAGGAAAAAAAAGGTGAAATCAGAGGGGAAGGTTTGCCACAAAACTACCATTGCAATTTCAGCATTTATTATAAAAACAAGACTGAAACACCAAAAAGACAATCCAGGGAAGCTCAAACCTCTCTTGTGCATGAGCAAAAATAGGAAAGGGTTTCCATTCACCATGAAGGAAAGCTTTATCCTCTAAATGAAACCACAAGAACAAAATTAATAAACAAAAAATGCTATTTTTTTGTCTCTTCCTTATGCCATTTGTATTCAGAGCTCAGCTGTACTTTCAGAACAGAAAGGAAGATGAATCTGTTTTAAAAAAGGAAGAGCTTCCCCATACTGTAGTATCAATAGGAACCTCCATATGCCATCATTAGACAAATACTAAGTAAAGCAAGATACGTTATTACCACTGCTGAAAAACTACTGCATTGCCTTATCTGACATATGGCGTTACATTTATACACACCATTGAGCATCTGTTGGCCGTATTCAAACAAGAGAGAAAGAATTTTTTCCTCACATTTGATTTAATATTTGTAGTTACACAGTAGGTCCAGTAGTGATAAATGTCTTCTAAATATGTTAATTTTTGCAAAATGAATTAAGAACTAGCAGCAGCTGATATTAGCAACAGACCCATATATGTTTGTATGTATTATTACCTTTATAATATAAACAAGTTTCCTTATTTAAAGAGTTTTGGGGAACCAGCTACTAATATCTTCACATCAATTGCAATTGCCCATGTGGTTGAGTCCATTTGCCTTCTAGTAAAGAGAATTTTTATTATAAAATGGTTAATATTAAGGATGACCAAGGAGGATACTGCACTACACTTCGGTTGGGCAATGCAAGAATCAAACATCCCCAGACAATGACTATCCTAAATTACCTCACTGAAAATGAGGACTTATGAAACTTTCCAAACAGCAGCCAGCAGCACAGATCATCACTGGGCTTTAGCACTCACCACTCTCACCTTTAGGCCATAATGTATTGAGATGTTGAAACAAAGTATGTTGTTACTGACCAACGGATGAATATGCTTGACACAGACTTTTAAACTGATAAGTTTTACTGCCTGGTACTGAAACAGCATTATAGCTGCCTGGTTGAACACGTTCTCCTGGCTTTGGCATTTCTGTAAAATGGCAGTGACTATCAGTATTTTTGGAAGGCTTGAAAAGCAATTTGCATATTTCTGTTCATCTGGACAAGCAATCCAAAACCCCAGAATTTTGATATACCAGTTTTGGTAAAACAACAGAATCAGTTATTTTTGCCAGGCATAGACTATACATATCACTAGGCACAGAATTAAAATGGATCCATAACCAGAATGTATTCCGTAAGTGTTCATTGAGCTGAACAGTTTCCTAAAAATAAACAAATGTGGACTCCTGCAGAGAAGAAAAGTCCAACATAGCTGTCCTCAAAACATCTGGAGAGCCAGGGAGCCCAGCTAATGCCATAAAACATCTGGCTGATGACAGGTGGTTCCTGCTGCTCCTTGCACTGAGGTGCTGCCCCCATTTCAGGGTGGCTGGTGCCAGGGAGTGGCTCATTCCCTACTAGCAGCTGCTCTCATCGCCTTGCAGATGCCCACCATGAACCGAAGGAGAGGTGGAAGTGTGACCAGAAATAGCACCAGGAGTATTCAGGAGGCTCCCTCAGTTCAGCTGTGAGCTAGGCCAATCCCATCAAACGTTTAATGGAGAAAAATGTCAAGACCCAATTTCTGTAGACTTTAGAGGTCTATCCAGCTGGAGTTCGTTGATTTGATGCAGACTCACCTATTTACTATCTTACTTATACCTAACTCCACTTTGTCCTGTACTGGAAATATGAAGGATAAACTTGTTATTCTAACAACATTTTATGCTCTTACAGTCCCATTTGTGTCCTTCTATTTATCATTAACCTTAATGTGTGAATTAACTGAAAATGCATGCTCACTCCTACACTAAACTAGCACAATGAATTCTAAAGTATTTAATGAATGAAGAAATACAGCAGGGATGTTATATGATTTAAGTTACCGCTACATACTATTTCTTTTTATGTTTTTCTTTTTACATTAAGTTATCATACATTGCCTGAACAAGCATCTGTTCTCGTTCCAGTGGAAACGTGCATATATATAATGCACACCAAGGGTAAAACCTCTGAGGTTGTGTAAAATTAAAGCAATTAAACAATATAAATACTAAACACTAGAAGAAATTTTGATCCTAATTAAGTCAGTGGCAAAAAAAATGCAGTGGAGTCATGATTTGCCCTTCTTCTTTTCTGCTTAAGAACTATAGATTAATAATCCATCACAGGAAAACAACTCAAAAAAATATACCCATGCCACCTTCTGCTTTTACATTCCCCTAGAAAAATGTACAAAATAGTCTTAATTTTCAGTTGTAATCTCCATGGATTGTTGCAGAACACCTTGTTCTAGCTGAGAGGTTGTGTTTAAATAATAGATAGTGCATAGTATACAAAAAGGGAAGTCTTGGCTGTGGAATATTTCTAGCAGCACCAGAAGTTATCTGTCTGAAAGTATCATACATTTAATGTGTAATGCAACATGTAAGGTTTATCCAGATAGGGGGCAGACAAAGCATGAGAAAACAGCATCGTCTAAATGACATGTGTAAACTAATTCTGATTTTTCGTTGATAGAGCGTAGCTTGCTATAAGATGTGAATCAAACAACTTGAAAAATCCCCCTTGAGTTTCTACACCACTTGAGTAAAACATTTTAGTCTATCTTCAGTAAAGAATTTGTTTCTTACTGGATGGTTGCCTCTAATTTCCTCTTCCTGCACCGAGTGTACTTATGGCTTTAAACTCGGACTAACTTGCCTGGCAATAGGTATGAAGATAGTAGTCAAGATGCCATGTCCATGCAAGCCAACAGGTCATTTATTTTTCATTAGGAACAGCATAAATCACTCACATTATAAGAATCCTCCAGTGCCTTTCCACAATTCCTCCCATAGGTACAAGAAGGAAAATTTTTCCTGAAATTCAGTAGGAAAGAATCACCTCAATCAGTTTAGCACAAAGAATTATCATCAGATATTCCCCAGAATATTAGTAGATGAGAGCAGTAGTGGTGAACACACGGTACGACTTTGAAATGTTCCTGTGTGGGTGAGAAAAACCTGAGCCCCCAGAGCCAGCTGCCTGGCACTACAGATAGCTCAGTAGACGATACATACTCTCTCCTGTTTCATACATCAAAATGATACTTGGTCATTTTGATCAAGTTGGAGTTATCCACTCATTCTTTAGGAGTGTAGAACTCAATATTTTTTGAAGATCTCTTTTATACCAACAAACAGTGTGAGCTTTCAGATGCCAAATGGTACAGAGCTACAATCACTTGTTTCCATCCACAAATTGGGATTCTGACTATAGAAACATGCATATACACATAATAGTGGTTTAAGTGGCACTTCAGGAGTACAAGTGAAGCATTTAGAAATAGCTATATGGAAAGGAAATATTTTTGATGTATTATTTGCAGAAAGTGCTAACATATTCTTCAGAAGAGAGAAATGTGTCAGAACAGTATTAGGGCATATATTCGCCAGTTTTGATGTGTTTGGATAAATGGATACATCTATATATGTATATATGTGTGTAGATGGATATGGATATGGAGATATATATATATGGGTGGATATGTATGTGTATATATACATATCTTGTTTCAAATGTAGGTATATACAGATTCCCGTTAGATTTAAATTGGTTTCCAGACTGATAAGTAGTAAGGAAAGGTTTTAAAAGGTGGTTCATTATTACCTCATAAATTCCTGTTTTGGAAATATAATTCATGTTAAGCATTTCTGCCATTATTTCTGAATATCAGATGCCATATGCCATATATATATATGCACACACACACATAAAAGACAATTCACTTCAAATAGGAATATAATTATAAACATATAATTTTCCTTAAACTGGGGGTCATACCTTCCTTTAAGATTTTTTTGTGTACTACTGTAATAAATAATATCGTTATTAAAATGGAATTATTATTCTGATTACAGGGGATATATTTTTTATTGAGCATTCCTTGACATTTCTTAGGTCCATGCATTGCTTCCCTACTCCCAAATACTCAGTATGCCCTTTTTTAACTACCTGATTCGATTCAAGCTTCTATTTAGCTAATTTAATGTTGATTTTGTTTTAGTTCCCACCTTCCACCTCCTTGGCCTTTCTGTTTAAATTAAATCTGCTTTTAAATGGATGCTATCCCAACCCCCAGTTGCCAGCACCTTAGCCTTTTCACTTAAATTGCTTTTATTGTTAAATCAATCTTATTCCAGCATCCAGTATCCCTCTCCTGAGCTTTCCACTTGACATCACACCCAGGCTTAAGTGGTGCCCATTCCTGTCCCTACCTTTCACCCAGCTTCTCCGTTAAAATGAAATCTCTTTACAAACCCATTTTCCACGTCCAGTACCGATCTTTTTACTTCTTCATTTCTAATTGGCAGCAGCTTTGTGTCTATTTTAATTTGTGGAGCTTGAAAAGAAATGTTTCAGACTCCCACTCTTCAGAGTAAATGCCATGTCCCCCAAGTCTTAACTTTCATGCAGATGGGTTATCATAATTTATGGGCCTCAGCTTAACTAATATCCATTTCATTGTTATTGTTGCTTGAGTGATAATTTCCCAGTTAGCATCACGCCTAAGAGCTCTGTCTTGCAATAACTGCTGCCTTTGGTGTGGGAAGCATAAGCCTGGAGCAAGTGGTGCACCCAGGTGGTATACTGAGCCAAGGAGGGTACAGGATTAATCAGGTTCTACGCTGGGCCATAAATTATCTTGGTTATATGCTGATAAGGAATCTGGGGATTCAGTGAGCTGAACAGTTACAATTGAGGCAAATATTCCCACAGCTTCCTGTTGTACATATCTCAACGTGTTTGACGTACTCAACAGACTTGTGGATGAATTAGCAGTTTAGGTGGCCAGAGTTCTCAACACCTTTTACCTTATGTCTGGTCTGAGAGAGTGATGGTGAGGTTTCATTCTAGAAGAAAGAAATGTTCTCCTATTTTCCTTACAGACAATAACCTCAAAAATGAACACAGGTCCATACAGACCAGCTGAGCCAAGAGGCTGCCACTGACTGAATTTTTCTGAAGCTGAGGTTTATTCACAATTCCTTTCTAACAGCACTAAGCTTTGAAATGCAACACTAAAAAAGCCAAAGCTGCTCATTTCTTCTTTTAAAGGAGTATCCATGATAAAAATCATACAATATGGGTCCCATTGTATGTAATGGATTCCAGTGTATGTAATCATACATTATAGCCTTAGAAGTTACTCAAACAACTACTTTGCAAAGCAGCTACTGTATAAATTCAGAAGGAGATCGCTAAGCAGCACAAGCCAGTGAAGTACATTGAACCAAGCCATAAATTTCAGGTCACAGGTAATTTCAGAAGATCATTTTACTTGGTAATGTATACTTTCTCAAAATGTGGCAAAACCAAACAACTCAAATAAGAATTAACTATCCATAGTTTTACCCATCTTTGAAAATCTCAGCTCTTATATTTATTGTATTTTGTGTTGCTGATGTGCTTTATTAGCTCTGCATCATGACAAGTCTTTCTCTTACCAGTGCTCTGTGATCTAGGTCATAGCTGGACTCACTTTAAACTTCATTTGACATTCTTTTGCCTTGAATCAGTAAATATACAGTTGGTTTTGCTAGCAGAAATTTAATATCAGCATATCTGTGTTTTTCTCAGTATTACACGTTAGGTGCAGCAAAACCAAGTAATGCTGTATAAGTCTCACCATTTATATAATGACTCTTATTCCCTGGCATTGATTTCTACTCATTTTCTTTTCCTCCTTAATCATGACAATATGTTATTTTGGAGTACTGAAATTCTGGAGTTACAAGGTTTTGATAAAAGTTTATTTTTTACTTCACCTTTCTTCAGGGAGAGGGTTTTTTATTGATGAGGTCAATATTGCATTATCTTTCTTTATCATTAGCAGATTGATTCACTGGTGGCTTCAAAATTAGTGTTAATCCTGTTACAGATTATTCCTCTTTTGCACATTCATCTTTCTCCTAGTATGAAATGATACCAACTTTCTAACAACAAGAAAACCATTTTCCTAGCCATCATGTTCGCTGACACATGTGATATTTCTTCTGTCACTCCATCATATATGAAAAGACCACTGGCCATTGTAAGTTCCAGTTTTGTAATGCTCTACTTTCTTAGCTCTATTTTCAAAGCTGAGGATGTAGTCATATTATATTTGGGGATTTTGAAGAGCTAAGCTGAGTTGGTGACAGAGATGGTAATGCCAAAAGAAATATTAAGAGATCAGCAAGATGACTTGAAGGTGAAGATAGAGCAGGACAAAAGCAATAACAATGTGAGGGGCAACAGGTTTCCCCATTTGCAGAGAGGCACTTACAGAGACAAATGAGTACTCATTGCTGCACTTGGATGTGATTAATTAGCAGGCTTTCCAGATACATCCACAATGGCTTTGAAATAGTGGACGATCAGATATTCTGGGGCAGACTGCGGGTAACACAGAAGGACTTGATAGTGCATTTACTGGAGCTAGAGAAGGCTGGCATGACACTGATCAACAGAGGGGTTATTTTACTGGCTTTCCTGTCTTGAAAAACTAAAGGCAAGAATAAACAGAAGATTAGAGCTTGCTGATTTGTGCTCATCCACAGAGATAAAAGACTGAAAGGAGAAGACTGAGAATCTGGAGATCACAGAAGGAGTTTATCCACTTCTGTTTCTGATCTGTAGACTTGAATTCAGAGAAGGTACAGTAGGACCACAAGCTTACCTGCTGGTTACTCAAACAGGGAGAATGTGGTATTTCCTGCTGGGATGAGGAGAAGTCTCCAGCAGCACTGGAGGCAGCATTGTCTGCTAAGCAGAGGAAAAAAGGTAGTTTGGAGTTTGAAGAGTCTGAAACCCTGGCAGGTGTGTGGTAGAAAGCCTTGGGGTCTGCCTCCTCGAGGACTGAAGCAGACCACCACTAAGCAAGGTGTAGCTGTGAGCACAGTGTAGTTGCAGAGGAGGGAATGCATACAATGCCTCGTGCTAAGGAGCAAATGTCATGTGGGCAAGCAGGATTTCTACACAGGATGTCGCTGATGGTCATGGGGGCAAAGGCAGGATGATACATGAGAAGAAGGATGTGGAAATGGAAATAGCATCATCTGAAATGGCAAACAATGTTGCACAGTGTTAATGTGCTTGATATCATAAAGTGGAAAGTATCACCAGATCAGTATTCTTCTGGAAAAGCTGATACCTGACCTCTCAGGCTACTGGAAGTACACGTTTTAGCATGTGTGTCAAGTTCAAGATGTCAAGTTTGTCAAGCTAAAGATATTAGTTCTGTACCTGGACTGCAGCAAAGTCAACCACTAATAAAGGAATGAAGGGTCAGGGAAGAAGGAGACTCTCCTGACTGACAGCAAAAGACATTAATGGGCAGAGATGTTAAGCAGATTTTAAAGCAAAGATTTGAAAATAAGGCTATAAAGGAAAGACAAGAAAAATTGCAACATGGGCTGAAAGTGAGAGCTTTAATCAGCCAGAGCTTTGAAGTTGATGTGCACACTGACCTTTATAGACAATTCCCAAGAAAAACCACAACACTAAACTCAAAAAAGGCAGACCCACCTGGTTTGCTGCTCCCCTCTGCAGCCTCTGCTCTGAGGAGCAGGCTGGTAGCTCCTTGCCTCTCTGGCTTGTGTCCTCTGCTGTACCATGCACACAGACATGCTCTCCTGAACATCCACAGCTCACTCCTGTTCACGCCTCATAAGGCAGGTAAAGAGACAAACACATGAAGCAAATATGTCACAGAGGATGAGAGCAGCAAAATTCAGGAACAGTTTTCCATCCCTAGGAAGGTGGGAACAAAAATCCAGAATCACTCAATGATAAAAAGAGTCCCTCCAGTCCTATAACTTACTTTTTAAAATAAAGTTAATATTCTTCTGTTGTGAATGGATGATGTGAACTTCTTGGTATATAAATCCTTTCCTCCAGATGCCACAAGTGTTCTGAAAGGCATGGCTTTCCGTCATGTAATTGATCTTGTAAATACTTCGGTCTAGGAAGTTTATCTTTAATTATTCAATAGAGTTGAACAGGGTCTGCGTTATATAAGGGGACATTAATTTCACATACTAAAGCATCTGTGACTTGTAGTTAAGGTTAGAAATAGCGTTTGTGATATTCTTGGATACATAATAACCAGGCAGATACAGATACTTAAATTTTGTCTCAAAAATAAATAATTGGATGATACTGACAGATAACTGAAGCAAAAAGATATTGGTATGGATACAAAGAACAACAAGGCACAAATAGAGACCCATGGGACTCAACTGATAGGAAAAAGAATAACTTGAAGGAACAAACCACCTAACTTGCAACTTAACAATGAACTGTAAGTGGAGCAGATCAATTCCAGTCAGTCCTAGCATCTGCACTGAACATTTTTAAAAGAACTCTGTATTTTATGGCATCAAACTCTGCAGAAATATAAAGGCACACTAATACATAACATATACCTCTGAATCAGACTACCAAAAAAGATCAAAGCGTAACTTCCAAAAGCAGATTGAGATTTTTGTCTCTTCTGAGGCCAGCTTGGACACATTTATTGTGAAGATCATATGTTTGGAGGTGTGACTGAAGCTGTAGCAGCCTTCTGTACAACAGTCTTTTTGACTACTTGAGCTGCCATTTTAGTGGACTGACTGGGTATGTGTTATGAAAGCTCAATGGCATTGTCTCTTGGTATTGTGTGAACGTAATTGATAGCTGTAGTTTCTGGGCATTTAATATCTTTTATGCATGGATTATTTTGCATTTGCTAGCTTAATTTGTGCATAGGCAGTATAGTAACTTTAATGGTAAGAAAAAGAGGGAATCCCAGAGCATTCTGCACCAAAAGGGATTAAATCAGAAAGGGTGCCAGAGAGGGGAAGATCAGTAATTAGTGAAAACAAATGAGCTAAGATTTTTCACATTTCCAGTTTTCTTACTGCATAAAAATGATGTAGGAGGTCATAATTGGAATAATTTGTAATTTACTTTGGTCATATGCAGAAAGAAGGCTGCCCTTCACTGTATTTGAAATCTTTAGAACTAGCAATAGCACCTTTAATTACAAGCCTCAGAAAAAAGCTTTCTTTGTTTGGAGTGGTTTTAAACACAATTTCCCTATGCTTTTTTCCATAAACAAATAACAAGTCATTTTGTTATTAGTCATTACACAATTATTTTAGTCATCAAGACAAAAATGAAGAAAAAAATGTTAGTATTCCCATTAAACCGTTAGCATTTTCATTAAAAAGAGGAACAGAAAGATAGTGACCTATACAGAAAGAAAATGTGTCATCAGAAATATTTTGTTCAAACAGCATTCCTGCTGAATAATGTAAGTCATAGCCAACTATGCTGAGATGTATGGGATGTTTGATGCCCAGGCTGATTTGCTTTGCCAAAAAGATTAGGCTCTGATAAGTTTTTAAAGAGAGTAAGATATAACATTTTAAATCAAAACGGAAAACTATTCCTCATCAACTTTAGTTTTGCATACGGGTTTGCAGATAGCACAATGTCACAAAAAATGGATGTTTGCTGAAGCCTAAAGGAAAGAATTCCTACATATTTGCATCTTAAAGTATATTCTTTTCTGATACAAAATTAGTGATAATAAACTTGTGATAAGTATTTCTCCTATAAATCTTATATATGTGACTGTACTCTTCTAGGGACTTTTACCATGTAGTGGCCAAGAGTCTTTAATGACCTGAAAGTGATTGAGAAATACTTTAAGAAAAAGCCCATAATCAGGTAGCCTGTCATTTAACTTCAGTAATGGGATAGTATGACTGTAAATAGCTTTCAAAGGCATGGCACAGAGAACATTTTGGAAAGGTATTTTTACATTTGGAATGACTCAGGTATCTGGGATAAGAAGGTTTGAGCCACTTTCACTTTCTAACAACTTTGATCTTCCTCATATTCTTTTCATCTTACTGGGCAGTCATATCCTTGGAAAATAAAAAAAAAATCTCTGAATATCCAATATTAAAATCTTGGATACCACAACACTGATAGAGTGAGGAGAGAGTTCAACAGCAAAGATCTAGTTAAAATTTCTGCACCAGTGCCCTTTTTAAGGCAACTTGTGCGAGGATGCTTCTTTCAGTGCAATCCTGCAGAGAAGTGTGGTACTCACATGTTACAATGTAGGGTGGTTTTTAAAATTATGATCTATCTCACTAGGTGAAGACTAAAAAGAAAATCTGGTGCAAAATCTTAATAACTACTGTGGAACCCTGAAATATTCCCCTTCTAGCTTCCAGTAATAAAAATTTATGTAGAAGGTTGTCTCTTAGTAATTTTCTACCACTTTATCCTGTTTTAATCTGATTACTGTCTGCTAGTACTTTATAGAGACAGAGCAGCAATCACAGTGCCATACATGATTATTGATGTTTCTCTTCTCCCTTTCTTAATTGTCATGCACACAGTTTCCCTCCTTTAGTCCTCTACATAAATGAGAAGCTATTCCTGGGATCTTGAAAAGGAATATGTGATTCTTCTGCTGCATGACTTGAGGCTTCGGTGCTCAGACTTAGTATGAAGAGGGAAAAATGGATAGTATTGGCTCCAGACAGATAGCTGAGTCAGTCTGGCTAGTTCAGCGAAGGGTGTGAGAACAGTGTGTCTCTTGAGAATGGAAGGCAACTGAAGAAGTAGAGATCTTCAAAAAAAATGTGCTTATCTGGAAAATTTATATAAGCTACAAGTGCAAACATTGGAAAGGCCAAAGTGCATCTAGCGCTGACTTACCAATCCTCCATTTTTGCTTCCTCTTTCTTGTTGACTTTGGCTCTTTATCTTACTACCTGTCACTTATGTGACCTGGTTACACGCTCCCCAGTTACATACCTTTTCTTAATGAATGCAATTGCATTAATGTATTGCCGTTCAAAAAATCGCAGCACGAGGAAAATAATTCAATGCAAAATAGTATTTGGAATCCCATAGGTTAAGAAAATCTTCTGTACATAAAAACACACGTTCAAGCAGCTGCTGGCCCACCCCTCTCTTGGAAAGGGGACAGCTGGAGGTGCCAACTATTCAAGCCACCAGTTTGGGGGCTTACCCTCATATAGAAAAATGGGAGGCAAGCATCTATAGGATCTAAGGTACTCCAGGCCAAAAGGCTGCAGAATTTACTAAGAATTTTGCTATCTGCATATCACTGCTCTGTTCATGCTCTGCACCTCCAGACACGCTTAGAATTTGCCAACTTTGAAAGGAGAAATTAGTAATATACCAATGGGCTGACAAGCTCTGGCAGCTGTTTGCACAGGGCCTGCCAGCAGGTCAGTGGGATATTGCCAGAGCAGCTGAATTCCAGATGAGAGGGTGGGAAAGGAGTACGGATTTTTCTGAGCTCTGATTTTTCTCCGCTAACTTCAAAGGAAAGCAAATGTTAACTGGCATATGGGTGAATGCACTGCATTAATAGCAGTAAGGCAAATCTAAATGTCATCTGTCTAGAAAAGAATAACCCTCAAAATTACTGATGACAGTGGATACACTTTCTTCAGCCAGCAGCGTATTGCACTTTTCTCACTCAGGCAGATTACAACAACTGTTCTTCTGATATGGCCCGTGAGTGAATGAACACCATTTTAATGGACTACCCGCAGTGGACAGCCAGCACAGATTTGCACTTCCAAGCCCAGCAGGTAGTGAACTCTAAAGGAACATTTCACACTGGCCATTAAGCATCCAGCATGACCACAAAACTGAGGTGACACAAGGAGAGAGCAATTCCCTGGGAATATGGATCATGTTTTGTAGCTAGCTGCAGATAAAACAACTAGCTTCTGCTGTAACCTGCTATTATCTGTGGGGTGCTAAAAAATCCTCTCCCTAGGATTTTAAGTTTCTCTCTGCATGACTGTAGTTAATGACTGGACTCCATGGGGTGTTCCTTGTTTAGTGACTGAATATCCCTACTGCTAACAAGTTGTGTTTTTTTCTTTTTTAATTTAATGCATAAAATTATAGAACTGTACAGATTTTTTTTGTGTGTGTGTGTTGAACTTTCTTCCAGGCATGTGCAACTTTCTGAAGTTAATTATTGTAGTCCTATGACTCTATGGCAGAAATAATCCATAATCCATTAACCAGTCCAGAAAAAAACAAAATCAATTATTTGATATCATCCCTAAACTAATGTTTTCCCCTTGGCAAACCTATACAAATGTTGCTGCTGTTTACTTTTGGCCAATTAAACAGAGGGATGTATGCATCCAAAAAGGTCAGTCAATGTAAAGTTTTAAAGTATTTGATCAAAGTTGGATGTCTAAGATATGTTTGGATGGAAACGTACATAGTAATGTCTTTGTATCGAATGAAAATAAAAATTCAAATTTCTATATTTAATGGCCATTTGTGGTCTTAGTTCTGGAATTCTACTAGGTATAAGTGGTGAAAATATCAGGTAAAATCAGACTGAATTTTTAAAACTAAAAGTAACTTATAATTCAAATAACTGATGGTGAATCTTCATATTAAAGAATCAGCCATAAATCGGCCATAAAATAGAGTGCATAATGAAAAATGGTACATTCCATTGTCTTGTGTAATAGAGCAGCTTCCTGCCTTGAGAATTAGCTTCACCTAATTTTAAGTCAAACTTAAACTTTAATACTGTATAACACATCTTGGATTGCAAAAGAGAAAGCCTCAGCTAAACAGGTCTGAGCAGCTCATCTCAAAACTTGTTGGATGGTGCTATTAAATATATTTTCTTTGTCAGACAAAGAAACATCTATGTTGTCAATCATTAATACATATTGAATTCATTTCTTTCTCCAAAAGATTTGTTGGCAGAAGGACTAGTTACTTTAAATTCTCTCCCTGCTTAGAGTTGCAGATGACACTTGCGATTGCTGAGATGAATGATGTGTGGTTCTGAAGTGGTGAATTATCTTAAAAACATACTTCATAACTGCTTCTATCACATGTCCTCAGTAAAAAACAATAAACCCCTTCAGAGAGCAGGGAAAACTGAAGTGTATAACCACAAAAAAAAATTATATCACTATGGACACAATTTATTCTAAAAAATGAATCAGTAGCTATGTCTTACATTAGACACATAGATATTTTTAAAAACACCTTTTACAAAAATATATATGCAAATATGTCTCTTTGTAAGGGTTCGGTACCATTAGTGCTTAAGTCAGTTTTGATGTATGTTATTTTACTTAGTGACAGCATTCTGAAGGAGAGCTGCAACCTGAAAGAATTACAGTATGAAGAGGAGGTGCAGAAAAGCTAGGGCTGGCACTCGGGCAGGGCTAGCTCTTCAGCATTATGTCCTGCTCAGACAGTTTTAAGAAAACAGTCTTGCGGCTAAGGTGATGCTGTATGATTGAAGTACATCACGTTCAGTTTTCAGCCAAGCTACCCCTTTCCTGGACTTGAGAGGAGAGGCAACTAAAATCAACAGGAGCATTTCCACAGATTTCAGTGGGTATTTCATCAGCCCTTCAATCTCTAAGCCTTATTTCCCCATCCCCTCATCCTGGACGCGCACTCTTTCTTTCTTGGTTTACCTAGTGAATACATTGCCTGGGAAGGAGCTATTTCTTATTAGGTGCTCATACAGTGATTAACACAGTAAGGATCTAAATTTTGCCTAGGACTTTTGTATATATGCTTAGATATAAACAAATGAAGGCAGTTGCTCTCCATGTGACCTAAGAATCCTAACGTGCTATGAATTTGTCAGCTCTGCACAGGTCTGCAAAAAGCCCTTCTAAATCAATAGAAAAATAACCTTCTCCATGAACCTGGTTTTAAGATTTCTAGAATAGCTTGGATGTGTGGCTTCTTGAAGCTGCTTAAAATCTTACCAGAAATAACAAGATACAAGACTCAGACTAAAATGTCTTATTTTAAACTCATTATGACTATATAAGGAACTAAAAACTCTCAGGAGCAGATATCCCCACATTATTTCTGACATAGAAACCTTGAGAGAAAGTGGAAGGATTCTCAAAAGACTTCTGGTCCCCACACATTCATCCAGAGAAGATGCTGCTGCTTTTTTACATTCAGTTCTCACCTGCTTATTCTTAACTCAGTGGACACACCTTTGGTTTTTGTTGGTGAGCTACATTCCTGTGAGTCCACTGAGTCACAAAAGTTTAGGTGAAGCTAGGTTCACAAGCTAAACTGTTTCCACTGCCTAAATTTCCAAACACTTCAAAAGGAGTTGAAAGTGAATTATGAAATATATGCTGAGATTGCCCTAAAGCGAAGCAGCTACATTACCCCACAGTGGTTTCTGTTTACGTACCCCACAGCTCCGTGACTGCTCCTTTTGCATGCACACTGGCAGGAGTGTGCATGTCTGGTCAGCCAACCGCTAGCCTCTCTAGCCAGGCACAGGGCTCAATGGACCCCAAGGAAGACAGAGCACAGAGCCTTCTGTAAGCAGTTTCCACAGCATCTTTACCTACCTGGTTTATTTTGTGTATGCAAACCTGTGCATGCGCTTACTATTTTTTTTAACATAATTTGTCCATATTTCTTTTTCAGTTGACATACTTTCATTTCCTTTTGTTCATTTCTGGAACTGTTGTATTTTCAGTTGATTTCATAGGTGGACTTGACACATACTCCTACCGACAGCCCCCCCAGGAACATGTTGAGTTAAAGCCTGTAAAGCCTGTAGGTAAGGTTCTGGTCCTATGGACCAAATTAATCCTTCTAACTGGACTGAAAGCTAACTTTCTCCTGAACTAATTTTAGCATCAGGTTACTAATAATTTAATTATATTTTAATTAGAACGTAATTAAAAATTAATCCACATAAAAGATGTGAGTAAGGACACTTTGTCATTCATGACATATCTGCTAAAGCAAGGATTAGTAGATATCACCGTGTCTGCCATGTCGTGCCTTGGCTTAACGCAAGAAGAGGCTCGCAGTGAAGGATGGAATTGCTTCCCTGCTGACTTTTTAGCAAGAAAAGAGCTGGTTTATGGCTGCTGCTGCTGCATAAACCTTAATGAGATTAACCCATTTATGGAAAAGCAAAAGCTTTTACATTTGTCTAGCTACTGGAAGAAAAATGTTTGCTGAAAAACTGCTAATCAGCTTAAAATCTATCTATCTGTAGAGTTTCACTGGAAGTTCATTATCTCTTTGTCATCACTTGTTTGCTCCCACCATGAAAATCACATGTTTTCATAGACTCTTCCTACTCTGCTACCAAATGAATAATTTTGGATTCATATCTAATCATCTTATTTGGAATAAGTTAAGATATGGGGAGGCATTACTAGTACATATATTTTGGCAGAAGCTCAGATAACTTCAAATAGATGTTATTTCAAAGTATTAGTGGTAAAACAGAAGACGTTCTTTTGGAAATTCTTCTTAGATGCTTGTAAGTTTTTGCCTTGATGCTTTCTGTCTTTAAATTTACCTTCAGGCGTTTCATGCGTCTTAAATGCAACATGAAACCCACCTGCAGCTAATTGATTGAAACTGATTTAATGACTTACTGTATTTTACTTACCAGTTAACAGAATTAAAGTTTGAAGGTTTTTCCTGGTGTATGCATGTGTGCATGTGCTAGGAGTTTTAATTTGAAGTGGACAATTGCTATCCAAATGTTTTGAGTTGGCACTTGACACCTGAACTTTGTTTGTGACTCTATTAATTTTTGCATGTTTCTGAAATATATTCTATTCATGCTGCAGCTTTCAGTTTGTAGAAATAAACATGGGCAAAATTTTACTCAAATTTAGTGAGTAAATATTGCAGCATTATGAAGGCCCAAAAAGGAGAAAAGCCCTTTCTCAGTATGACAGTATATGTATAAAACAGGAAGAAATATCACATTAAGACAACAAAATGAAACAATGAAGAGTTTGACATGGCATTAAGTGTGCCCTCTATGTTGGAATCTGCATTTTCAGTAATATTTCATTAAATGCTGATTTTACTGCATTTTCTGTGGGAAAGACAACAACAAAATGGGGTTTTGACCATTCTGAATAAGCTGCTAGACTGAAAAAGTGAAATGGGTATCCAGGGGGAAGAAAGCCACAGCTACAACATTTACATCTGTCCATAAAAGATTTTAATCTTTAAACCTGCATTGAAGCTAATTTTAAAGTATTAGGTGAATAAATATTTAGTCTAGGCAAACTTACTATAACTAAAGCAGAGGAAAAAAAAAAACATTTCCACAAAAGACTTACAAATATGTTCTGGTGAAATCTGTTCATTTGTTTTGCAGTAGACAAGTCACAGAATCTGAGAATTTGTTCTTTGATAGCAGATTTTAGTTAAGTAGTTTGGGGGTTTAGTTAAGGATTTTGGGGTTGTTGGTGAGCTTGCAATACTGGAGAATAAATGACATCTTCCCATTTCCCATGTATGGGTATTCTTGTACAGCTGGGAGGACCCTCTCTGGCCTCTTTATGGCTGCTAGAAGTATAAAACTGGAAGATAAATTATATTGTGTTTTCTTTTTTGTTGATGTTTTGGTTTTATGCACTGAAAGATACAGAGAGGATCTTTACCTAAGCAGGGAAGAAAATACTATTGGTGATCGAAGTCTGAATTGAAAGCCAAATTGCTGGGAACAATTTGAATAGTCAGTGGATTGTGCCAGAAATTTGCAGATGTTTATCTCTCTGCAGCACATCAGCCTTCTTTACCTCTTCTGATAAGTCAATTGCTCTCTATATCAATTATATATAGTCTGAGAATCCATGGTATCCCTAAGAAATGTGATTTCTGGTATCCAGGCTGTGAAAAACTCCATTTCTCTTCTCTTAGAATTGAACATGAATAATACTTGTTAAATACATTCAAAGCCTTAATAAAGGTTACAGATCTTTTGCCATTCTTACCACTTTACTCATGGGAAAAATTAGTGTGATGCTTTTTATAGATGAAAGCTTGGCTATACTTCCCTTTTTCTCACCCCTTTTATTTCTCTTACTTCTTTCATAAATTAACTAAACATAGTCCATTGAAAGTACAAGGTTCTGTGGCCTCACCCAAACTGTGTAGAAGACAGTCTGTTTTTATCAAGTACTCATATTCAGTATAAGGTCTACTTAGTGCTGCCATAATTATTAATTATTAGGAAGCCTAAGAATAATTTTTCTTTTCACCCCTGAGAAGAGGTTAAATTTGAACTTGTTCTCACGGAACATTTTTTAATGCAAATATGAATGATCATAGCTGTCTGTTTGCCCTTCATTCTGCCTATAACTCCATTAGGCTACCAGACAAGGAGAAGCAAGATCTTTGCCCTGAACCAAGCAGTTTCAATTAAGATGTGTGTAAAGCAGGAGACAACAGGGGGAGTGGAAAAAAATCATCATGTTCTCTTTGGGACTAAAGCACAAGGAGTATAAACATTCTTGTGTTTTCATCTGTTTCAAGCACAATATCAACAGCCAGGTCACTCAGTAGCATTTAGAATTGCTGCATGTACTGCTACATGGAAAAGACAGGAGCATGGGGATTAGAAGAAAAAAAAAAAAAGAAGTTGCATTTTGGGTTGCATTACAGTTTTTTATCATTATTATTATTATTAATGGTTAGCAGAAGTTGAAGCTTACATGTGCCCCATTCCTGTTTGGATGAGTGGGTCTGATCCAGGACTACTATAGCTTTGGGCAACCCTGTCTGGACAGACACTGAACCCCTAATTCCAATTAGGGATGTCCCTAGCATCTCTAGGGACATTGCTAGCTTCTGCTTGTGGTGCCAATGCAGTGTCTGAGAAACTCTGCCAGTGGAGAGGTTACCGCTCTGTGATGGGTCTGTGTGACCCTGTCCTGTTTGCATCTTCTCCTGAGACTCTACCCACCATAAAATCACTATGAAAGACCATCATAGATTTTCCAAGGTTACACAAGTGAACATGCACAGCTCAAATGCACATGTTTGTAATCAGGTCATGTCCAAATTTTATCACCTGGTGGACATACATCTTATACTGTTAAAATATATTACGGTAAAAAGAATCTATTATTATGTGAGCTTCAGACATGTTTCATGACCTGCGGTATTTTTCCCCAAATGTGTTTTGCCTTTGTGGTATGCATGATACAAAGCTACTACTTTGTACCCAGCCATTAATTCTTGACCTTATACGTGGGTCTTACAGGTGAGGAAATTAGTGATCAGGCTTATCCACTCGTTCATTAGTTACTAACCTGTCAGCTGGTGTGAATTTACATCTCACAAATTAGAAGATAAACAGAATAGGTTTTCGATTGTAAGTAATTCATATATTCTGCTTTTTAGGTCGAAGTAAGTAATGAACATAAACTCAAGACTTCTGCTGCTGTAGCTGAAGAAACATATTTTAGAAGAAAAGACCAACCTTGTGACTCATCATTCTGGAAGAAACCACCATCCGTTTCTCACGGCATGTGGATTGTTCTTCCCACAGGCTCAGTGTCATTATCAACGTTGTTATTTCGTAGATCCTTGTAGATGATCTTGAATTTTTGAATAATTTACTTATATGGACACTTGTAAATTGTAAATTTTTCCTTTTTTAATTTCAATATTTTTACAACATTTAGTGTTAAGGCATGAAAACAAAACAACCTGTGAAAACTAGGAGAAGGGTGTGTCTTTCTCAAAAAAATCAGTATTTTTTGACTGATAGGATCATACTGTGCCTGGACAAGATTGTGTCAGTAAACAGTAATTTTGACTCCAAAATATGCAGCAGGAGTCAAACCCTAACACTGTACAAGAGATCATTTCAATGCTGTATTTAGAATTCACAACGTCCACTCCTTGCATTGTTTGAACTGCTGTATGCAGTAGGAATTGATCTATGACTCTTCTTACCCAGATGTTTCAGCACTAACCTACTCATCTAATTATTGCAATTCGTATATGGCTCCTTCTCCCTTCCTAATCTCTTTTGCCCTGAGCCCACCACCAGTAGCTGTCTCTGATTTGAAGACAAGTAGGATGACCACTCTATGGATTGGTCTCTAGGAACCCTTACATCCAGAGTTCTTTAGATGTCTGTGATTTGCACATTTTTAAACTCTTTTCCTCCCTTGTCCCAGGAAGAAGCCAAGCATGAATGTACAGTATAAGGCACCAGTTGAAGCCTTAGAAGCCTCTGGGGACTAATTTTGTTCTTAATTTAAAAGTAAACAAACAAACCTGAAAATGTGTGTAAAAATTTGTAAAGTTATTTGTAAATACTTCTAGACAAAGAACATGTATGTAACTCTGTGGCATTTTGTTTTCTATTCTGTCACCACTAGCATAAAGTGATACACAAAGCTATCTTCTCTGGGGAACTGGCAGTCTTTTTAATAGAACACTGTGTTTCTTTCTTCTTCATTACTAAGTAAAGTGCTATGCACAGTTGTATACCACAGAGAGTTATGTTTCTCCACAGAGCCTACATGCTTCAGCATTCAGCAGGCACTTCATCAAGGTTTTGGAGCTCTTTCCATTTTTCCACTTTCTCATTTTATGGTTTCTTTGATGGGACTGTCAGGAAGGATGTTCCTTCTGTTATAGGTATCTCCACCTCTCCACCAGAACCTGAATAGAGGTCCACGAAATTCCTTCATAAATACCTTAAACAGAATTCAGCTGGCAATTTCTGGTCCAACAGCATTCAGATCCTAAATTTGCAGTCTTCTCCTAAAGCATGCCTCCTATGAATTTTCAAGTCTGAGCAGATGAGAGCTAGAAGGCGGCTTGTCTTGATTCTTTCCCTTCTAAAGTCTATTTGTGTTATTTATCGATATGAACCTAGTGGGGATTCTAATACGTACAATGGAGGTAGAGTCTATCATTTTAGGTGACAAGGCTCTTATGGTGCATCCACCTGTTTCCCACCTAGTTAAATCAAAGACCTCAGTGTCTTTGGAGAAAACACAACCTGAACATAAGTTAACCTTCCCTGAAACCAAGTATGAAGTAAGTGAGAAGACAAAGTCAACAGAAACGACAACTGAATAATCCCTTTCCTAGTTCCTAGGATTGGATATACCTCAAATGGTATGTGTTTGTGTGGAAAGTCAGACTGTGCCAAAAAGAGAGATACTTTGTATGCAGAGAATGCCATCTGTCCTCATGTATTTGCGTGTTCCCTCATACACACTTTTCGCCTGTATTCTAGAAAACTGCGAAGTACCAGGTTTGTCCCATCTTGAAGACCTCATCTTAGCACTAAAAACAGGTGGGTTGTCACAAAACTAATAGAATAATATCAATGTTGAGGCATCATGAAGAAGGTACTCTGTGAATTGCTTTATAGCTGTAATATTTTAATTAGGTGAAAACATTTTTTATCTACTTCTGTAATATTTTATTTCTGCTTAACACATTATTTCTTTTCTTCACATGATGCTTTAAACAGTGATGATGTCTACCTAGCCACTGCCTGCAGCCTTCTGTGTTTGTGAAGGCTCCAGAACTTCAGAGGTGGGGATATCTGAGCACCTTGCAATGTCTAACAGTTTCCAGAAGCTGCTTTGCTTCAACTTTCTCAACTACAGAGAGAGCCCAGGATGTGAGTGTCTAGCATGATGATTCCTATGATCAACATGATTCCCATTTGGGTTTTACATTTCATCATTAATTTCCCTGCATTAATTATTATGGGCTAGCAGACTAAAGGCCTCCAACTGAACCCAGTGCTACCCTCAGGACTAGGCAGGAGGAAAGGGAAGGAGCGCTACACCCCCATTGGTTGCACTGATTCACACTCTGTTCTGGTAGAGCTTTGGAAGCATGTATTTAATTTTCTACCAAGACAAACACGTCTGCTGCTGGACCATGTTTTACAAGTTTGTTTGAATGTGTCTAAACCCTGCCTATCTGTGGGTCCTTCAGCTTTTCAGCTTGCAAATGAAGAACTGTGTACATACCAGAAAAATTCTGCAAAGACAGAACCTAACTTCTCTTCTATCTGAAACATCGGCCACTTTTTAGCTGGGGAACACAAACCAGTTGTATTGGGACTGGCTGAGATGGAATTAATTTTCCCCATAGCAGCCTTCATAGTGCTGTGCTTTGTATTGGTAGCTAGAAGGGTGTTGATAACACACCAGTGTTTTGGGTACTGCTGAGCAGCGCTCGCACAACATCAAGGCTGTCTCTCCAACACTTCCCCCCCTCACCAGTAGGCTGGGGGTGGGCAAGATCTTGGGAGGGGACATAGCCAGGACAGCTGACCCAAACTAATCTAAGGGATAATCCACACCATATGACATCATGCTCAGCAATAAAAGCTAAGAGAAAGGGGGAGGAAGGGGGAGCATTCATTATTGATGATGTTTGTCTTCCGGAGCAACCGCTACGCATACTGAAGCCCTACTTCCCAGGAAGTCGCTGGACATCGTCTGCTGATGGGAAGTAGAGAATAAACCTTTTGTTTTCCTTTGCTTCTGCATGCGGCCTTTGCTTTTGCTTTACGAAATTGCCTTTATCTTGACCCCCGAGGCGGGGGGGGGGGGGGGGGTCCATCTTATTTTCTCCCTTCCCTGTCCTGCTGAGGAGAGGAGTGATAAAGATGGCTTGGTAGGCACCTGGCATCCAGCCAAGGTCAACCCACCACACCAGTATACCCCAAATATGCTTAAAATCTCAGAATCATTACCAATACAGCGAATCTGCCATCTGTCTCACTTAATGAACAGAACGATCCTGATTGAGAGGAATTTGTCTTCATTAGAACAAACCAAAATGCACACTGCAATGCTGAGGGAAACTGTCGTTCTTTTCTAAATTGAGACGCAAAAAATAGTACCAATCAATCTGTACATGTTGGAGAAAAAAATCTTGAGAATAATAAATGGATTTGAATGTTAATTGCTGTGTCCTCCAATATAGTAGAACATATTGGGTAACATTTTTGTAGGAAGCCTTGAGCAATAATTCCTTTATTTTTGCAACACATGCTTTCAGTAAGGTGTTAGGTGAATCCCAGATCAGCCAGCTACATGGGAAATAAGTGTTGGCTTTCTAAATAAACTCGGATAGTTTTCTTAAGTTTAACTGTAACATGTAATTTCAGGAAATGACTAGGTTTGTACTGCAAAACAGAACTTGCTGACAATCTTAAAACCTCAGAGAAGATTATCAGTTGGTATAAACTGTTCTGGTGACATTAATAAGTCATACTGTAATAACTTAGAAGAGCTGAAGATCTGTCTTTCCAACTTTTAGACCTTTTGCCTTTCCCCAAGTTTCTGCTTAATTCAAGTTTTACAGAGAATCAGATTTGCAATGGTACTTTAGCTGATAGCAAAACTGGAGGTATGACTGCATAAATATGGCACTACATGTTCACTAAGGACTGAGCCAGGTGCCACCACTTTTGTAAAAGAGCAGCTGATGTCTTCAGGACCTGAAAACAGGAACTGTATCAAGAAATGAACAGATTTTTGCCTGGTACAGTGACACAAAGCAATTATATATTACAGTTTCTGGTGTTGCTGGAGGAATTATTGATTGGGCTGATGTCCCCAGCTCTTTCCTATCTATAGAGATTTTTTACAAAAAATTTGAAATAAATAAATTTTTTTAAGTTCAATTATGATCTGGAGGAACTCTCTAAAATGAAACAGTTCATAGCCTGGATTTGCTGAAGGTTTTTGTTAGTGCTAGGATATGGCATTAACTACTATAAATAATTTTCAGTAGAGCTCTACCAGTTAAAACCCTGGGAATTATGCCTGGTTTTATTTAACACCTGCTTTCTTTCAGTAGTGCAGAAGATGGTATTAAGAAGATGGTATTTACCATATATTAAAAAGGATATCAGAGTTTGAAGCTAGGGGTACTGTTGCTGGTTAGCATGTGACAAGACTACCTTTTATTGTTTAAAACCTGAGAACACATAACAGGACAACTCAAAAGCCTGTAGTCCTGCCCCCAAAGTGGCAGATTTTAGCCCAAACAGCTGGTGGCTTGTCTCTTTCAAACACCTTTGAGTGTAGGCTTTCTTTGTTTGCAGCTGCTGTGCAGGGATCTGCTCCATGTTTGGATCTTGAGTTTCAGTTCTCCATCCAGTTGTCCACAGCTCAGGCATTGCAACACCGTTGTCACCTCCGAGTGCCACATTGGCAGGTGCAGCCCTTTTTCAACACCAACTGCAATGTGTTTCTCTGCACCCGGCTGCCTGCTCATCTTTCACGTGGGGATTCTCTGGTTGAAAAAGCCAACCCAGCAATCTATCAAGTTCCTTTAACAGACTTTGACAGTGGCAAACAAAAATTGATGTCCCAAACTAATTGCCTTGCCTCCTTCCAGTATCAGCCTCATCTAGTTTAATTATAATGAATTGCAACCTGGGAGCTCTTTTTATACATTGGAGAAGTTTCTTTTCAAGTTGGGAGAATGTTCCTTCCATGTACAGCTCCATGTCTGCAGGACGTTTTTCGGAAACAAATTCAGCTCTTACCCGCTATGCTGAGTGTTTTGACAGAAACCTGTTCTTTAGTGCCCAACATAGCAACAGGGCCGTGTCATTGCATGCCAGAATAGCGCTTTTACAGCCAGGTGGCAGGGTTGGACAATGAGGTCATGTCAGAGGTTTGATGGGTTAGGGCTGCATAGGGTGGAGGGTGCCCTCATCAATGCAGCCTTAAAGAAGTGCTCTCTCTCTCCTTTCTGTCCAGGGGCTGACTATCCCTGCAACCATAACTGGGGATCAGCCTGAAAGATTCATTAATTTGCAGAGGGTTCATGAACGAAGTAATATATATATTAGGGACAATCAGGGAATTCAGGTCTGTGAAAATGAGCACATAAAGAAGATATTTCACATCAATATTACTGCTGTAGGGTTTGCCTCTTGGAGCTATGTCTGCACTGCACGCTGGTGGTATGCTTACAGCATGGCAGAGCAGCCCTGATCACCCAGGAGTACCAGCAGCACTCAGCTTCACTGTAAGGGGGCACTAGGCTGTTCAGGACCCTAAATAATTATTTAGCAGCTAATGACACAGATCTAGTCTGTACTGCTTGCTGTTTGACAACTACTTATAAGATGTGCCATTTTCCTCAGGTTGATAGGCAACTGCTGATTAATGATGGTTTCTTGCCGTAATTTCTATTTCCTTCACACAGGTTGTAGTTTGAGTGTTTCTCTTTGATTTTAAACAAATTAAACATCTGGATTTAATTCCTGCCTCCACATGCATCCCTGCTGGTCAGTCACACAACGCAGTCTTGGATGTGACAGCTTTGTGGAATAGCTGCTCTTGCATGGTCTATTGCCTCTCAAAACCAGCAACAGACTCTGAAGTAGTCTCACTATACAGCAGCCATGCATAAATAATACCAGGAAGGCAAAAAAGATGCTCCTTGCTTTGCTTATCCCCTTAGGAGCCAATATCAGTTCTTTAAGCTTTCTGTCCCCATTTCCTATTTATTTCACAGCAGCCATATGCAACCATGCTTTCAAAACACTCCTGTAAGTCGGTGCCAAGCAGACTCACTGAAGCTAAATTATAAGTTGGGTGAATGTGATTCCAAGAGTAATCTAATTTCTCTTTTTCCACAACCTTTCATACCTGCCTAATTAGTAGAGCATCATATACAAGGAAGGGTTACAGCATTTCCTAGCACGTGACATACTTGGAATGAGAACTGTGTTACACAGAAAGCAAACAAGTTGGCTCCCCACATTGGTCCATGCTATTCAATAAAACGTCTCTAGGGTGTACTTGTCCTGCTTCATCTGTGTAGCCAGAACCAGAGTGGCAAGCAAGCAGAGTCCCAAGCACTGGGGCAAATGAAAGCCAACAACTTGTTTAAACAGCCTTGGTTTGATATTAATAATCCATACTGCAATATGTTGTTTTTCTTAGCAAATAAGGCTGCCTGGCTTATAGGTTGCAGCCAGATTCTCAGGTGTGTGACAATCAATAACCTTCTATGCCACTCTTAGACATATATATTCACACTCATGTTTTGGTTTCTAAAGGCCCTATAATTCAAATAAGTCTGTTTGCCCTGAAGTTTAGATGTATCTAGACTGTGGTAGGGAGTGTCCCTTGGAGTGTTTGGAAACCAAAATAACACCTATGAAGACCATTGCCTGTCCATGGGAGCACCCCCAGGACCTGTCCTGGTGCCAGCACTTGCTGGCAGCTCTGGAGGAAACCCAGAGGAGCTCAGAGCTCCGAGAGGAGCAAGAGGGTCTGGCTGCCACAGCCAGGTCCCACCTCCGGGCTCTGTGACCTGCAGCCTGCTAGGAAACAGCCCTGAGAGATTTCATCGGGCACCTCCCTTGATTTGCTCAGGAGCTGCATTTAAGTGCATTTAAACCCAGGCCTTGGGCCATAGTCCTCACCTGAGCTGTGCTATGGCCATGTCTGTGCCTGGCCAGGGACCTCCCTGACCCCAACTCACCAGTGTCGCTTCTCAGCTCCACCTCGGACCTGCCTTGCCACCGCCACCTTTGCTGGTGATCTCTGGATGGTGGCAGCTCTCCTCGTTAGGCACAGGGTGACAGGGTCCCCATCAGTACAGGCAGGGTCCTGCCAGTCTGGCCATCACCTGCAGCTCTGCTCACCTCCCCTGCATGATCATCCCCCTCCCACGGCCCCCAACAAAGGCTCACATAACACCTCTGTCCTGGCCCCATCTCTTCCATCCTTCCACTCCTCTCTCTGTGGGCTGGGAAGGGGAGGACCAGGATTGTTCCTATCTAAAGTAACCTCCACTGACAGCTTAAAATAACCTCCCTTTTGTATCCCTTCACTGTACGGTGCTCCAGTGATCAAAATGAGTCAGCTGTAATAGAAACTGTGTTTACTAGGGAAGCAAGACCCATGGCATATAGTCCAATTGCCAATTTATGGCTTGCCAGGGAGTTTTCCAAATCGGCAAGAAGTCTTTTTGTGATGGATTTTATTTAGGATTACAGACTTTGGCCTTTTTTCTTCAATCAAGCAAATACAAAAAGCTGTGTTCAAAAAATGTGTTTCTGATGTGCTTTTGATGATGAAATACTAAATTCATCCACTTTGATAAAGATGTTTTCATCCAAATTAAGACTCCACCTTGTTAAGGTAAGCTGTGTGTTTGGGGAAGTATTAGACTCCAATATGTAGTTAACAGGTGTGTAATATGTATCTGATTTGAAAGACACTCCTGTTAATCTGCCCAGTTAGTAATAAATTAAACTTGCGGCTATTCTTAACCCATCAAATCTATTTCACATTACAATAATCTGAAAGGAAAATCAAGCCTGGAGAGGCTAGCCCTGTGAAGGAAAAGAGATTTGGGTAAAAGAATAGATCAGATTTACAAAAGGCAGAATGCTAAAAGCAAAACTGCATAGATAGTGGAAAGCAAACTAAAAAAAAAAAAAGGGAAAAGAATTGTGATTTTATTTTTAACATCATCCTGTAGTAGTATGCTCAAAATTATTATTTACTAGAATGAAAAGCACCACAACATACATGCACACAAATATGTATCTTTGTCATTGCTTTTGTAATAGTGTAGGGTTTCTAAAAGCTCAACTAGTTTTACAGCCTGTCTTTCACCATTAAAATGTAATATGCCAAGGAATATGATGTACAAAGGAATATTAAAAGGAAGGTTTGACTGCTGTTCTGCTGCGCACGTTATGCCACCTCATGGTTAGTGGCAGAAATACCACACTCTTAAGAGTGCTGTTCCAAACATACAGCAAAAGAAAAAGACTAGCACATCTCATTTATTGCTACATACTGCTGAAATGTCACAAGTCCCACTGAGTTCAGTCATTTCAGAGTGCTATGATCAAATCTGTGGATTATATCTAAATATATAAGGACAAAGCACTGCAAAACAGATCTACTTTTAACAGTTGACTTTGCTGTGTTACTGCAAATATGTTGCTAACATAACATGTAATCCAAATCTGACTTGGTACTGTCCCATGAACAACTATTCCTGTGGAGCTACATTCCCACGTTTAACTTGTTTCAGTAGGTTGCCATTAACTGGAAGCACACAGTGTTATCCACTCCAGGAAGTATCATCTCTTTGCTTCTCTCACTTCAGTAACAAGAAATATTATTTACTTACAGCTGGATAACTAACATGGCATTACAGTCCTGGATGTCTATAATATACACCTAATTATCAGACTTTGATTTTACCGTGACCTAAAAGTCTTAAGGTAAAAAAAAAAATCCAAAACCTCAGGAGAATATGATTTTCACTTGAGCCAGGAGTTCATAAGATACACTAGCAAAGACTGGATTACATTTTTACACTGTAATAAATTATACAATGAAATAGAAATGGAAGCTGGGACAGCCAGTTAGGTGATGCCTCAAGTCTCAGCTATGCTAAAGTCACTTTGGAGAAAATGTTTGTTAAAACAAATGGGTTGGACTCAGGTGGCTCATGTATGAGTAGAAATAGATTAATCTCACTTAAGTCTAGGCATTTTAATATGAAATATCTAAATTTAGGAGTCCAGTCACCTGACTTTACCAAAGGAGCAGGAGGAAGGGAACTGTGTCTCTCTTGGTCCAATATAAGTTTTGTGGTAATCAAGCTCTTAATTTGGGCAATCTCAGTGCCACCCAGATTTAGGCCAGAGGAATGTCAAACAAATGTACTTCCAAATCCTGTGTTTTTACTTTCCTGATCTTTCAATGAAGCATACTCAGCTTCAGACAGTTCAGAGTATGGTCAGCTCCTGAGTATCTGAGGAAATCTAGATAAAGCAAAAACATATCTGGTGTCTACTACAGGCCGCCTGATCAAGGGGAGCCTGCTGACGAAGACTTCTTCCTCCAGCTCTGGGAGGCTTCGCGCTTGCAGAATACCATGCAAATATATTAAAGTGCCAGTCTCATCAGAAAAAATACTAGTTATTTCCTGTTCAGATGCAATTGTTTACTACAGCAAAACAAAATACATTTATTGGTAACTATGCCAGTTTTTAACCCTACAATGCAGAAATACCTAATCGCCTTGAAACATCTTTCTGGAGATTACTTAAACAAGGAGATCATGTGTGGAGCAAATGCGACATTGGAGTCAGAGTCTTGGGGAGTAAAAAAAGCTATAAATTGGGCATTCTTCCCATACTTCCAGTTTCTAGGGTTAATTTGGCCAGCCATGAATAATGCCTTACAAGACCAGCTTCCTACCTTTTGAGATTCATTCTGTTCATCCAGTGTAACTATTATGACTCTCAGTCTGCTCTGTGTGACATATAATTTTGCATAACATTAGTCAGTATGTTGAAAGTGGGGGCTCCTTAATAAATAGAGTTTCTGCTTCCAAATTACATATAGATGACTTCCTGGAGCTGGCTGGAATATACACTCCAAAAGCTATCTTCTGAAAACTCTCACGTCCTCTATAATGACATTTTAAATGACTGATGAAAATCTGCTTGGGCCAATGCATTAGTAATTAATGGTGTGTAGCTATGTCTTTGTCCTCCTGGAGAAGAATGAGGACTTGGCTTCCTCATTAGATCTGGCTACTTACTTTACTTTAACACAGCTATTACTCTGAGGTCCAAGTGTTACTGGAAAACAGAGAAGAAAATGCAGCCCTTTTCCCTTTGTGCTAGGAAATTGCAAGGCATTCTGCTAGCTGTATTTGCCACAGAAAATTTAAGGAAACAGAAGACACTCTGGGATTTCTCTGAGGAAGCAACACTGCCTGCTAGTGAGACCTCAACATAATGGCCCAAATTGTATTGTGGCTGTGACATGGAGTGACACCATGGGACTTTGACTGTAATACTTAATCTCTTGGTACCACACTCCTCTGTGAAATGAGAACAGTAAAAGCTATGTAGCACTTGCCCACAGAAATAGGATTTTACTCAGATTTTACTTATTTTATTTAGTGGAGCTGCTGACTACAAAGTAGGATGCTTGTCTGGCAGCCATACTAGCAGTTCCCATGTCTCCTTCTAACATTCAATTTCCATTGACTCCAGATGGGAATTATCAGGTAGTTGCAAAGACAAAGGACCAAGGCTGTACCTGGTTCAGAAAGCAAACCTGTGTTGGTGTCAAACTCCTTCTCCCTTCCCTTCCATCCCCCCAAGTCTAGTCTGATAAGGTGGGGCCCAGGGTCTGCCCACAGCCATGGCTGGTAAAGATTAGGGCACACAGAGCAGCTGCTCAGGCTCTCTATCGCCTAGTACACTGATGTAGGACAGGGCCTCCAGAACCAACCCTTGACCACCATTGCTGTGGCATTGTCACTAACCCTTTGACATGTTCTCAGCAAGGCCAGCTCAAAGTCCCAGCAAGGCTGGCCTGGACTGGGAGAAAACACGGGCTGGGAACTGTCCCCAGTAGTCAGTATGGATGGGTACACCCTGCTTTGGGTTTTAGCAGCATGGGAATGAGCTGCACTGGGCCCCTTGAGCAACAAGTTAGAACACAAGCCCTGGCCCACTTTATTTTCTGTACTGACATAACCATAGTGATGGCTCTCCCTAACTTGTTGAATATGCTGTATGACACATATGTACACATAGCAGTAGGCATGGCTGCGGTACCACCAACCCCTTTGCAAAACTCCAGTGCCTGGAGCACACACCATCCCCAACACTAGATCCCAGGGCAGGGGCAGGAGGCTCACAACATCCCCAGGGCTCTTCTTCCTTCAGCCTGGATGGACAGGACACAGGGAGAAGATCTCTGTACGGGGTGGGGATTGAATTTTGGCTACACTTGAGCTCAGAGTGGGTGGAAAGCTCAGGCTGTAAGGTCTCCCTTGCCTTCTCTTGAGCACTGTATTTTCTTTACTTTATGAACACCAACATTGGGTGTATAAAATGAGGTGTGAGGTGAGGCATGAAGAAAGCTCTGAGCATGGGTACATTTGCAAAGAAAAGGAATAGGGAAGGCAATGCCAAAACCGTCCTCTGGATCATGCCGTGTAACTGAAGAGTTATAAAAGCTCTACCTCTGTTAAGGAAAAAAATGGTAAGGACAAAAAGGAGGGAATGATACAGCATGTGAGACAAATCATGGAAAATAGCGCACAAGACGAGGAATTTGAAAGGTGCATCAGAGAAGAAAACATAAGAAAGGGAATATTCCATATTCAGAGAGAAAAGGTAATTTAGAAAAAGATGTCAGTCATGGAGAGATTAACTCCATGGCCTGTACAAGGAGCAAATACAAAAGAAGAGAAAGAGCTATTCAGGAAACCAACAGAGAGAGTGGGATTCTTCCATTACATTTAAGTTTCTGATGGCTTTTTCCAAGGTATGCCATGGGGGTGTGCAGTTTGACAGTGAAGTTGCCCACTTTTATAAAAAAGAGGAAAGTATTTGTCCTTTTTTATGTATGAGTATTATATATAAAGGATTGTGCCACTTTCTTCACACACAAATTTAAAGGGTGTTTTTTACCGACAGATTAAAGGACTTAGTTATTAGGAGCTATACATGAACGCATATTGCTGTAGGGCATGGGGTTTTCGTTTTCATTTTCAGCTGGATAAACTAATTAAGCATAGCTGAGTTCAGGAACTAAAACCAACATGTTGTCATTTACAGGACTCGGTTTTATCTGTCTCTTTTCCCTCAAGGGAAAAAGTGAGTGACGTTTAAAAAAAAAAAACCCAAAACCAAAAAACCACAAACCCCTCCATGGAGTAGGTGAAGAGAGTCAAGTAGAAATGTATTATTCTTCATTGTAGTCAAAACTGCTACTGAACACTTAAAGCAGTGTAAAAACAGAGTCAGGAAATCTGACAGTCATATAGCGATTGACCTGAAAATTGGTTGCGTGCTTCACAACTAAGAAGTTGCACACTTCAATCTCACCTTTTTCCTGAGAGAGATGAAATCTTTGCTGTGTGGCACCGGTGACTTTCCCTCCTGTCATGGTTTAACTCCAGCCAGTGACTAAGCACCACGCAGACACTCACTCATGCCCCCTATCCCGATGGGATGGGGGAGAGAATTGGAGGAGTAAGAGTGAGAAACACTCCTGGGTTGAGATAACAACAGTTTAATAGTTGAAATAAAATAAAGTAAAATAGTAGTAGTAATAATAACAATAATAATAGTATGCAAAGCAAGTGATGCACAATGCAATTGCTCACCACCCACTAACCGATGCCCAGCCAGTTCCCGAGCAGCGATTGCTGCTCCTCGGCCAACCCCCTCCCAGTTTATATACTGAGCATGACGTCATATGGTATGGAATAGCCCTTTGGTCAGTTTGGATCAACTATTCTGGCTGTGCCCCCTCCCAGTTTCTTGTGCACCCCTAGCAGAGCATGGGAAGCTGAAAAGTCCTTGACTAGTATAAGCAGCACTTACCAACAACTAAAACATCAGTGTGTTACCAACATTCTTCCCCTACTAAATCCAAAACACAGCACTATGCCAGCAACCAGGAAGAAAATTAACTCTATCCCAGCCAAAACCAGGACACGTCCATGCAGCTAAGTGGGTTGACTGATGGAGGGAGGGGAAGCCGTGCAGTGCCACCTGCACAGGCATAGGATCAGCTACCACCTTTCTTCAGAGAAAGCCATTTCCACGGTGTGATGGGGCCTGGTACGGTGAAATAGTGCCCCACTCATCAGAGCGGTACCTCCCCCTCACCACTTTTTCCCTCAAGGGGTTTGAAGAGGCCCACAGAATTGATGCTACATAACAGGCTTCCTGCAGCAGAGAGACTATTCCCCTCGCATGTGGCCTTCTCCTGGCATTTTGCTGGTGGAAGCAGATTATCAGCACTGACAGTCAAATGGTAGCTACCCACTGAACACTGCCATTTCATCCCTGTCCTGATCTGTAAGGCTGAGAAGAAATCATCTTTAGAGAAATCCTTAGGGATTTCCGCCTTTCAGATGCTGCAGCTGGCGGGCAGGTAGATGACTGAAAGCCATAGGTACTTGTTCAAATCAAGAAAAACAAGAGTCAACAGGGAAGTCCAACGCCTGAAGTAACTCACAGTGTTAACCGACTGCAATTGCCATGTCTTGCTTCTGCTTGCATCCAGGACCTAAGGGCTAGTTTCTTTCATGGCACTGATGTATTCCTTCTCATTTCCATATGTTTGCTGTATTACAGCAGTTGTCCCAGCAAATCCCAGCACGCTTGTTACTGTACAAACGTAATAACGGCTTCCAGCAGACAGAAGGCACAGCAGGTAGGAAAGCAAACAGAGGCAGAGAGGACAGCAGCTCACCACCAGCTGCGTGGAAGGTCTGGATGAAGCTGACCCAGGCTGGGCTTCCTCCCACATCGCCTTGCAACTCTGCTTCTACCTGGGAAGGGCTGGGGCTCTCCTCGCCTGCACGGGACGGAAAGGGGCAGCGCTAAGGGGTAGTTCAGCTTGCTTTAGTGTGATGGAGGGTGTGAAGCAGGGCATCAAGGTGGCCAGCTAGGATGCTTGCCCATGCGAATCCCTCCCTGCACTGCCTGACATCTACATCAGCGGACATGGCTTCCTCCTCTATTTGAAACTCCCCACATGCTATCATGCTCTCCCTGTCACCGTAGAAGATGACTGTTCACCACACTGCGATTTAAGCTCCAGGCTGCTCTACAGTCCACCAGCTGAGCAAGGGCCCCATCTTCAGGTGGAGATTTCTGCAGTGCACTGTGGAAATAATGAGGTTAAGTGGCCCAAACTTGTTGAGAAGGACGCAGCCTGGCTGCTGTCACTCAGCTGGTGTTATTTATCACACCAAAGCAGTCTGCAGCTTCGCTGTAATGATCAAAAAAGAGCAGTTGCGGACAAAAGAAGAAAGAAGATTGGGCCATAATCAGCAATGTCTAGAAAGCATTAGCTTTTTCTACTAGAAATTTTCATGAGCAAATTTCCATAGTTAATGGTATCAAATGAAAATGCTTTGCAGATGCATAATATACCAAGGCTCAGTGAATCTGAGAACAGCAGATGGCTTATATACATCTGAGGAGTTTTTTAATATTAAACAAATAAATGAAGATTGGAGAGGAGTGTCAGTCACGCATCTTGTTGGATGTTTAATCAGGCAGATGAGACATCCCAAATTTTAATTGCCTCTATTTTTTAGTGCTCCAGTCTAATTTCAAATTGCATAAATGAAGGTCTTTAATTTTTCTTGTCTGGTTTGAAGTCTTGGTATCTAGATTATAATTTATCAGTAAGTTCTACAGGACACAGAGAACAAGACCAAAAATTCTGCTACTCATTAAAGTAGGAGATGGTGCTTCTTTTTAATTACTTCTCATATAATTAATTATCCATCTGTCTGGATTATATTCTTCAATATTATAGTAATGAGTTAAAAAACATGCAATGAATTCATGGCAAGCTTAGCAGGAGATAAGCTGTGCTAAAGGAATAAAAATGATGTGTGGTAGTGATTTAGAGGCTGCAGCAAAGTCCATAAGAAAAATGTCAGTTTACCCCTTCATTTACCATATGGGGTCATCTGTCTTGTAACTAAGCCCTGAGCAGGACAATCAAGCTCTGTTCTAAAGACAGCTTTTTTTTTCTACAGGATTATTTTTCTTCCCACAGTAAACCCTAGCTCTAATGACACTGTATAAACATGCTCCCACTCCTCAACCTGGGGACAACTGATCCCAGGAGAGGTCTGCTTCATGTCACCCACCACATCAAATAGGCTTAATGACTGGAATTCAAAATATCCACCGGCTTTGTTAGCAATGCCACTGCATGGATGAGCATTCAGCTCCATTGAGTGCATGGGAGGTTCATCATGGTCACCACCATCCTTCTTGGATCACACAGCTGTAGGGCAGCAGTAAGGAAGCACGTCCGCTGCTGAGAGGGATATCCACGGAGCAGAGGATGGGGCTGATGTCTGCAAGCCTGGCTCTTCACTTCTTTATAGACCATGGGGATATGGACAGCAAACTGAAAAGGTGAGTAGGAGAGGAAGCACTGCTACTCTATCAAGGTCCCAAGCAGTAGAAGAGAAAAAAAATCCCATTTATCCAGACAACAAGGCATAATTTCTCGATAGAAATCATTTCATCGTGCTACATGGGCATTAATTTTATCTTTTAGGAAGAATGAAGGGACACAGAACATTATTTGGCACTTTATGACCTTTCTGAATACCACTTTAAGTCCTTTGTGAACAGCACAAATACATGGCATGTTTTGTGCACGCGTCTGCACTCACTGGTGTGGCAGTGTAGAGTACAAGCCTCGGGCTTGCTCTGCTTTTAGGAAAGTGAAACTCTCCTAAATTGTTTAAGTGTGAGTGAGACATGACAGATTAGGTGTGATTTGTGAAACCCTGACTTGTCAAACCTCTTCTGCCACATGACTTGTATTTTTCCCCACACACAGTTCTGTGGCCTGACTGCCACAGACAGCCAAGCCACAGAAGGCATCATCACCGGGTTTAGCACCAAAGCCCTGGTGTGACCGTCACCACCTACGCTGAGGCTTTGCAGGAAGAGTTGCTGAAAGGGCAGTTTATTGTAAAATAGCCTGGATTCTGCTATCAAAATGCTCAAGTGAGGAATTTGGGGAAACAAAATATGGCCAGCAAGCCCTGCTGTTCAAACAGGTGTTATTGTCCGGACTGGTATTCCCCACACTGATATGATATGATTCAGTTTTTCTTAAAACAGAATTTATGTATAAAGATACATGTTCATGTGTACCATAACTTTTCCCTACTTGCTGCATTGTGTGGCTAAAAGCCACAGCATATCCACAGTGCAAGTTTCACTTCTCTTTCATTAAATCAGTTGGAAATTAGTCCAGATTCATTAATTTCATATGTCTCATGCCCCTGAAAAATAGAGGCAACCGCTGACTGATTCTGAACAGCTTGCTTAGGGAAGCCTTGCAAATGCAGCTAAGGGAGGGCGAGAGCATTGATAGTTAAGAATAAAAGGACATGAAAGACATTTATATTAAAGTACTGGCTGCCTAACCATAGCTCAGGCTAGGATGGCTTGAGCTGCAGCTTCAGATGGCACAGGCTCCTGCTTCTGCTGCTTGCCCCTTCGTTTCTAGCATCTCCACCGCAGTGCGGTGCAGCAGGCTGGACTCCAGCTAGCATGTTCACTGGTGCTTCAGGGCCAGGGAGCTACTGGGCTTCTGTAAGTAGCAGTAATTTGGGAAGACTATGACAGCTGTTGCTGGAAAAATCATAGAACCATTTAGGTCGGAAAAGACCTTTAACATCATCCAGTCCAACCATTAACCTAACACTACCAAGTCCAACACTAAAACAATTAAGGGCAGAGTCATAATTTCACGTTTCCTGGCTTGGTGGCTGGATTATTTTTTAATGAAAGGAAAAACTAGGAATCATTAAGGTTGGAAGGGACCTCTAAGATCATCAGTCCAACCATCAACCTAACACCACCATGCCCTAAACCATGTCACAAAGTGCCATATCTACCTGTTTTTTTAACACTTCCAGGGATGGTGACTCCACCACCTCTCTGGGCAGCCTGTTCCAATTCTTGACCACCCTTTCCATGAAGAAATTTTTCCTAATATCCAATCTAAACCTCCCCCGGCACAGCTTAAGCCCATTTCCTCTTGTCCTATCGCTAACTACTTGGGAGAAGAGACCAACACCCACCTCACTACAATCTCCTTTCAGGTAGTTGTAGAGAGCGATAAGGTCTCCCCTCAGCCTCCTCTTCTCCAGGCTAAACAATCCCAGTTCCCTCAGCCGCTCCTCATAAGACCTTTGCTCCAGACCCTTCACCAGCTTCACTGCCCTTCTCTGGATGTGCTCTATCACCTCAATATCTTTCTTGTATTGAGGGGCCCAAAAGTGAACACAGTATTCCAGGTACGGCCACACCAGTGCCGAGCACAGGGGGACAATCACCTCCCTGCTCCTGCTGGCCACACTGTTCCTGATACAAGCCAGGATGCTGTTGGCCGTCTTGGCCACCTGGGCACACTGCTGGTTCATGTTCAGCCAGCTGTCAACCAACACCCCCAGGTCCTTTTCTGCCAGGCAGCTTTCCAGCCACTCTTCCCCAAGCCTGTAGCGTTGCATGGGGTTGTTGTGGCCCAAGTGCAGGACCTGGCACTTGGCCTTGTCGAACCTCATACAATTGGCCTAGTCCCATTGATCCAGCCTGTCCAGGTCCCTCTGCAGGGCCATCCTACCCTCCAGCAGATCGACACTCCCACCCAGTTTGGTGTCATCTGCAAACTTACTGAGGGCGCACTCAATCCCCTCATCCATATCATTGATAAAGATATTAAAGAAGACTGGCCCCAAAAGTGAGCCCTGGGGAACACCGCTTGTGACCGGTCACGAACTGGATTTAAGTCCATTCACCAAAACTCTCTGGGCTCGGCCACCCAACCAGTTTTTTATCCAGCGAAGAGTACGCCCATCCAAGCCATGAGCTGCCAGCTTCCTTAGGAGAATGCTGTGGGAGACGGTGTCAAAGGCTTTACTGAAGTCCAGGTAGATGATATCCACAGCCTTTCCTTCATCCACTAGGCAGGACACCAGGTCATAGAAGGAGATCAGGTTGGTCAAGCAGGACCTGCCTTTCATGAACACATGCTGGCTGGGCCCGATCCCTTGGTTGGCCTGCAACATGCCTGTTGAGCGCAGTCAAGATGAACCGCTCCATAATCTTCCCTGGCACCAAGGTCAGGCTGACAGGCCTGTAGTTCCCCGGATCCTCCTTCTGGCCCTTCTTGTAGATGGGCGTCACATTGGCAAGCCTCCAGTCATCAGGGACCTCCCCTGTTAACCAGTAGTGAGTGCTGGCTCCAAGGTATCATACAGCAACTAAGCTCCCCGCTTAGTTACTTAGATGCTGTAAAGTAACATGGGCAGCAAGAAACAAAGTGGGAAAACTACAGGGATGTGTTCAAACTCATTCTTGGAAGGGATGAGAAGCCTGAAGTAAATCTTAAAAGCCTAACGATGAAAGGTGAACCAGCTTCTGTTTCTAGTAAGAGGAAAATATTGTTTTCAGTTTAGTAGCATAAAGAACAAACAAAACTGTTGTGGGTATAAGTCCATAGACAAAAGGTTTACCGGTACTCTCAGTTGAAAGTGTGGACTGAGATGCTTCTTGCAAATATTAATGAGAAATAATCAGTACAAATTCCTCAAGGCAAAGCAGGTAATAAGGTTCTTCAGGTTTCTCTCTTCTCCTCTGGAAGTACAAGACATGGTTACATCTGTTTTGAGAGGCTGCAAGTGGCCTCCATGGAACTCCATCAGTGGTACAACAGTATAAATGCTAGCAATTAATTTGGAAGCCTACAAGGATTGCAAGGACTAACTCCATCCAGGGTGAGAATAAGTCTGGCCAAAATCTTTGGAGTAATTTCATTCTGCCACAGACTCTTTGGAAAAAATCTCAGAAATTGTCTGTAAACTATTCATTGTACTTTGTGTCTCCTCTGCAACACTAATACTAACATTATTATTAATAAAATGTAATAATAGTATTAGCAATTAGTAATTAATATAAAAATTGTTGAGTAATTAGTTACAATAATATAAGTCTCATTGCCTTTTGAAAAACCAGGCCCTTAGGAGTTAGCCTAGTGTGAGAGTTGCTGAGTAAATCCCAGTGAAGTACAGGTATGTGAAGTTTAAACTTCCCGCTCTGAAATTGAATTCAGAAGGTGATTACAACCTTGTTTATACTGGTGCCTCAATAAGGCCACAGGGAGAAACTAATTTCCTAATGTGCTCCTAGCTAGAAAATTGCTGGTTTTGGCTTTCTGGTTTTGCTGATCTACTCTCCAGGAAAACAGTAAGAAACTACACACATACAAAATTGGCTCTTGGACCTGTATAACTGCAAAAACACAGTGAAACATCTTCCAGTCTAGATCATCAAAGGAAGCTTGGGAGGTACATAGTCCCAGGCTAATAGTACTCAACCCAATTGCTTTGACGATCAGAAGCAACAATTGCTAGAATTGACTCCCTTCAGCCTTTTGTTTTGTTTGCTTTTTGCTTTTCATTTACAGAAAGCTTGTTTGCAAGGGGTGTTTGTTCACTACATTTCTGAGAATCACAAAGAAGAGAATTTGAGGGTTTTTGCCGAAATTTGGATCAAATGCCTTATTCAACTGCTCTTTCAAATAGTGACAGCTGTTTTTAGATGGTCTGGACTATTTTTTTTTGGTTATGTAAGAACTCACAGAGAAAGCTGGCGCTTAAAACATACTGCTTACATTATGAAACAGATATAAACATTATGAGAAAGTGATGAAAGCTGGAATAGTATCCTGATCAACAGGTGGTCCTGGACAGGATATTCCTCACTATTTGCCCTATAAATAAGCACTGGATTAGGAAAAAGGCCTACCCTGTGGAAAGACACAAGGCTGACAAGGGAAGGTAATCAATCATCTCACAGTATCTGTCAATCTGTCTTCCATGTAAGTATTCAAACCAAAATAATTTGAACAGACATTTAGAAACCTTAATGGGACTTGAACACTAGCTAACTCCCATAGCTTTTCTGACACCACCACCACTGCATACATACAAGTGACCTGCACAGAAAGAAAAAAAAAAACCCAAAACAACCCCAGATAAAATAAAATAAAAAATTAATTACTGCAATAAAGGTGACTGTGAAATCTTGTGTACAGCCTCGCACCTCAAACCCAAACATACTTGAGTATGCCTTGGCACACAGCCTTCAGCTGTCTGATCACACACACAGCTATTTCTCTCCTCTCAGGACCCCTGCCTCATAAGGGCAATGCAGGGATAACACACAACTGGGAAACTATTCATTAGTGTTCTTCCTGGTTGTTCAAACTGTCCCCATACTTCCCTCACTGTTCCAAAAAAAGAACCACCACATCCCTAACAGGCCACTAATTTTTATGGAAACCTGATCAGAAATACCGTAGTCTAGCTTTCAATATCTTTTTGCTGAGTGCCATCCATAGCAATGAATAAGGTGGCACTGATGATGAAGTGAAAAAGGTTGAAAAATAGCACAGAAATAAGATAGTCAGCACTGAAGCAGGAATAGGGTCATGATCTGCTTGGGCACTAATCTCTGCTTTGTATTCACGACCTTGCTAGGGAATTTTGCATAGCTGGTCAGCCCTGAAGTGGTGGGGTTTTGGGTGGATTGTTTTGGTTCCCTCCCCACCCCCCCAAAGCACCTTGTGGGTTAGGCTTTTCCTCTTACTCTTTAACTCTGTATGTAGAACAGTTACTCAGGATGTTTCTTCCTTGCAATTTCTTCCTCACCTGAAGGAATTCAAGCTGGTCTTTCCTGCCTCCCAGGCAAAGCTTTTGTAAACTCAGATTCTCAGTTCTTCCCATCTAAGCTGTCTTGTTTTGCATGAGCCAATTTCAGATTTATAGAAAAAGGAAGCAAGAGACATTCTGTAGCTATAGGGGAAGAACAACCACCTGAAAATAGGGATGTTATGCCAGTCACCTCCAGCTAATGCTAAAATGTTTTAAATATTCACCAGAATCAAGATTTAATCCCAGCTGAATTAATCTACACTCAGGTACTCCCTGTTTCTCTCCTGCAATCCTGCCAATCTGGCCAGCTATGCCAGTAAGTATTCCAGTCTTTGCCTACTCCCTTTTTCTTCCCCCACATCCCAAATACCCTAGTACATAAGTAAATACCACAGTACAGTAAATATCCTATTCAACACAGCACTTTAAACTTTTGAGACACCACCACACCCGAGAACAAAATTGCACGAAATACTGGTTCTTGTAGGCCATCTAGTGGTAAAAGCAGAACAGTACAAAGAGAAAACCATTTCAAACTTTTCCTTCTGAAAGATGACTTAATGTAATCTGCAAGACATACAGGGTTACCTTGCTGATCAGTGGATGTTTTTCCCATGCAGCAGCAAGTAAGATGATAAGGCTGACAAGGCATACTCTGAATAAGCTGAGAGTATGGCCACAGGCTGCTTTTTTCCCTCTCACCAGAATTAATCCTAAAAACTATGTTGTAAGTTCTGTCTGAGCAATGAAAAACCATATTGTAAATCACTTAGAGCAGAGGTCTACTGAAACTTCTTTAAAACAAATTTTTAAACCCTCTGTTGGGTGAGCGCTAGCCAGTTCTGGGTTCCGATAGCGTGCTTCTGACTGGAGGAGAACTTGCTGAGTTCAGCATATATATAAACATATATAAAAGGAACAGACAGCAGTTCTCATTTCACTGAACATTGCAGACAGCAGTTGCTTTGCTTACCACTCTCAGAGCCCTGAGAGTGCCCACCAGTTCTGCAACCCCCTCCCACCTTCATAGGGGTTTGGCTGCCCATGTGCAAGTGAGCTCTGACACTCTACACCTGGGATGAGCCTGTTGTGAAAAGGCTGCATGAGAAAGCTGTGGGCAGCCTTGTTGAAAGCTTCTGTCCCTTGGCTCAGAAGCCACATTTAAGTGCATTTAAGCTCAGCCCCTGGGCATGCGTCCCTGCCTGACCTGCACTGTAGGTATGCCTGTGCTGGGTATTCGATCTCGCTTACCCTGACCCTGACTTGCTGAGATGACCATAACAAGTGGACAGAGGTTACAGCAGTCTCCTGATTTGTGACTGTCAGAGGTGGAAATAAAAAGACAATGACTATTAATGCTTTATCCATTGTATCTAAAAGAGAACAAAAATACACATCTGCTTGATTAGAAGTTTATTTCACGTATCACAGAAAAATCATGGATACCATCAAATAAAGCTTTACAAGATAAAGGATATAAAGGAAAGACACACAACATTCCTTGTAGTTACACATTTAGGAACTAATTACTACCATTGCAGTTAACAGACATTTCACTTGCAAGACTGGTCCCTGTTTTTAAGGCTAAATCCTACCCTCCTTACTTAAGCAAATTCTTAGAGCTATTCCAAAGAACGCAGCCTGAAAAAGACATAGAAGACTGGACTTGGTTTGTAAGTATCTTAGCTGCTACATTTACGTGCAACTGTAGAGCATAATCCTCTTTTTACACTTGGTTTGACTCAGGAGTTAGCTAATACAGTCAGTATAATAAAGTCACCTATATTTAAAACAAGGTCCATTTACTGAATTTGGCTGACACGACAAATGTAGAAATAACCTGCAATATCACATGTTTAAGCTTGTTATTACCTGGTAGTGTCTTTCTGGTAGTTACAGTTAATGTTTCCTTACAGTTTTTCAACTGATGCATTTCACATTCTCTTACGCAGTTGTTTCAAGATAAAGAACAAGTTAGAGAGTTTTTTACTTGAAAAACCTGAGAAACGTACCAGCTTTATTCAGATATGGTACTTGAGAGTATAAGGTACTACAAAACAGAGCTGAGGTATAAACCTGAATTCTTCATAAACTCCAAATCCCTGTTGATGTTAAGAGTTTTGAAGCTGTGCAATAGAGGAGAGTTATATCTGATTGTCTCATCTTAGTTCCTTTTTGGACACCACACAAAATCACTGAACAAAATTTTCACTAAATGTGCAGCAAAGCAAAGAAAAAAAAAAGAAAAAAGGGATCACAGTGTATTGAATGAAACTGCTATTATCACATTATGTCACCGTTAATAGGTTTCTCATATACATTCATCTGCTGTTTGAATTCTAGCTGCATTAAACTATCCAACAAGACAGAAAGAAACAACTATCTTTACTAAGTTAATGGCAAACTACCTCTTGACTCGAAGTGAGAATTCTACCCAGCAGCTACAGGAAAAGTCAGACTATGTAAAGAAAAAGTTAGGTTTACATTCTTTTAAATACAAAGAAATGGATGTCTGCATCTTCTATCTGTCTGCTCCCTCCAGTTACTCTCAAACAAATTCTTGGAGGATATATAAAACTGAATTTGAAAAGAACAGAAAGTGGAATCAGCGCTTAACTATGCCCTCCAAACTTATTTTACCCGATATTTGCAATGCCTAGTTTACGCTGCATCCTCATATTTATGTAGGCCTCACAAGGTATAAGCACTCCAAACAACACTGAATGTACAAGAAAAACAGTTTCACAAATGGGATATAACGTGCTTTTTAGGCAAAAATATCTCTTTGCTATCATGCCTCCTCACTATTTTGGTCCACTTGTCAAATGACAAAATAGTCCCTGTCAAGAACATGGTTACATACACATATTTACAACAAACCCAAGAGTCTCATGTGTTAAATCATTTGAAAAGGATAGGATTTTACTAAGCAATGCATCTAAGCCTCTAGTACCATCATAGTCCACAACATTTTACAAAGATAACTCTCACATTTTAAAATATATGCATACAATGTTTTCCTTGTACTAAATGTGACTACTTCCAAGTTTATAAGCATAATCAAGACCTCTTCCCTGGAATAAAAATGCATTTTTCTGTAGCTTGCCTTAAAGTGTGATCCAAGACAATTATTATGTTATTGAATGTAAATTTTTATATTAATGGTCCAACAGTGCAGAAGAAACACAGGATAAATCATTGTAAAGAAGAGAACTGTTCTGGCTTTCTGTCATGTGCAGTGCACTATATCAGCTTAATTACGCAATGCTGGCAAATAATTCCATTTATAAATAGCAACACTGCACCTTTGACACGATACTCAATCAAAAAAATAGACTTGCTGAAATGAAGAAAATGTTCCTGTATAAATTGCAGTGTAATTATAAATCAATTCTTTTGTTTCTTCATCTTCACTGCGGAAATGGTGCAGGCTCTTGCGGGCTGTAAAACATTGTAAAAGTACAGATCACTTTACTGTTAGCCTCCTGTATTGGGTTTGCATGGCAAGGTTTTGGTAGCAGGGGGGCTACAGGGGTGGCTTCTGTGAGAAGCTGCTAGAAACTTTCCCGATGTCCGACAGAGCCAATGCCAGCCGGCTGCAAGATGGACCCACCGCTGGCCAAGGCCAAGCCAATCAGCAACGACGGTAGCGTTTCTGGGATAACATATTTCAGAAGGGCAAAAAAGTTGCTGCGCAATTGCAGCCAGGGAGAGGAGTGAGAATATGTGAGAGGATCGACTCTGCAGACACCAAGGTCAGTGAAGAAGGAGGGGGAGGCGGTGCTGCAGGCGCCGGAGCAGAGATTCCCCTGCAGCCCGTGGTGAAGACCATGGTGAGGCAGGCTGTGCCCCTGCAGGCTATAAAGGAGCAGATATCCACCTACAGCCCGTGGAGGACCCCACGCCGGAGCAGGTGGATGCCTGAAGAAGGCTGTGACACCATGGGAAATCCGTGCTGGAGCAGGCTCCTGGCAGGACTTGTGACCCTGTGGGGGACCCACGCTGGAGCAGTCTGCTCCTGAAGGACTGCACCACATGGAAGGGACCCACGCTGGAGCAGTTCGTGAAGAACAGTAGCCCATAGGAAGGACTCACATTGGAGAAGTTCGTGGAGGACTGACTCCTGTGGGAGGGACCCCACACCAGAGCAGGGGAAGAGTGTGAGGAGTCCTCCCCTGAGGAGGAAGGAGCTGCAGAGACAACGTGCGATGAACTGACTGCAACCCCCATTCCCTGCTCCCTTGCGCTACTTGGGGGCAAGGAGGTAGGGAACTTGGGTGTAAAGTTGAGCCTGGGAAGAAGGGAGGGGTGGGGGGAAGATGTTTTAAGATTTGGTTTTTATCTTCTCATTATCCTACTCTGATTTTGATTGGTAATAAATTAAACTGATTTCCCCGAGTCAAGTCTGTTTTGCCTGTGACTAACTTCTGAGTGATCTCCCTGTCCCTATTTTGACCAACAAGCCTTTTGTTGTATTTTCTCTCCCCTGTCCAGCTGGGGAGTGATAGAGCAGCTTTGGTGGGCACCTGGCGTCCAGCCAGCATCAACCTGCCATACCTCCTTGACACTATCTTTCTTGGCAAAGTTAGTTATTCCGTGTAGCATGACAGCAAATGGAATTACAGTAACTTGTCTGTGAATAACTGAAGATACATCTTCAGCAAGCTGGTTACAGCATATTTTATATTTCTCCCTCCCCAGTAATAATTATTAATTTAAAACCAAGACTGTACAAAAATATTTATCCATGAGATACTGGTAGTATCTACCAGAGATGCCAGTACTTGTAATACTGAAAGAAATGCATCAGAGTATCAGCCTACTGAAAGCTGCAGTGTTAGCATTGACTGTGCTGGTGAGGACAACAAAAACTGAATCCTTGTCTGATTTATCATGTCGGCAACTCTACACAAGTTAAAATTAATGATGGATGGATATGAAAATGATATTTCAGGAGAAGGGTTTAGTTATTAAGTGATCATAGATGAGTATATTTTTGCCAGCTGAAAACACTTTACATTTTTCACTGTGTGGTTTATTTTCAAAGTTAGGGAAGACATTCTGCCCTACATTAGTTAAAAACATCAATTACTCATTGCAGCATTATGATATGAAATACTCAGTAGGAGCAGCTGTATACAGATTAGGGAGGTAATGAAGGATAACTTGTAATTTGGTATATGAGGTGGGGGTAGACACAAATTTGCTGTATTAGAATTGAAGGTCAACAGATCCAAAAGCTAGTGACACATCTGTGTGGTACTACGCACAAGCTCATTATATGTGTATACATATATAAAAGAACTCACATGTGCTGTGTCTCAACAGGACTTACAAGTAGAGTTGACACTTATTTTGCCACATTTACTTGGATAATGGCCTGAGCAAGCTTACTTCTGCCTGTAGTACAGCGTGCAGACAGATATTAGAGAACATAGCAAACAGAACTAGAAAACATGCTGCATTCTAGTATTAGACTACAAAAGAAAAAACAGACTCATACTATACTTTCTCCAATTTTCCCCTTTATTTTTGTCTTAGTCTCCTGTAAGTACCCCATCAAAATTCTTAAAATACTGGAAGCTTATGGATACTGACAAGGAGTTTTACATGATTTTGCTACCTTTTCACAAAGGGGAGTAGGACTACATTATGCAAAAAAGAGCCTTGAACTTGTACAAAACACAACTTTTACTTCTACTCTCTCACTGACCAGGTCAGTACAAGTTACATTTCTTTAAATCACTGTCTGCTTCCTCCAATTACATGCCTGTTTTGAGTAGAGATCAAATCTAGAGACCAAACTCAATTAGGTTATTGACTATGTTCTTCATAGTCCAAATCGATCAGGTAAGACAGTTTCACAAATAGTCAATTTAAAATTTGAAAATGATATTTCAGCAGAATGGTTTAGTAAATAAGTGAATAAAGTTAAGTTTGATCCCTTCAAATACTCCTGTATTTATATGCTGCTTATTTAGAGCAAAAAGACGAGAAGTGTCATAAATTATCAAAATTTTACACATTAGTTACTTCCAGCTTCTTAGGGTATAAACAAACAAATTAGAAGCTCTGTAAAATTCAAAAACTTCCTGTGCTGTCTATAGCATGTACCTATTGGGCACCATATTGCACCCCTTTGATACATCCATATACTGCCCAAGCAATCTTTATAATCTTGGTGAATATATTTTGCAAGCAAAACTGAGAATACATTGAATGACTGCAACTCAGTTTGGAACTGAAGAAACCTCTGGAATTATGAAAGGAGTATTTTTTTTTTTATTTTACTGTCTTTGTGCAAGGGAAGCTAAAATGTTGCAGTGATCTTTCGAAATGGTAGAAAGTCACAGCACAAACAATGCTTTTAGGCCAGTCTACTGAAAAGAGTTTGTGGAATGCCCAGCCTTTTGATGTCACTTTTACTAAGCCATTCTATTTCTAGTATCCCTTGTGTTTTTTATAAGCCTATAAAGCTTGCAGAGTAATCTTCTCAGAAAGCAGTAAGAGGTACTGAACTTTGACAGCTGAAAAAGAGGTGTCATCTTCAAAGATTTTCACTAATGCTTCACTATAAAAAATTACATTTATAGATAATAAACATTTTACCTTCATTAATGAAGAAGTCAGCTATATAATATGCTGCTCTGACAGCTGATGGGGAATGTGGAATGCCTGGTGAATTCTTCCACTCAAAAGGATTTTTCTCTGGATGCCATTGGACGCCATAAATTGGATATTTGTATGCTGCAACACAACAAGACACATAAGCAAGGTCTATGCCTTAAGAATTATGTTTTTAGTCTTACTGCAAAAGAAACTCAAAGGATAAGCTACAAAAATACCTCACTTATCAACAGTTTCACAAAAGCTTAAACGGCAAGTTGAAACTCTGTTAAAGTCATAGTAGAAATTAAGGTAAAAAACCTGATATTGTAAAAGAAGGGTCTCACTCCATGCAAGAAGATTTTTGTGCATCACTTTTTTGATTATACATTTCAGAATTTATATATATACACATATATATACACACACTCTAAAAAATAATGTTACAAGTGCGTAAGTCTCAAAACTGAACATACAATATTCACAGCTGCACAGCATATCCCTGGCAGCTCCATGAGACAGATCCAAGCCTTAGGAGATCCTTGAAGGCCCAATCAGTTCAGGGATAGCTCCCATCTGCTCTGTGCCAGGCCCAATACATGCATGGGGAAGCCAGTCCTTAACTCTCTTACAGAGAACAGCAGCACATCAGCTGATGACTGCTCTGTGATAAACCGCTTGCAGGCACGGGAGATGTCTGTCATTAGCCTAATCAGGTTTTCTGATCAAACTGCTATTCTTTTCTGGAGGACAGCCAGCATGCCATACAGAAGAATCGCATGGGCCGACAGCTGGGCCTTACTGTAGAGCTGCTAGCAGTGCACTGATCAAGATAAACCACTCCCTGAAGAGCTAACTTGTTTCCTGAGCTGAGCAAGCCTGGTGCAAAACATAAACACCACAAGATAAGTAATGCAAAAGGCTTTTGGAGGAGGGCGATTACCAGTAATGCTGCTAAAGTAATGAGGGATGTTGCTGTTACCTCAGTACCCCGAATTGTTCTTCCCATACAGTTAACAGCATCACAGGAATGCAAGCATAAGCAGACAGACAGAAAGCAAGGTGCAACTGAGGCACATTGCACTGCAGAGGGATTAAACTACTACAGGTGAGTGCTGTACACTTCACATCACAGTACTCGAATATTCCAGTGCTAAAGAGTTAACAGCATATCTGGAAGGACAACAGCAGGTGAGAGAAGTAATTAGGCTCACAAATATGTTCTCAAAAGATAAAATATCCCTCCAAACAGAGTATGTTCCTCACAGCTAGAGCACCAACAGGGCTGATGCTCGCCCTGCTATTCTAATAGCAAGCCTGGCTGAATAGGGAGTTGCCTGGCTGAATAGGGAGCTTTTGCAGGGACTCAGGGAAAAAAGGAGAGTCTACCGCCTTTGGAAGAAGGGGTGGGCAACTCAGGAGGAGTACAGGGATCTTGTTAGGTCCTGCAGGGAGGAAATTAGAAAGGCAAAAGCCCAGCTAGAACTCAATCTGGCCAATGCTGTAAAAGATAATAAAAAATGCTTTTACAAGTACATTAGCAATAAAAGGAGAGCCAAGGAGGATCTCCATCCTTTGCTGGATGCGGGGGGGGGGGAACATTGTCATTGAGGACAAGGAAAAGGCTGAGGTACTTAACGCCTTCTTTGCCTCTGTGTTTAACAGCCAGACCGGTCATCCCCAGGGTACTCAGGCCCTTGAGCAAGAGGATAGGGATGGGGACCAGAACAGAGCCCTCATAGTCCAGGAGGAAGCAGTTAATGACCTGCTATGCCACCTGGATGCTCACAAGTCTATGGGGCCAGATGAGATCCACCCGAGAGTACTGAGGGAGCTGGCAGAGGAGCTTGCCAAGCCGCTTTCCATCATCTATCAGCAGTCCTGGTTAACAGGGGAGGTCCCTGATGACTGGAGGCTTGCGAATGTGACGCCCATCTACAAGAAGGGCCGGAAGGAGGACCCGGGGAACTACAGGACTGTCAGCCTGACCTCAGTGCCGGGAAAGATTATGGAGAGGTTCATCTTGAGTGAACTCAACAGGCAAGTGCAGGTCAACCAGGGGATCAGGCCCAGCCAGCATGGGTTCATGAAAAGCAGGTCCTGCTTGACCAACCTGATCTCCTTTTATGACCTGGTGACCCGCCTGGTAGATGATGGAAAGGCTGTGGATGTCATTTACCTGGACTTTAGCAAAGCTTTTGACACCGTCTCCCACAATATTCTCCTTGGAAAGCTGGCACCTCATGGCTTGGATGGGCGTAGTCTTCACTGGGTAAAAAACTGGTTGGGTGGCCAAGCCCAGAGAGTAGTTGTAAATGGAGTTAAGTCCAGTTGGCAACCGGTCACAAGTGGTGTTCCCCAGGGCTCACTTTTGGGGCCAGTCTTATCAACTATCTGGATGAGGGGGTTGAGTGCACCCTCAGTAAGTTTGCAGATGACACCAAACTGGGTGGGAGTGTCGATCTGCTGGAGGGTAGGACGGCCCTGCAGAGGGACCTGGACAGGCTGGACCGATGGGCCGAGGCGAACTGGATGAGGTTTAACAAGGCCAAGTGCCGGGTCCTGCACTTGGGTCACAACAACCCCGTGCAATGCTACAGGCTTGGGGAAGAGTGGCTGGAAAGCTGCCTGGCAGAAAAGGACCTGGGGGTGTTGGTTGACAGCTGGCTGAACATGAGCCAGCAGTGTGCCCAGGTGGCCAAGACAGCCAACAGCATCCTGGCTTGTATAGGGAACAGTGTGGCCAGCAGGAGCAGGGAGGCGATTGTTCCCCTGTACTCGGCGCTGGTAAGTCCGCACCTGGAATACTGTGTCCAGTTTTGGGCCCCTCACTACAAGAAAGACATTGAGGTGATGGAGCATGTTCAGAGAAGGGCAACAAGGCTGGTGAAGGGTCTGGAGCACAGGCCTTATGAGGAGCGGCTGAGGGAACTGGGATTGTTTAGCCTGGAGAAGAGGAGGCTGAGGGGAGACCTTATCGCTCTCTACAACTGCCTGAAAGGAGGTTGTAGTGAGGTGGGTGTTGGTCTCTTCTCCCATGTAGTTAGCAATAGGACGAGAGGAAATGGGCTTAAGCTGTGTCGGGGGAGGTTTAGATTGGATATTAGGAAAAATTTCTTCATGGAAAGGGTGGTCAAGAATTGGAACAGGCTGCCCAGAGAGGTGGTGGAGTCACCATCCCTGGAAGCGTTCAAAAAACGGGTAGATGTGGCACTTCAGGACATGGTTTAGTCTAGTCTACCCTTGATTGGCTTAGAGTAGACTTGGTAGTGTAGGTTAATGGTTGGACTGGACAATCTTAAAGGTCTTTTCCAACCTAAACGATTCTATGATTCTAAGCTTGCAGTACAAATTAACATCAATGACACAACACCTCTAAAGAACTAGTTTGTTACAGTCACCGTTCACAAAGGAAACTCATTTCCCTACCTTCCATGGTAGATATAAACTCCACTTCATCAGCGGTGTTAGTGGTCAGAACTTTATAGAAGTTATGAAGCTTTTCATTCTTTGTGAAATTCTGTGATAAGGGAGGGGCAGAAAGATGTGTTATTTGCTTATTTATTTCTAGTTTTAACAGAGCAAATGCGTTTATATTCAGGAAATACAAGGATCAAATACCTCCATGGAGAGGCTCCACATATGAAAGTTTGATGTCACTGGCTCAGTACCAAGTGCATGTAAGACATCATCAGGGAAATTCTTGAATAATCTACTGTCTTTTGCAGCTATTACAAAGAAAAATCAAAAAAAGGATATTGTCCATTACCCAAGCTGCTAACAGATGGACTAAGACTGAACAGGAAACAAGTTTAATAAAATACTGCATTAAAGTAAACTTTTTTCTGTAGTGTAACTTTATGACTGTAAAATACAGTGCAAGGAAAATCAGTGAAATAACTGCAACAGGATTCTAATAAGCTCTTACCACAGTCCTCCAGTCCTGACCCAGAGAGGACCCAACTTTGCTACCTAAGTTCTCACTAAAATTAAACATCATTCTTTGCCACTCATTTCAGTGACCTTTCCATTCACAATGAGCATAAATGACAGAGTTTGTGAATGCTACATGGTCCGCAAATAGATTACTCACAAATTAAAGGATAAAGTATCAACAGAGGCCACATTTTACCAGTGTTGCTGAGTGGCACAGCTCTATCTTAGGAGATCTCTCTGATTTCAATACTGTACAAGTGGGACAGCAATGCTAATATTCATCATTAGGAAAGATGCAATTTGAAAATTTAAAATCACCTGCTCTCCAAGTTTGATAGGTTTTGGACCCATGAATTTTGTTCAACTCAGTAACAAAAAGGGACCTGAACCCACATTATTTTTGTAGGTCCAAATTATCAAAAGACTCAAAGAGCCACAACTGAGAGGTAGTGGAGGCCCCATCCCTGGCAACATTCAAGGTCAGGTTGGACGGGGCTCTGAGCAACCTGATCTGGTTAAAGCTGTCCCTGCTCACTGCAGGGGGTTGGGCTAGATGAACTCTAAAGGTCCCTTCCAACCCAAAACATTCTATGATTTTATGAATTGTGGTTTTTGCTGACTGCTGTTGCTTTCAAATGGCTTGTGCTCACATCTCTGCTTTTGAAGCAATAAAGTTGCACTGACTTTATAAAAACAGTCATGGCATCTTAATAAGAAATAATTTAACAAGATAATAATCAGAAATCTCCCAAACATTCACCCCTGCATATTTATCACAAACAAAACACAACACCTCTCAGCAAAACTCAGACATGAGATGTAATAGATTTTTCACCTGAGGTAAAGTTCAGAGGGAGTGCAAAACCTTGTGTCTTGGTATTAACAAGTAAAAGTTCGCCACTTGTGAGATACGTAAGCTCTTCGTGTCCAAGACATGTTCCCCATACTGGGAAATAATCTCCTTTATCGTTAGCCTTCAAAATAAAAAGAAAAAGCAACAACATAAGGAAAAAGTACTGAAGATTTACAGAAAGAAGACTGAAGAGAACTTCCCACTCTTTTCACTTTCTCTTGCGCAGGTGAGAAGTAAAGCTACTACAGTAGTACAAATTGCTACCAGAGGAGTTGTAACAGCTCAATTACAATTGAAACAAACACAGACTTGCTTAGTTTTTCTCCTAAATTATGAAGACTAGGGGATATACACATGTCTGCTGAAGCAGTAAACTGAGCCTAATGTTGATATTAATTTGACTGTTCTGTTCTACAAGTAAGTAATGTTGAGAGCAGCCTAAACAGAAACAACAAAAAGGCACCATTGCTATAAAAAAGGTAATCATAAGAAGGGACATAAACCAATCTGTCACCATTTTGAGGGAAAGCCTATTCATTACAATTCATACTTTTATATGAAGTGCATTATGGTCACATAGCAAGGGCCCTTTGCAACGTCCATACACCTGTGCCCACCAATCTGTATTAATAAAACATAAATCCTATTACTAGCATGGCTACGGTCTTAAGTGACATACTTTTATGCTTGTTTAACTAGCAGGTTTGCACCTGTGTTCCAGAAAGACAAATTGTGAGTTTAAGCAACATAATAAAGTGACAATCATTTTCAAAAGAATAAAACTTGGCAGGTAAGTGCAAAAACAAGAGAAGCAAGCAAAAAGGGGATATGGAAAGCAAAAAGAGAACACAACTAGCTTCCTGTCACTTAACTAAGCACAGTGCATACACACAGAGGAAAGTTGCATTTTTATATGGTTTATTCCTGATAGTAAGTGCATGTTAGAGACTGGGATGTTTCAGAACTCTCATTTCTGTGAAATCCGAGTAGTCTTTCTTAACTTGTTTCTAAATATTTTTAAGTTATGCATACTACACTCCCCCCCGAAGAGCTGCTGGTCAAAAGCCCTTTTTGAGAAAGCTGAAATTACAGGCTTAGAATAAAAATGTTACCTTACTGCATTAGTGATAGTATGGTAATAAAAGCCCATATAACTACTTCTCAGAGCAAAACACGGAAGATTTACAGAAAGAAGGCTACTAGTACTGCAGAGTCTTCATGACCACCCATCATGAATGGCTAGACACAGGACTTGGAACTCCACTGTCTCTCTTTCATGTAAGTGAGGAATAAAACTTGGTGGTGATAACGCCAAGGTTGCAGGTTCAATCCCCGTATGGGCCCCCCGGGGAGTTGGCCGGGGGGCAGGGATCACTGCTTGGGAATGGGCTGGGCGTTGGTCAGCTGGTGGTGAACGGTTGCATCACTTGTTTTTCCTGGGTTTTGTTTCTCTCTCTTTCATTGTTCTCCTTTTCATTACAATTTTTATTACAATTATTATTATTATTTCAATTACTAAACTGTTCTTATCTCAACCCACAAGTTTTCTTACTTTTGCCCTTCCGATTCTCTCCCCGATCCCACCGGGGAGGGAGGGCGAGCGAGCAGCTCTGGTGATTGGTTGTCAACACGGGCTAAACCACAACAACCACTAAAGGCAAAAAATAGACCACAGTTTAAGGACAATTACAACTGAACTGTAAACATTTTGTAACAACCCCCCCCACACTTTTTTTTTTAAATATATATTAGTCCACAGGCTAAGCATATATTAAACAACACCCAAGACATCACATTTTCAAAACTGAATTAAAAGCTGGAAAACAGTATTTCATTTAGGTTTTTGCCTAGCTGGTAAAATTCTATTGACTTGGATGGGGATTAGATTTCACATCCTCTACTCATATTAAAGCAGAGCCAGACCAAGTAATTTCTCATTGTGAACATTTGAAAATGAAAAGGAGCCCTCATATGTTTTAAAAAAAAACATAAAATTCAGTCAATTCTGTATCTGCTAATATACTTGACTATTGTAGCTTACATTACATTAGTAAAACTACCAATATTTTATAGTGCTAATTAAGTCTTAAAAGATGAAAATCAAAACATGCAATCATCACAAATAGTACAGAGAAAAACCCCGACTTAGAAGGGTTACCTACAATGAACTGAAAATTATTTTCTGCCTCTTCACTCACCTGAAGTACACATACCATCTAATAAACCTGCCTCTCTGATGATAAAACTATGACATATGCAATTCAGTTAATCATTGTGAAATGTCAATAAAATTTCGTAATAGTACTGAAAACCATGAGAAACCCTCGCCCTAGTACTGAACACCAAGACACAGGCTGCACTTCACACAGTGAGTAGTTTCAAAGAGACACACAAGATTGTCTCACATAAAAGTGAGATAGTCTTTGCAAGATTCAAGTTTAAGGCAACGGACTAGCAATCACCAGGAATGAAGACAGACAAAAGAATAACATTGTGTCATGGGGACTGAAGAGTAGCAAGCTTAATTACTGAATTGCAGCAGCTGACTGGTCCTGTGAATGTCACTGCCTGTGCTTTCCTTGCCTGCTGTTGGAAACCGGGCAGCAAGGGTAGAAGAGGAATTCCTCACTGCCAGTGAACGCTTCTACCATGTTAACAGTTTAAGTACTACTCAGAACTGCCTCTAGAATCGGGCAAAGTTTTCCAAAGTATGACTTCTGTGACAATTTCAATCAACGTTAGCTGAAAATAAAATAAAGCCAGTAAAGAGGAAAAAAGAAGGAAAATTTACATTTTTGTTCAATCTGAATACAGAAGATCCTTAACAAATCATACAGATTGTATATGAAGCTCAGTGAATCTCCCTGCCTTTCCACAATGCAAATTTTACTTCAAAATGTGATGACTACTATCTGAAAAAAAACAAACAAACCCCACCTCTTATGCTCTAAAAGAATTAAATCTTCAATGTGGATTTAGAGCCTTCCTGACATTCTTTGAAAGAAACAACTTTCCTAGAAATTCAATCTTTTCTTAATAAAGCTAATGATCATATGAATATTAAAAAAAAAAAATAACCTTTCATGTGTTCTTCTCACCTTTTTTCATGTTATAAAATTAAGCTAGTGTTTATTTTAAAAATCTGCTATATTTACAGTTACCAATGCAAAGAAATAGGTAAAATGCTATTAACGTGCTAATGTAGATCCCTCATCTGCACCACCAAAGATATATTTAAATCTACTTACAGATAAGTGAGAATAAAGGTGTTTCACTAGCTGTAACATATATGTGAAGGGAGGCCTTAATGTTATATTATTGTAAATTGGTTTATTTAAGAGTGTCTCTAGAATTCCTTCTGAATCTAAACTTCAGTCAAGATTTCTACAAATGATAACATGTATGTATATCTTTATTCAACATTTAATGTCAATGGATATTCTGGGCTTTTGGAAGGAATTATTGTTACTTTACTGCAAGTTCCACACAGCCATAAAGCTCCAGGTAAAATGAATAAATGATACTGTTCTCACCTGAAGAACTTGGGAGTTTAAGACCATGACAAAACATATGACAGGAGAGGGTGTCGGGATTCTGAATCTTAAGCTATGAAATGATTCTTTACGCAGAAGCCAGCAATGAGCTACTTATTATCAGGCTTACAGTTAACACACTGGATGCCAATGGAAAACTACAAAAATATGAGCCTCCCTGTCATTTTGATCTCTGAAGAATGACATTAACAAGAACAGACTGTTCCTTAGAAATTACCTCTAATGCCTTGTGGTAAAATATCTTAGCAACCCTGGCATATTCTGAAGTCCTAAGATCCGCACCACCTCCTGGCAAAAGTACCCTGAAAGGCAACATCCAAGAATCTGATTAGCAACAGTGATCCAACTGGACAATGTACACAGAGACAGGTCTCATAGTGGTTTTAAGGGTAGGATTCAGGTCTAGATTAAGACATTTACAATCTACATTTCAGAAATCTATAGATAGGCATCTAAGCTTCCCTGATGGACAGCAGGGATCTAGTCAGAAAAGTCAGTGGAGGCTTGAATACATTTTCTACAGCAGACACCTACCTGGTCAGTAGGCTGAACAGCCCTATAGGCTCCACTGGCTGTACTGACTAGCACTCTATTAATTATGTGAGTTTTGACAGCTAGCATACATGCAGACATCTAAGTTTAGGTGTCTTAGTCTTTAACTGAATCGTATCCTAAATCTTAGTGTTCTTCTACTGAAGAATAGTTATTAACACAAAATAATGACAAAGCCTAGTGCAACGTAAGGAGGAGAGTAAATAGAAAATACACAAAACATACAGATTTCAGCTGATATACAAAAAGATTGTGTGCCTTTTGACAGTTTGCCTGACTGTCAAATCCTGTCCTGACTCTTAGCTGGCTCTCCCTGCCACTTTAAAATCCCAGCCCCAATCTTAATTCATCTTGTTCGATTTCAGTAAAGAAGAATTGTGGCCCTGGCAGAGTGACCTTCTTATTGCAGACAACACAGATCAAAAAGTTCTTATTAAAAAGGAAAAAAAAGTACGTTTGGCCATAACCTTTGGTTGCACAGGATCTAACATAGCCAAAGAAGACAAAGCAATCTCAGAGACAATTTCAAAGAAATAGCGTAGAATCTTTTTCCACCACAATAAAGAAAAAAGAAAAAAATCAGCAATGGCAATTCTCTGTGTAGTTCCCCACACCCAACACCACAAAAGAAAAGGACTCGGTACAGTCCAGCAGAGATTTCACATGTACACATGATGACACGGAAAGTAATCACGTACCATCAGAGACAGTAATGCGAAACAAAGGAAGTCTCTTCTGGCTGTAACTGGAACAGTACCAGGAGAACTGACAGAACTGAGTATGCAAGTGTTGCCTAACCCACTGCAGCAGAACCCTAACTGGACTTACTCAAGCCACATCCATCAGTTGCTGATCTTTTACCAAAATGGCTGAAGGATTTCCTCTGCATGTGCTCTGGAAATGGCAACCTGTATCAGTGAGATACTAAAGGAGCTAGAAACAACTAACATCTCAAATGATCCCAAGCATTTGCAGAGCAATTGTGCATTTAAACCATCATGACCAGGTTTATTTTAAGGTGAATGATGCACAGGATCATGCAAAAGCCACAAAGTATTTGGTGGAAAAGTAGAGCAGTATTCACAAAAATATAAATCAGATTACTCTCCAGAGCAAATATACAAAAGGAATACAGCTGAAGGTATTTTCAAAACAGGCCAGACTACAGATTTCTACAGAGATCTAGTTAGACAAATAGGGTGATCCTTACCTGGAAGTGGTAGAAAATTCACTAACCTGTTCCTTTTGTTCAACCCCAAAACTGGCCAATACTAATTAGGAAAAACAACTGTCATTTCTGCTAATGCAAAAAGGGAGTAACCCATTAAGTAGCAATGGTAATGGCTTGACATTGTCATAACCAGATTGAAATGCAGCTACCTGTATTCCAGTATCTCTAACTGATTAGAGCTGATGATGCTCACTGTAAATTTCAAATGCTATATTCATAAAATTCTGTCTCTACTGTAGTAAATTTCATGATTCTAAGAAGGTGGTGTTTAATAATAAATGATTTCCAACTGCAAAGAACCTGGAGCTAAGCTCTCACAACATGAAAGATCAATACACTCTTCCTTATTCTAAGTTTCCACAGAATGGAAAGTCCTTCCCTCCATAGGTCTTATTTGGTATTTACACACATCTATGCTGTGGAAACCATTAGCTGACAGTGGAGGGCAACAATAGGAAATACAGACCATCCTTACCCACCTACATAGCACAAACCCAACTACCAGCCACTGCAAAGACAGAAGGATAAGGGAATTGGATCTACTTGCCTAACACCCTGCACTGAGGTAGGTGGTGAGGTAGAAAGAACAGGAGACCCCATCGGTGAAAGTCCTTCTGGCAACCAAAGACAGGCTGGCAGCCATGAGAAAGGGATGAAATGATTCATTTTGTCTCCAACATGAGGAGTCGCGAGGAGAAAAGTGTCGTTATCTTATATACCACAGGACTGTAAAGACCCACGTGTTAATGCACAGGGCATGCCGTGGAGCATAAGAGAACAATGCACTCCCCAGACAGCCACAGACCTAAATCTGCAAGTTCTACACATGTTGATTAATATTCTAGTATATGCATAAGCTTAACAAAAATATTAACGGTTTAAGATGCTCAGCTGATGACTACAAGTGGCCCAATCATATGCTACAGGCTCACATACAATCAACCCTGTGAAGTGTAGCATTAGCTGATTTAACTCTTCTAAAGCGCACTTTTAGCACAAGGCAAACATAACAGGTTTTGCCTTGCTTAGTCCACAATTAAAATGTGTTAAATTAGGTCACGTTATCCTACATTTAAAATGGAGGAAGAACACATGGGTGGACAGTTGCCATAGGTCAGCTGAAAAGTTAGAATGTTTGTCTAACAAAGACCTAAGCCACAGAATCCCAACAGGCAAGATGGGCCGTTCAAGTAGCAAGAGAGAAAGCACCCAAAAAGAAAAGGGTAGAAGAGACTGGAAATCAGAAACTTTTATGACAGAGGAGATATGGAGAGGACTGGAAGAGGGAAGAAAGGGTAGGAACAGGGATGAAATACCCAGCAAGTGCTATTAAATATCAAAATTAAGGTGATCACTCAAATGAGGAAGAGGAAAAAATTAACAAAGAAGAAGCAAGCTATTTCACTTGTAAAACTCTTAACCACTATAATGCCACTTCTATCTGCCTGCAGACAAGCACAAGAGAACGCCAAGATCAGCCTTGGCACTGTTGCAGATTATCTGACATATGCTCCTCAAGGAAGAAAAGGCAGCAGACAGACATCGGATGAAATAGTGCTCTCTGAGAACGTATTTACATGTCTGCAGCACTCAGCACAATCTCTCAAGAGAGTAGAAAGGCAGTGTTCTTCAGAAATTGGAAGAGCTCAAAACCAGAACTAGCATGTCTTTCAACAGAAAATCAGTGCTCAAAACTTACCCATTAATAGAGTGGAATATTTTATCATATTCTTCATCTGAAAGATTTAATCTGAAACACCAAGAAAATAGTTACAGAACACATATGAAATACACATATTTAACCACAAAAATATCATTGTTATTGAACAGAAACATGGGACACAGAAAATACATAGAAAGCATGCTTTAAACAGAATAAAATAGTCTCAAATCAAATGAAACATTTCACTTGAAACAGCTCAGTAGAGTCTGAGAATCCACAAGACTGAAAATAGAAGCCTATCAGGTATAGTTTAGGATTAGGTACTCTGAGACCCCTTTGCAGATACTTGTTAAATTTAACATTTACATGAATGGCATGGTTATTATTTCCTGCAGACTGGCAACTCCGGTTTCCAATTGACTCCAAGAAGGGCAGAGCTGCAAACAGTGGGTCACACCCATTCTTCAGAAAAGATATAGTTGAGAGGTGAAAGGATGAGAAAGACCTCAGCATCAGCAAAACATCAGCAAACCACGGTACGATGGCTACACTTACGCAGAACCGATACACTGGGTACATTCAAAGCATCCAGCTTTGTTGCATCTAACTTAGTTGCCAGAATTAGAAGCCTCCATTCATCAATGAAGCTTCTGGTCAGCAACCATTTTGAAAGCTCCACCAGTTGCGTGAGGAGCACTGGCTTCTAATTCAGGCACTTAACCAGCACTCTTATTGGACTGTGTAGATACACCCTACTGTGATTTTCTACAGCTGCATTCATATTGTTTTTAACTTCTGACAATTATAATTTTAATATCTGATTTTACTATTTTATAGTTAACTGTTGGCTATGAAGCGTTGTCAGTTTGTTTACTACTCTGCTACTTTTTACCCAACAACCAAAATACTAGAACACATGGAGTCAGTGACCCATGGTTTGAGCAGAACTGGACTTTGGTCTCTTCAAGGACTACCAATAGCCTTCCTCCATTACTTGAATTCTAGGACTACAGAATGTGACAAAAGATAGTATGTATATATGTATCCAGATATCTATGTGTGTTTGTGGGGCACTACATGTTAGCCAACTTCAAAAACCATGGATACAAACTATGGAAGGTAATTTTACAGGTAAAAAAATAGTATTTTTCAAAGAAAGGTTGTTATCATAAGAATCAATATTAAAAATTACATGTTCCAGTTTGCTTTTATTCTGATTTCTAAAACACCCTGCAAATGGTGGCATTAAAATAGTCTTTGAGGAGCTCTGAACACTCAGAAAAGCAGCACAATTGCTTTCTGTGCCTCTAAGATGATAACCTTACATTAAACAATTATTACCCACTTGTAAGGACATAAAAATGTACCTTATTGGCACAACTCGGGCACCGGCAGATTCCAAAAACTTCACGTATGAAGCTGCAATATAAGAACTTCCAAATCTTTGGAACTTCTTAGAGTGACATTCCTGTGACAATATCCCTGAAGGGTCCAAGAAAGAAAGTTAGCGCTACACAAACAGCCAACACTATGCACCGGAAGAAAAATTAAACTCCGATTTCCTACATGCCATGTCACAGCGTGACATTTACTGCCTGAAGGAATTACAAACGCTGAGACAATGGGGCATCAATTACGATGCCCAGTAAACACATTATGTGACTAAGGCTCAGCTTCCCTGCTTTAACTATTTCGTACTACAACTTCTCTTAAATAAGTTATTGCTATTTTAAGATTTTTAAACACAGCATGCATAGCGTGACACTATTTATAAAAGCGTTAACCAAACGTTCTCTTCAGGAGACCTCTCACCCCACACAGAAACCGGCAGGGTTTCATGGCGGCTGTGGGAGCCGTTCCCTGCCCGGGGAGGGCGAGGGCAGGGTGCGAGCCAGCCCTCGGCCGCCGTGGCCCCCTGGGCCGGCCGGTAATCCCCGGCTAATCCCCGGGGACCGGCCGCCGGGCGCTGAGGGACCGCCGCCACCCCCGCCCCGCGGCTGCCGCCCCTTACCAACGATGGGCCTCTCGTTGCCCTCCGACGGACGGCCGCGCAGCACCAAGGAGGCTGAGGCGGCGCAGCAGAGCACAAGCAGGAGGAGGACGGTAGCCGGGACGGGAGGAAGCCCCGCGATGCGCCCCATGGCCCCGTCGCCCGCTGCCCGACAGAACCGGCAGAAGTGACCGCTCCGCTCAGCGCCCCGCCCACCTGCCGCGGGGCACGCCGGGATGTGTAGTTCCGGCGGCGGGGCCAGCGGGGGGCTCCGCCTGGCGCGGGGCACGCTGGGAAATGTAGTTCCGGCGGCGGGGCGCTCCGGACCGCCGCCTGCGGCCTGCGCCCGGCGGGAGGAGACGGCCTCGGTCCTGCCGAGGCCCCTCTTCAAATCCTCAGGAAAAGTAACGCTTGTAACACTAAAAAGTGACGGACGAGGCTGGTTCGACTAGAAAAGTTTTATTCAAATAACGACGTTAACATGTAAAAAATTAAAAAATGTTGTGCATTACATTGTGCTTACAGTCAGTAGTAAATTATATTTGCATCATTTAACAGCAACTTACTTTTTTTTTCCAGAGGCACTCCTGATATTCTTAAAGAATAATGCACTTAGAGATTTTTACTTTTGTGCTTTGTTGACTCTGCAGCTCAAAGCTGCCATACCACCGCCCATCGTACCAATACCTCTTCCGTTCGTTATGCGAATGTCCAAATTATCTTGCGTCCTTATTAGCAGCAACTGCAATTCTCCCTTACCTAGAGTTCCTACCTTCTATATAGCATGTAAACATTAAAAAATAATTAACAGTTCATGAAAAAATAACTGCACTCAGTGCTCTAACTGTTGTGTTATGCAAACACATTACCATTTAATAATAGATTCAGGATATTTTTTAAGACATTCAGGACTTTATATTCATAGAGCTGGTGTAGTCCAAATGAAGATTAAAAAAACCAGCTAATTTTATCCATGTGCATATACATAGGCAATCAAATGAAGTCTCCGCTACATAAACCAGCAATGATTAGAGATTTGTTTCATAGGAAAAGTCTGAATTTTCCTGTTCACTGAAACACAGTTCATTCCTTTATGCAGTTTACATTCAAGGATTAAGATCGAAGGAGCGTAAAATTAAGACAATAGCTTCCGTTCTCCAGTTCGTAAATGATTTGGAACTTGAGTTACACACTTGAAGAATTGCCAGATGCCTGACTACTTAGTTTATTTTCTTATAAAGAAGAATTAGCACTTCACTGAACTCCTCTATTTAAGGCACTTTTATATCACAAAATAGTCCAATCTGAGAAGAAGAAAGATATATGAAATATATGAATATATGAAAGTGTATCTGAAAAACGTTTCTTTAAATTTAGGCTCTATATCAAAGATACCCTGAAAGAGAAGAATAAAAAATGCACTTGAGGAAACGAGGGAATTGGAAGGAAAAAAAAAAAATTCAAAGTCCTTGCCAGCTTTGAAAGAATTTTGCAGCCGGTGTTGCAGAAGGCACTACCTAGCTCAAACAGGGACTAACACATAGCATTAGTAGCAAGGCCCATTAAAGCCTTGGGCTGCAGACTGTGAACTTTCACCTGGGTGCGCTGATTGTGTGCTGAACTCCTACTGAGCTACATGGAAGAAGGCCCTGAAACGAGTGCAAACCAGAAAGATAAGGTAGCCGCAACCCTTAGCAGAAGCTGTACCCACTAAGATAAGAGAAGGAATGTCTCGCCTGGAGACAAAGGATGCAATAAGGAACAAGAGGACCCCAGACCCAAATATTGCTATTGGACCGAACCATCAAGTGAGGGCAGGAGAACTTAAATTGTGAGGGTATAATTGCCCAGGGATTTCATTTTTCAGGGTCCCTCTCCGGAGGCACCCAGCCTGAGCTGTCATTTACCACTGTACCGCGCAATAAATCCTCCTGGCGTACGTCGCGTCGAAGACTCTGCTTCGGGGAAAGCTAGGGTCGAGCCTGAGGGGAGGGAACGCGCCCGAGAGCGAGCGAGTGAGTGTGTGGGGAGTCGAAAAGGGGCCCCCGTCAGCTCAGTGGAGCTGCCCGCTGCAAAGGGACCGTGGTCCGAGCAGTTAAAGTCTCGGGCAGTGTGTATGCATCTGCCTGAATGGCGTGCAAATGCGTGGGCAGCAGCTGCTCCTTTAACATCTGGCATTGACCTTAGCACAGCAGAAGGAACTACAACCAGCAAGTACTCTGTGGGCCCGTCACAGATGTTCCTCTTGCTAATAAAGAACAGCTTCCAACGGCTTTTGCAATAATCCAGTATTAACGATCATCTAAAGTAAGACATTTCTGATCTAATAGGATATTCTCATTTCGCCCCCCTAAGCATATGTTAATATAACATCCCAATGTCCTAAAGATTACAAAGTAACTGAAGTTATCATTTTTAGCTACCTGAGAAACAAAGTATTTGTTATGGATTCACTTATACAAAGATTCATATGGAATGCTTAAATATATAAAGTTTATGCAAAGACCCCCTGGCTTACTAGAAAACAGTTAAAAACTGGGTAAATGAACTCTAACAGTTGCTGTACTAACAGAGCTTTTAACAAAAAGCTGAGTGAAAAGTAAAATAATGTTTTAGCTTATTAAATACTGGGGATTGCAGGATGATACCACTATGTAACGTGACTGATAGCTTTTACACATGCAGTGTTCATATCTGAATCATGTCCCTTAAAAAAAAAATCCATTTTAAAAAACCAAAAAAATCTGTTTTCAAGAAGTACAGACAGATTTTTTTTTTTGTTACCCCTACAGAAATGAAGAAGAGAGCTCAACGGAAATTAAAAATCATTTCTTCCAGTGCCCAACACAAGATACAGACTGGCAATTTTGCCAATTACTTTTCTGAAAATAAAATTAAGATAGCCAGCATCTCCTACGCTGAGGTCCAAAGTGACCTACAAGCACCCTTAAACCGCACAACAAATACTTCTAAAGTTCAGATCCACAATGGATAACCTACTTCTCCCTCCAAAACAAATAGATACTGCAAACAGCTAAGAGCTCTTAACCTTTCTAAGTGCTCTACAGTAGGAATTAAAGGTGATCATAATCTGAGTTGCTTATAGGTTGTCCATAGACAGTATCTCTTTGAAGAAAGAAAAGCAGAATTTTCAAGGTTGTTTTGACTCTCTTACCAGTTCCTCCTCCTGATTAATATCATCCTTCGAAGAATAGGTACATGGTGTTTTCCCTATCTTCCTCTACAAAATTGGATGATTACTGTGTCAATTAGCACAGAAAGGGAAGCTGCACAAGCAGCACAAAGATTAACACAAACGTCTCACTATTGCTAATTTCCATTTGACACAAACTAACAAAACAGCCATTTTCCCTGAGAATCAACCCAAAAAACAGCCTCTTTTCACTCCTTGTAAATTAGCCCTGTAGTTATACTTCCACAACAAACTAGTCAACCCCATTCACATTCTGTTCTTTTTTGTATCCTATCACCTTGACAAGCCATGATACAAGAGCTAAGCATAAGGCCTGCATTATTACGGATGAGTTGTCTCCAAAGAGTTAACAGGAGCAGTATTGATCTCTGATATCCAATGCACTATTTGGCTTTCTGGCACAGAAGTTAATCAACTACAAACAGTATTGCAAACGTAGAATTCAGTAATCTCTTCAGACTTACACACTGATAGACCCCAGTTAGTATAAATGTGCAGTCAATATAATACTAAGTGCCCTGCAAAGACATACTGGTTTCATTTACAATAATTTCAAGTTTACATGAAAGAATTTGTATTAAACTTATTTCCACTTCCAGTGTTCAAGAATTGATATAATACTGCAGTAATGTTATTCCTGGGCAACCAGAGAAATGCTCTGAAGATAATCTGCCGATGCCATTATAAAGTCAGTCCATTCCTTGGCCAGCTCTTCAATGGAGACTTCCTCCCCCCCATATTCCTGTGGGAGAATGCTGACTGGGAAGTGTTCGGTCAGGCTCTGCATGTAGTTATTTCCATGCATATACACCTAGAACAACATATGAAAAGCATTTACTCGGGTATGAATGCTAGATTACTGAGTGAAAACAGGCAGCAAAGAAACTCAGTGCAACAGCTGAAGCCACCAGCTTGGTTCAACTAAACAAGTGTACTTGTTCATAACGAGCTCCTTAAATGAAGAAGAAAGTACCACCGTGTGAGTGAGTTCCCCATGGGTGCTCAAACTCTGTCCTGTTCAGTATCTGCAGCTTGGTGAAGCATGGACTACAGCCACGCAACTGCATTTTATGCAGCTGCAAGCACAAGAGCCAAAACTAACTACACACTTGTTCCAGACTGGTTTAGCAATACTGATGAGGGTACGCACTATACCTGTACAGCTAAAGTGAGCTAAACCATGGAAAGACTGGGGTTTGGTCTTGTCATGATAGATATCACGTACTTGCTTGTCAATCATTTCCAAGAAAAGAACAGTGTTCGGCTCCTGGCCATGACTGTCTGGTCCTGCCATATGTATTTAAAAACAATATTATGTAGTATGTATGTAGGTTCAGACAGGTGCCAAGGAGGATATTCATAAGAATCTGTATCTCAGTACTTATGTTTCAGTTCCAACTGAAATTAGATCCTGGACTACTCCTCCACTTTAACCCTCGTAATACTGTAGTTTGGGTTCCTCTCTTCTTGCTTTATTGTAACTATTTTGAAGCCTTGTTCATTCTTCCAGTCAAGCTTTTATAGGCCTCTTATGAACACAAAAATTTTCTGCAATTATTATTACACAAAGACTACAAGAATATGCTCTCAAAAGGTAGTTGGCTGCCTTTTATCTAACACTTCCTCATCAGGAAGTAAGATAACGAGTAAATAGTAATTATTTGTATGAAGTTCTGAGGAACTGGAGGTTTTTTAAAACCTTAGAGGTTTTTTTTTCAGATCATACCTGAAACTAAGCCAGGAGGCAAGCAAATTTGCTTCTGTTCCATCTCATGAACTGGGATCTCTCTTTTGTTTTCTTTTAGGCCTTTACTGTTCATCTGCCCTCTTTTCTGCTTTTTGAGTTCTAGCCTGAGATACTCTGAGCTGGATCAGGTGACGGGGCTTGTTTCACAGATATTAATGTGAAAGAAGAAGGGCCACGGCATCAGGCTGCTGGAACATACTAACTTTTTTTATCATCTTTTCAGAGTGAGGGACTGACTGGATAAGGCTGGCAGAAACAATCCTACCTCTCTCCATAAGAAAACACACATGCTAGGAAAAGGGGACTGGCAAATAACAGCTAACAGTGACCAGAAAAATCTGGATCTACTGTCCTGGAGTGCAGTGGGTACCGCAAATGCACAAGATCCATGTGCTGAGACAAGGAGGCTTCAGAGTGGGAATAACAATAGGCAGTGCTGCTTATTTTGTACCTTAGTCCTGCTGTTAACACTTCACAGTATTTCCCTTTCTGCCAGCTGAAACCCCCAATATTCTTCTTATGCTAAAAAACCAGAATTCTTCCAGAATTCTTGGCATGTTTTTGCATCCAACTACAAACAGGGTTTTTGAGATTTAAAACTGCAAAACAATTTAAAACAACTAAGAAGTTATTTGGGAAGAAATTTTGAGCTTAAGTCTGACCTATTTTTGATGCATAAATGCCTCTGCAGGTCTTTCAGAACTAAAAAGTTGTCTTCTACTAATTCTGCACAACTTGGAGCATAACATCACTGTTCAGAGACAATTTCTCACTGGCATTTATAGGCAGAGTGTTGGGAGGTCCAGGATCTATTTCTTCCTAGCCCTGCAGAAGAATTGCTGTGTGACCTCAAGCAAATCATTTAACCTCTCTGTGTCACAGTGGTTTTTATCTTTAGAGTGGTGATAACAGCAACCACTTCCAACTCTCACATTTCTGGTAACTGCAAATGCTTTACAATTAGATTCCAGAGGCCTGTATGGCACTAACACGCAAAAATGATTTATGCTTTTTAGTGCTCAGGAGTACCAGATCCTAAGAGAAGTGCTGCAAATTGTCATGTAGGGGTTTTGTGGCAGAAAGAAATATTTGTGTGCACTCACCCGTTCTTTTATTTTTTCAGTGAGAAAAGGCTTAATTAGAGCGAAGACTGGGTGGAAGAATAAAGGCTCATTAATCAAGTGGATACCGCGAACTTTTAGTGGAAAGGAATCCTGTCAACACATATGAAAAACAGCACAAGAAAAATAAAATATTGTTAAGAACAAATCTGTGAAAACTATCTAGTCCATGGGTTAGAGTATTCCTCCTGACCTTGCTAATACCTGCACTTTGGAGCATTCTTAGTTTACACTGCCCCAACAATGCTTAGAAAAATCACATCTTGTTCCTCCCATTAGAAGGAAAAAAAACCAAAAAAAAAATCCCAAAACAGTATGAGGTTATTAAAAAAAACCCAAACGAATACAACAACCAAACAAGAAAACCCTCACCCAATTACACATAACTAATGTACACAAAGCTTGTGCTCAGCCTTTCCTCAGAGGTACAGTTCTTCACACAGGAGATTCTGCTGCTAATTTACCAAAAAGCTATCTAGCCATGTGCTTTCCTTGGCAATTCATAGCCTAAAGGATAATGTACAAATATATATAAATATAAACACTTGAAGCTACTAACTTTAAATAAATTATAAATATAATTTTGAAACCTTATAAATATAGAGCCTTGAAATTACTGGGAATTTGCCCAAGCCAGAAGTTCACCTTTACAAATTACTGTCATAATGAAAATAAAAATTATATCTGCTATACAGCCTTTGTAATATGAAATACTTCTAGTTGCATTCAAGATTCATGTAGAAGTCCCAGACCTTTGCAAGTTAAAAGAAAATAAGGCAGTGCTCAAAGACAGCATTATGGGGAAAGTATAGCTTCCATTCATAACCCAGCTGATACTACCTGTGTGACCAGAGGTTTTCTGCTTATAGAAATGGTACTTCTCACAAACAATTTTCCCCACTTAGTACAGTAGCTCTTCTCGCATTATTTCATGCATTCCTCAGTGGATAAAAAAAACCAAACACCAAACATTTCTTAAGTGCAAGTCCTTTTAGATTTTAATGTATGATAAAGACCTTAAAACTACCAGATTATAGGTTTACTGCATGTCATTATGTGTTATCATATACTTAAAGTCCACTATCATGTTTTTCACAAAACAGTTTGGTTTTGCCTGGGGTAAATATTTTTCAAGATGATGTCACTCACTAATGTTACTAAGCTTTCCATTCCTTAGTATGTATTTCCTTTCTATTAAGTTCTGTTTCTTCATACAGGATAGTAATTTGCAAGACACATTTCTTAAGAAAAACATAGGGTTGAAGCTAAGGTTCCTTAGTTTTTACTTATAAGCATATTGAACAACACTAAAGACAATCTCTAGGTGAAATACATGAACTCAGTTGAAGTGATGAAAAGAATCTAAAAAAAAGGAGTTAAACCTCTTTCTCTTCTTAGAAAAGAACACTGGAAACACATTTTTTCTACCTTTTTTCAATAGCTTTAATAAACATTTAGAAGCTTGAAAAGCATGCAACAAATCTGAAATAGGTCAAGATGGAAACATCACATTCAAAGAACTTTCTGGTTCAAGATAATGGATTGAAAAATTTCAATGTAATTGCAAATCCTGTTCTACCTCCTTTCTGCTCTATTTCAAGGTTAAAAAATTACTAGCAACTTGTTTACTACCTCAGAAATCAACTGAAAAACTCTCACACATCCTGTTCTCATGAGATCTGGCCCAGGATCACATGAACATCAAGAGTTCTTATTCTAGATGTGAAAAGTTGCAAATACCTGCTGGTTTCACTGAAGTTTTACAGTAGATACCAAAAAGAAAGAACACCTGAAGTTCTGATGATATTAGTTCAATGACTAAGCTTTGACTGAACCTCAGATACAAACCTTACCAAATCACAGCAAGAGATTATCTCCCTGGCTCATTTCCACATTATAACAGTTTTATTATTACTGATTTTCAGCGTAACTTCTGAAGGAAAATGGGATTATATGACTACACTGTAGCTTGCCTGTCAATTCTCTGTCCTCTTCTTTTTTTCTTTTGTTCCTTTTTTTTTCTCCTCTCAAATCCACTGGCAAAGTTCAACCAAATTTGACAGAAAGGACAAGACTAGTCCCTAGAAGTTTTGTGAAAAATAGGAGGTGACATAGCAGTGAGTTGCCCAAAATAATGCTCATGTTGGGGGGCAAAAACCAAGCAGAACATAAACATTATATGTTCTGTTGGTATAGCAGCTGGATGGTTACGTAGCATCATCCATACTGGTAACAAGTTAGTACTGTCTTGCTCTTAACTAGCCTTAGCACATGCTATTTCTCATCTTCTCTGAGTCTCAGGGCAAAAAAAGCTTTGAATATTGAGTTAATGCACAAAAGAATAGAAGAGAGGAGATGAAATGGGCTAATGAACGCAGATCCTTACAAAACTGGGCTTCATCTGCTCTTACACTCATGAAATTCTTATGTTGTAACAGGTTGGTGGAGTTCTAAAACATCAGAGGCTAAAGGACATTTACCGCTATACGAGAACGTACTTTAAGTCAATCAAGCACAACCTATGCCTGAGCTATCTGACTTTTAATGGATTTAAGATTTTGTTCTTTCAAGCTGCATAGACTCTAAGAAGGTTTAGGGAAGGAAAATTTACCATATCTTAGAACAGATGAAAAACTGGGAGTTATAGCAATGAAGAAGCATTAAGCAGTATGTCATACTTACTGTGAGCACAGCAGCAATTTTCTTGGCCACTACTGGACTGATTTGAAATGCATGAGCAAATCGCCACCCTTGAAGATCAAAGATAGCCTTGACTCCATTCCGCTGAGTCTCAATCTCCTTTACAATGAGTTCAGATGTGATAAGACTCACACGAAACACATCGTATGCCGTAAATAACTTGGGATCCCATTGTCCTGAAGAGTAAATAGATTGCACTGCATTACCACGAGGATACCACATACACGTGGACTTTTGCTTGTTACTGCTTCTAGTGTGCTTCTCCGGAGCAAGAAGTAACAAGCACTGTCAAAGGTCCTGAAATAAACAGATTTGCCAGGACAGAAGTTACTTCGTGTGCCTGCTCTGTCACTCATCTTTTGAACTCTTTCTGTAGATGGTACTACCTAATGGAAGATAGTTGTAGATGCCACCTAATGAAGTATGTTCCACCTATGGCCGTAGCCTCCAGTACATGGTTTTGACAGGACAGCTTAATTCAGTAACAGTCATGTTAGCAGAAACTACAGATCATCAACCCAATCAATTCAGTAATTTTTGTTCAGTGCAGTAATTCCGTCAAGATTCAGTGAATCCCACTTGTTTTTCTGAGGCCTGAGCAAAGAATTACATGGGATGAGCCTTAACCCTAGGTGAAAGCTTCAGAGAACACAACTTTGCAGAGAGACGCATTATTTTCTACTAGACCAGCTGATATTAAAACAAATCTTTGAAAGTTGGCAAAAAAAGTATTTTCTGTCCAAAACAAGCGCGAAGATATATGGTAACACGTTGTCCTGGTTTCAGCTGGGATAGAGTTAACTTTCTTCCTAGTAGAATCATAGAATCATTTAGGTTGGAAAAGACCTTTAACATCATCCAGTCCAACCATTAACCTAACACTACCAAGTCCAACACTAAAACAATTAAGGGTAGACTCATAATTTCAAGTTTCCTGGCTTGGTGGCTGGATTATTTTTTAATGAAAGGAAAATCTAGGAATCATTAAGGTTGGAAAGGATCTCTAAGATCATCAGTCCAACCATTAACCCAACACCACCATGTCCACTAAACCATGTCCCAAAGTGCCATTTCTACCCGTTTTTTGAACACTTCCAGGGATGAGGACTCCACAACCTCTCTGGGCAGCCTGTTCCAATTCTTGACTACTCTTTCCGTGAAGAAATTTTTCCTAATATCCAATCTAAACCTCCCCCGACACAGCTTGAGGCCATTTCCTCTTGTCCTATCGCTAACTACTTGGGAGAAGAGACCAACACCCACCTCACTACAATCTCCTTTCAGGTAGTTGTAGAGAGCGATAAGGTCTCCCCTCAGCCTCCTCTTCTCCACAGTAAACAACCCCAGTTCCCTCAGCCGCTCCTCATAAGACTTGTGCTCCAGACCCTTCACCAGCTTCATTTCCCTTCTCTGGACATGCTCCACCACTTCAGTGTCCCTCTTGTAGTGAGGGGCCCAAAACTGGACACAGTATTGGAGGTGCGGCCTCCCCAGTGCAGAGTACAAGGGGACAATCACTTCCCTGCTGCGGCTGGCCACACTATTCCTGATACAAGCCAGGATGCTGTTGGCCTTCTTGGCCACCTGGGCACACTGCTGTATAGTAGCTCGTATAGCGCTGTGTTTTGGATTTAGGATGAGAATAATGTTGATAACACACTAATGTTTCACTAGTTGCTACACAGTGCTTACACTAATCAAGGACTTTTCAGCTTTTCACGCTCTACTGACTGAGAAGGCTGGAGATGAACAAGAAGTTGGGAGGGGGCACAGCCAGGACAGCTGACCCAAACTGGCCAAAGAGATATGCCATACCATATGACGTCATGCTCAGTATATAAACTAGGGAAAAGCTGGCCAGGGGGCTGCTGCTCAGGGACTGGCTGGGCATCAGTCGGTGGGTGGTGAGCAATTGCACTGTATTGGGTTTGCATGGCAAGGTTTTGGTGGCTGAGGGGCTACAAGGGTGGCTTCTGTGAGAAGCTGCTAGAAGCTTCCCCTATGTCTGATAGAGCCAATGCCAGCTGGCTTCAAGATGGACCTGACCATCAGCAACAGTGGTAGCACCTCTGGGATAACATATTTAAGAAGAAGTGGCGGGGGGAAACCTGCGTGACTGCAGCCAGAGAGAGGGGTGAGAATATGTGAGAGGAACAACCCTGCAGACACCAAGGTCAGTGAAGAACAAGGGGGAGGAGGTGCCCCAGGCACCAGAGCAGATTCCCCTGCAGCCCAAGGTGAAGACCATGGTGAGGCAGCTGTGCCCCTGCAGCCCATGGAGGTCCATGGTGGAGCAGATGTCCACCTGCAGCCCAGGGAGGACTGCACACCAGAGCAGGTGGATGCCCAAAGGAGGCTGCGACCCTGTGGAGAGCTTGTGCTGGAGCAGGCTCTTGGCAGGACCTGCGGACCCGTGGACAGAGGAGCCCATGCTGGAGCAGGTTTTCTGGCAGGACTTGTGACCCCGTGGGGGACCCACGCTGGAGCAGTCTGCTCCTGAAGGACTGCACCACATAGAAAGGACCCACGCTGCAGCAGTTTTTGTGAAGAACTGTAGCCTGTGGGAAAGACCCACAT